>NC_133790.1:7977021-8277021 GCF_003597395.2 Chelonoidis abingdonii | reverse complement strand
TGATAGTCTTTCACAACTGTCCTACTCAGAGACAGACACTCTGGCACCTCCCTCTGTCTCCTCAGGACAAGGAATATGAGGCAAGAATACAGTAAAGTTCATAGTCATGAGTACTGAAATTTGCAAAAAGTTCAGAATTTCAAACAGAATTAATAAATTATACATAGATTCCCTAAGTTGTCACAACATGCTTAAGATGACACTGAATTATTTTATGAATTCTCTAACTTTTTTAGGGGAAAAATAGCCTTGTTTGTGTGTTCGGGTCAGTCTGATTTTTAGTGTATTCGATTTCAAAATGAGAATTCATCACCAAAGGCTTTTGTATTACTAGTGTATTATTTTGAGTACTGTTGTTGGACAACATCTGGCATAGTAAATAATTCAAATGTTTTTCTTCATATTTCAACAGAAGTAGTCCCTCATCCAATCCAAATGGAGTTTCCAGTTTCTCAGGGAAGACCAGCCGCTCTGTAATTCCTGTTGAAGTGCTGGCCTCCTTGATGCATGATATACAAAAGAGTGGAGGGACAGACTCAGAAATTTTGAAGAACTGTGAGGTATTTGATGTTCAGTTTATTTTTTAAGTTTGTATTAATTTAAAAAGGTTGCCGTATGGAGGACTGGTCTAATGGTGCTATAATTTAGAAATAAGACATGACAATGTGTGTTTTGACACTTATTTTGGGAACTGTTGTGACACAACAGTTAGAATGTAGTACATCCTAGTGTAATCAGATACATTGCTGTGCCTTATTGCAATCCTAGCTTGGCTTTGTGTGTCTTAATATTGCACAAGTACAGATGTAAATGTGTTTGTAATGTGTATGTAATGTAAATGTGTATGTAATAGACTTTTTTTTAATGTTGCAATAACTTTGAGTCTAATTTTTAAACCTTTAAAAAGCACTGAAATTCAGCGTAAAACCTTACATCAGGTAACTGCATAGTTGTTAGCAGAGTTACTTCTACCGTATGGTACTGTGAAATCAGAATCCAAACCAAAGTCTTAGAAAAGTACTAGCGTGAGTCATTAGTTTTATTTTCAAGAAACGATTAGTGTGTTTGAATTGTGGCATCAGTGTGTGTTGCATTCTTCAACAGGGGTCAGGTCACTTTATCTCATTCTTGATTAAAATATAAGTATAAAAATAAGATAATGTAAATAAAACCAAAATCATTGGTGGTATTTATAAATTTGATAGTTACTTAATGTTTTAGAAGTCTTTCACATAATTTTAACTTGCATTTGTTTTAGTCTTTTTAAAATCTGTAATGTTATTGACATTGTAGTAGCACTTTGTAGCGATGGAAATGTCTTGAAATATTATTAATGTTTTACAAAAAAAGTAGCTTTATTGCAAGTCCAGTACTTTTTCAGAGTTTCATGACTTGACTTTTTAACATAAATTCCCCAAACCACTAGGCGGAAGTCAACATCTCGATAGTGAATAAGAGATAGTAGGTAGAGTGGGATATACTGTGAAGGGCTTTGAAAGGGCTTTTGCTGGTATGAACCTTAGACAAATATTACTCTGACTGGAACCGACCCCCTCATCGAATGATGACTCAGGATTTTTGGACTGTGTACATAATGTATGTTTGCTATTTGGAACATATTCACCCTGAAAACCGTTGGTGCTCCTATTCTCTTGTCACGTGAATGACAATGAGAATTGAACCAGTACAGCATTTTTATGTCAGGACTCTGTGAGACATGTTGGAGTGGTGCTGCCAAGATCATTATTGTTGTCAGTAGCTACCGCTGTGGTGCTCTGCCCTTGTTCAATGATGATAAGAGTTGGCTGCATGCATGTTCCCTCTGTGTGCTGCCCCGGCTCTTAGCTGAAAGCTGACACAGCAAACCCTGAGAGAACCCCCAAAGACCACAGACTCTAGTAAGGTCCGAAGGAATCCGAACCAGGTTATTGTCAGACGAAGCACAGTAATAGTTTCCCGTAGACTCTACAAGACATACTACAAATTTGTGCCCCCTGGCAATGGACTGGCTCAGTCAGTGGCAGGATTTCCACTGCCCCCTAGGCCTGACAGAGGTGTGCACTCCAGGACCTACTTTTATACAGTTACAGGACAGGTTACTCATCCCTACTGACGTATTGAGGTACAGCCCCTTGGCTCATTAGGGTGCTGTCTCCCCCTTTGATCATGTTGTTTCAAACAAACAGATCTATCCATCATGCTGTCCTTTTGACCCTGTCTTTAAGATGCACCTGCCTGTTCCTTGTCATCTCTGTGGAGTGTCCTCGTATCAGGATGTCCAGATGCTATCTTGGCACAAGTTCCTCTTATTAGCACTTATATGTGAATGCACTTGCTTCTAACAACCCTCTTCTCACCAACTTCTGTGAGCGGGGCCTGCCTCTGGCTGTGGTTCCTGGCCAGTGGGAGCTGCAGGGGCGGTGCTTGGGGCAGGGGCAGTGTGCGGACTTCCCTGACTGCCCCTATGTGTAGGAGCCGGAGGGGGGGACATGCCACTGCTTCCAGGAGCCGCGCAGATTGGGGCAAGCCCAGACCCCCCTCCATGGTGGGAGCTCGAGGGCTGGATTAAAATGCTTGGAGGGCCAGATACAGCCCCGGGCCGTAGTTTGCCTATCCCTGCTCTAATCTTTGCGTATGAAAACTTTGAACGTGAGGTAATCAACAATTTGTGGGACTGTTTCCAGCCTTCTATTATGGATGCCCCAACAAAGTGCTGGGGAAAAGGTGCACCAGCCCTAAACATTAACGAATCAGTCAACAGAGCCTGGACATCATAGGAAAACAACATGTGGCTCACTTAAATGGGAACTATCAAGAATACTGATGGCTCAGTGCCTTGCATAACACAGCTTTAAAGCAGGACCATGAAATGTTTTGGGCAAATAAGGCTCAATTGATGGAAGCGTCATTGGCTGGAAATGATTATGGCTTGTCTGTTAAGAACTGTGCACCTTAAAAGCTGGTCCACAGAACAAATCCTCGCCCGTGAAAGATGGACACAATAACATACTGCACATTGAGACAGAATGTCTGAGTGGATGGAAGGAACACTTTCAGGAGTTTCTGAACCACCCCATCAGAGCTGCTGAAGTGCAGCTCCGGGAGGATGCAAAGAGTCCAGTAACCACCCCTCCATGTAGAGGATGTTACTATTGAGGAGGTTCAGAGTGCAGCCTATAAGCCCAAGAATTGCTGTGCTGCTGGTATTTGTGGTATAGTTGATCAAGCACCGTTGGGATTCTATCTTGGAGTGCCTGACACATATCAACCAAGTATGGATTCATGTGAAACTACCCGATGACTGGGACCGTGGAATTATTTTGGAAAGGGAAAGGTGATTGCCATGGTGAGTTGAACACATCAGACATCACTTGGTGTTCCATTCCAAGCAAATTCATGTTCGTGCTGATTCTTCTTGAGCATTTTAAGCCCACCATAAGGAATCTGTGACCTCGACAGCAAGCCAGGTTTATGCCTGGCTGATTAACCACAGAACAGATTTTTACCATTAGACAAATGATTAAAAAAGCCCAAGAGTTTTGGTGTAGGAAGGATGACATGTATATAGCTTTTATTAATATAAAAGCTGCTTTTCACTCCCTGGAGCATTGCTCTCTTTGGCTCTGCCTGCAAGATGCTAGTGTCCGTAACAAATTCCACAACCTTCTCATAGGTATGCACTGCCACAATGAAAGCTGTTTGCTTAGGTACAAGTGTGTCCAACTGGTCTGAATACCACAGAGGCATTTTTTAAGGGTGCATGGCTATCCCTATCTGTTCAATGCTGTTGTTGACTGACTGACTGGAGGCCATCACTAGCTGCATGCAAGGGGTAGTACTGCGTGACTTTGGCATAATAGACCTGGAATATGCAGATGACATGGCTGTACTTGCATTCTCATGAATTAATCTCATCAGTGCCCTGAATGTGTTTACAAAAGATGCAAGTAAGCTTGGTCTTCTAGTCAATTGGAAGAAGACCAAAATGATGTAAATGGTTGATGTATCTCTACCCCATCCCATCATAATCAATGGACAAGAAGTTGAATTCATCAACTCATTGGTTCTGTTGTCACCAAGAAGGGAAGTTGCCTTACTGATATGAAACATCAAATTGGCAAGGCTACGGGTATAATGAACACTCTTTGAAAGCCTCTGTTGCATCAATGGGACTAAGATGTGTATCTATAAAGCAGCAGTGGCTTCTGCCTGACTCTGTGGTGGACCAGGTTTTAGAGACGCAAATGTGTCAGCTGGATGTTTTTGACATGAAACCAATGATGTATTGAAGACATATGGTGGATTCATCACGTTATGAATGAGGCTGTTAGGTGTTGGACTAACCAGTCTCCAGTGTCTGCCCAAGTGACTCAACACTGGCTCAAGTGGTTTGGCCATGTCTTTCGTATGCTGCAGGCCATACCAGCCCACCAGCTTTATGCATTTAATCCAACAAAAGCTAGATGGAGAAGACCTCGAGGATGGCCTTTTACATACTGGAGGGATGTTATGGTTTCCGACCTTGCTTTCCTCAGCCTTAATATAAAGCGGGCTGCAACCTTGGCAGGAGAGTGGGCTCTCTGGAAATGGGTGATACGAAGTGTGCACTCTACAGTCCATGAGCAAGAGAATGAATAAATAAGTAAAAACCTTGAAAGTGAAGACGAGCAGCTTATGTTTGACGTGATAGAGAAAGGGGGAGCCAGTGGAGAGATGTAAAGAGAGGAGTAACATGGTCTAATTTTGCAGAGGACTTTTTTTTTTCTCCTTTATTTTTTAAATAAACTTTAACTAGAAGTGTCTTTTTTTTTTTTTTTTAATTTTTCTGTCTGTGTTTGCTTTGAGTGTCACTACCTTTTCTTGGCTGTAGTTGTTTCTCTAGCTGCCATTATTATTTATTATCTGTATTACAGTTATAGCTAGGAGCATCAACTGAGATTAGGGTCCCGTTGTGCTGCTAGAGTAAAAGGAATAAGGAAGCAATATGATTTTTAATTATTTCATTTTATGGTTTAATAGACTAGGTGGATACAGTTATTCAAACTGGTGGAGAAACAATGTCAGGAGCAGATAGATGTCCAGCAAGAGCAGTTCCATCACCAAATCCAAGTAAGCAATTATTTGTTTATGCTGCCATTTTAGGCTGACTGCTTTTTAACATTTAGATCTATTTTTGTATGTTTACAAAACAATACAGCACTGTATCATCCACTGCTGTTGTATTTGTTCTGTGAATACGTGTAGGTCCTGATCGTCGTTTCATGTGTGCGGATTTAGTCAATGGGAGTTGCGTGTTTGCGTATTGTGGGAAAATTGGACCTCTGAAGTTTAATATACACGTCTGCAGTACCTTATCACCTGGCTGTTTAATAGTGTACATTTTTAGAAAGGGAAAAACAAAGCGGGTGTTTTGATTCAAATTGTTCTTTTTCATAAACATGGATTTTTACCAAATATACAACAAATGAGATTTTTATAGATAACTACCATTTTATGGAATACATATTTTTCTAATTTTAAAATAATATTATTTGCTCTATTTCAGAAAACATAATCTGAAACATGATTGTCTTAGTTATGTGGAATTTTGCGCATAGTACAACATTATTGTAATATTTTAACAGTTATTTTACATTGACTTGGGGAACCTCCCTTTCTAACAATGAAAAAAATGATTCAAGGTGTTAAGATCTTGTTATCAAGATTCAGTTCTCCCTCATTCTTGTTTCACAATAAAATCAGACTAGAAGAAAATGTATGTGTGCGCATACGAGAGAGAATATTTTAATATACATATACAAGATTTAATATTTTCTTCATTTTGATTGCTGTTTTTTCCCTTCCCTTTCGTGATGTGCTCAACACTAGTAGTAAGCAACAGTTCCTGAACTGATAAAATTAACAAGAGGTACTGTCCTTTTCTTCTATCCTATCTCCTATTGCCTCCCTATTTTCTAAAATATTTTTTGTCCGAACATTTTTGTCCCACCTGTGTCCTGTACTCTTGTATTTCCTTCCTCATGTTGTACAGGTTAATTATCGTCGTTGTTGCTCTTGCTAGCCTTGACTAGTACACTATGTTGGCTTTACTGGCCTTGCTTTTACTGATAGGAGGGCCTACCTTTGCAAGAGCTGTCTCTGCACTTTGTGGTATTAGCAGAGACTAGCTGCATGAATTGCCACACTGTTCAATATAAAACCAATGGCCCTAATGCTTTTCTCAATTACTCTAGTATAAATTAGGAGTAACTCAATTAAATCCTTCACAAAGTAAATGGAGTTACTCAAGATTTATACTGATTAACTGAGAACAGATTTTAGCCCAGCGAATCAGTGGAAAAAATATGGGGAGAAAACACATTTTTAACAGGGAGACAAAACTTGTACCATAGCAAGAAGCTTCTTTGATATTTAGTACCACTTGGAGATATTTGATTTGCTGTGCTGTCAGTGACATTTTAACTCAAGGGACAAAGATCCTGAGTTCGGTTTGGAATCACTACAGGGCAGATCCTCAGCTGGTATAAATTGTCATAGCTCCGTTACACCAACTATGAATCTGCCCCAGTGTCTTTCAGATAGTGTGAGCCACTCCCATCCTGATATATGAAATTCTTTGAAAAGGTACCTAACATACATCTTTACTATAGGTCTGAACATTTCCAAAAGATAATTCAACATCTAGATATTATGTAATATTTTCTATTGCTTTGGACCTTGTGGAGTCATTTCCAGTTGTGCAAAGTGGGTGTAAAATGCTGCCCAGTCAGAATGGTAGTGTTTTACACACTTTCCACAAATGTAAATGCCTACACGTGGTGAAAGGCAATGGAGAATCTGACCCATTTATGTCTAGCTCCTACCCACCCACAGAAAGAAAATTAAAACAGAAAATGTTGTTGGTTTTGTGATCCAAATGACCAGTGGCCAAGGAAATTTTAATTTAGGACAGGAACTCCATCCTTGAATCTTTGTGGACAGAGAGGGAAAGAAAGACTGAGCTGAAACCCTCAATAGTTCATTTTTATCACAAGTTAATTAAAGCTAGTGGGCCTGATCATGAGAGGTGCATTACAGCTGCAACTTCCACTGAAATCAGTGGGTTTTTCTGGTGCTTACTTTCTCTTGGAATCAGGGCTTGTTCTTCTTTTTCAGATTTTTGGACAGAAAGGTTTTTGTTTAATATTTTAATGTGTGCTCTCCAGTTGGTATTCATATATAATTGACCTGATGTGGCTTTGGGGAGAAACATTAAAGGAGATTTAACTCCTGTGTACAGAAAACTTATTAAAGTGCATGGGAGTTTAGTATGTTACATTTCTGGAAAACAACTATAGACCCTGATCTTGCAATGCATGCATGAAGGACCCCTGTGTACATGTAGAGCTTCACTGACTTCAATGGGGATACAGGTTACAGTTCTAGTGCAGCTCACTGCAGGATCATGGCCACAGGTACCAACACAGAACTTATAAAAATGTTTGGTTACTCTTTGAAACTGTTCCGTACATCAACAATTTTTAAATGGTGTATTATTTCCCAGTATACTGAAACGGCTCTTTTGGAGACAATCCAGACTGAAAATTAAATGTTTGAATTCATACTCTTTTTTAATTCTAACAAATCTATATAGATAATCTAGTTAGTGTGGATATTTATGACAGAATGTTGTACAACCATAAGGCAAACACACAAAAAATAAACCGCTGTGTCAAAATGAACTGCATAATATAAATTTATTACCCAAAAGGCATATTTTAAAACAATCTTACAGAGGTACGTTATTCCTATTACAGTTAAAGCTGAATTATAGTTTCCACTTCCATTAAAGCTCTCCCTCTGTTGTCAGAAATTTATAACTTGGATCCTTTTAGACCTAAATTTAGCAAACACGTTCTTTGCCCTGAGACAAATTGTTTGCCTATTTTAAAGGATATGATTAAACAATTTATAACTCTGTATTTAGCTGATACATCACAATAATTCTGAAGGCATATTGTATACACACATGCATGTTTTTAAATTTATAAGTGATTGTTAAGGATAGTCATTCAGTGCTTAAGAGTAAGATTTTTCTTTAACACACATTTTACTGTTATGCATAGGACACAAGTTTTATTTTATGCATGATATATCTATATATTGAAAAGCCTTAACCAGGAATTAGTTCACATAAGTTCACTAATTCCAAACAATGAAAGTTAACGTAAGATGCATCAAAATGCAAATAGGATTTGTGGCACAATTGTATGGTAAAAGCATTTTATCTATTCATCTTTTCTTTTATTAGTGTATACAGAATGAGATAAGACACTTAGTGAAGTTGCAGAACAGTAATGCTTCATGGGATTCCTTCAACAGCAAAAGTTCTCCCGCTAAACATGCAAACAATTTCTCTTCGCTAGAAAGTCAAATGGGGTTTTGTTCTGAAACCTTTGAAGAAACTGGGTGCATTGTCAATCAACTTAAATCTAATGAAGCTGACAGTCAGCCAAAAGCATCTGCTGAGCATCAAGGGTGTTGTGTAAATAGTATTTCAATGAACAGTGGGTATGGTACCCTTTCTGCATCAGAACTGAATCCTAGGGAATCTAAAGACATTAAGAAGTGCATGGGCTACCCAGAGAAGATTTCAAAAGGACAAGGTGATGCACCTGTGACGAAGAAGGATTCAATTGCAGCCAATGTACAAGCTAAAAAAGAATTTCTACAAAAAAATGAGAAATATTGTCCATCACTAAAAGATGGTGTCTTAGTTTTTCCTGCTGAATTTGAGCATGAGGTTACTGAAGGTCATTGTGGAAAAACAAACTGGTAAGTGACAGACTTCCCAATTAGTAAATTTAGTACAGTGTGGCGCCATTCCTGCAAACACACGAGTAACTTTATGCACACAAGTAATCCCATTGGATTTAATAAGACTACTGGCATGCATAAGTGTGCTATGCTGCTTGGCATATGGTCAAGTTCATTTATCCCAGCTTTTTATGTATTATACATTTCTTGCATTTTATGATATTTGAAATGCTTGTCTGTTGTTGATATGGGGAGACAAATGCAGTGATATATTTCTGATTACAATAATGAGCTAAAAACACATAGTTGATGCACAGCGTTTTCATTTATAGATTGCAATTTTAATGTATTTTAAGTGTTGAATGTCTGCCTGTATGGGATTAGTGTGCTGCTAGCTTGTGCAATGGCAGCCTACTCATTGTTTCCTGTGTGCATGCATTGTAGTATAGGTTGGACTATCATGAATCATAAAAAAACAAAATTTGTTGTTGGTTGTTTTTGTTTTTTTTGCTGTACCCAGCAGAATGAAAGTTCAAAGGGTAAGAAGACCTTTTCATCACAGATAAACTGTCATTAATGTCAAAATGTTTAAATTAACTTGGCTGGTTGACAGCACATAATACCATATATGGCTGACCCTTCCCTTTCAGTGAGGTGGAAATGGGAATGTTTAATCTTTTTGCTCCATATTTATATCCTCTGGGTGTGAGTGTGTTTCTCTCCCTCATCCTTCTTTCACTGGGGTAGATTCTGATAACCTTGTTCATGATGAATAGTATCTTAGCTCCATGAGTTGTTCCATTGAAGTCAGTGGGCCTCGCACAGAGTACTACTCTCTCTCGCTCTCTCTCTGTGTAACTTTTTTTTCTTTCTGTATCTCTGTTTGCATCTCTCCTATTGTTACAGAATGACTTGGATTGGATGGGACCCCTAATAGTAGGCTATGTGGCCATGGCCCTGACTAATGTTGTGATTGAGTCTGAAATACTTTGCTTATGGAACTAGCTAGAATTCCACGGTTCTGGTCAATTTCAGCCTGTAGCCAGTGTGCCACTGTTAATGTAATTCTGTGAATTAACATAGCGCTCACTTGGCTGATTGTAATCCACTGTGTGGTTACTTGAACTGACCAGGAAACATGGTGTTTGTCTAAGTATGTGTAGTGCCTCTGTTACACATAAGTTTTTTCTGTTGTGATTTGTGAAAATATAGAAAGTTTGATTCTAGATTTACGGGGCCAATAACTTTCCTTATCAGTGCTTTTGCTGGAAGTCAAAACACAGAAAATCAAATTGGTATCAGTTATTTCTCACTCTTTCTCAGGATGTACATGGACAATGAAACTTTGATATCTGTGTTTCACATTGAATGGTTTAGCAAGAAATGAATTTCAATAGAAATTATTTTTATGTTACTATAAAGTAATAGCTGTTATGTGGGTTTTTTTCTTCTTCTTTCCATGTAGTAAATATCTAACATCATGGGCACAAAAGCTGAAACAAAACCAAGCGAAAAGAACAAATACGGAAGAAGAAGAGTACATGAACTCTGTGCAAGGAAATGAGCAAGCAAAGAAATTAACATTTGAGAAGGTAAGGATGTTTCTACATGGATGTTCAATTAAAGCTTCAGCTATGAGTTACTTTTTACAATATGTACTTTTGTAAATGATCGTGGACTTTGCAACTGTTTGTGTTGTATTACATCCAAAAATCTCTCCCTTCAAAATATAGGGCCTAATGTGAGGTGAAATCCTACAGAGTTGAAGGCACTTAGCACCTCCTAGGCCAGATCGGCCCCATGAGCAGCTGGGAACCACTGACCGTTTTTATTGGTCTTTTATAATATAACTCATGGCAGTTTTTCTTTTTTCAAGCATTAGTTAATGCAAGCTCAAGGAACTTTGTCCATCCCCATATTTGGCTATCCTAAAATTGAACTGCCCCATGAATCCAGTTACAGTATAGGGTGCTAAAACACACACAATCAACCCTACCTATGAGAGAAGTTTGGGACACTGGACTGGATATTCAAAACCACTTACTGTAATGTACATAGTTATGGCCTTGCTATTTATGCTTTTTGTGCTGTAGCTGTAAAATTATAATGTTGCCCTTTTTTTAAAATGTTTATTATACTGTCTGTCCAGAATACATTCACTCTTGTGTTGCCTTCCATATGTCCTTGAATAAAAGTACCAGCTGGCATGATGTTTTTAACCTTAAAGGAGCAATATGCAGTATAATAATTTACGTGCTAATCTCAGAATCTGGTCAGAATCCAACTATGATGCTTTAGAACGATGGTAATTGTACTAATTGTCATACACCTCTCTCCTGACACCATCTTAAGGAAGAAATTCCTACACAGCTGTTTAATGACTCCGCCTGCCAGGAAGTAGCAGCCTTGAGGATTGCTTATCACCTGGCTTTATAAGGTGCTCCCTATTCATTTTCCTTTTAGTCTCTTCGCTGCTCTGGAAGCACTCAGTTGAGATCTCTTCATTTTTCGTTGTCGTGCCTTGGAAGAGGACAGAAATTTAAAAAGTGATGTTAAGAAAGAAGAAAAAAATTGGGGGCAGGGGAGAAGAACATGTGATGCAATGATTTGGGAAGGTTTTTTTGCTTTGTTTTGGTTTTTGTTCCTACTTTCCCATTTAGCAAATCCTCCCCTTTTGCAATCCTGAGCTATACTGAGCTTTTCAGTTCTGCCAGGTAGCATAGTTATTGAGCAACAATAGCTTCCTGCATTTGGGCCTGTGCATCATCAGTATGCCAAAGGGGGCAGGGGGCTATCTGAGGTGATTGGAATGTCTTCAGACCCATGTATGTTCTTGAGTAAACTTGAATGTACTGCAGGATAGTATTTTTGTCTTGATTAGGTATTTCTTCACTCTTTTCCCCAGCTCTGCTTAGCCCCCTTCTTGACGTGTACTTCCCACTCTCTACTCCTTTGTGGGTTGGTGATTTTTCCTGGGGAAAAAAACCCCAAACAAACCCTGCATATATAGCTTTTGACTCTTTCCATACTTTTCTGATGGTATTGGAGGGAGCTTAGCTAGTCTTCAATCTTTCTGTTGGGCACCCTGAATGTAAAATCCAGTTTTGTGTGTTCTGCAGGAGGAGGAGGGGTAACAGATTGTGTGATGTAATTCTTAGAAAGTACAAAACTTGAAGTTGCAGCCACTAGAGATGTCTCCCAATATGAAATTTCTTGGAATCACTTGCAAATGATTGGATATCTGCAATGTAAAAACTTTGTTTTATGCCAATATGTGTACTGGTTATTAAGGAAAGTAATATACTGCATTATACAGGACATGCTTTTCAGAAAACAACTTTATATAGGTATCACATGTATTGAAATTTAGGTAAGATTGTATTTTTCATAGACTGCAGACATGCTTAGTTTGACTCCTTTATGAGAAAATATCTTTGAGTTACTAGAGTGCAAGTTCAGCATTTCCGAAGAACAATACAGGAATTCCCAACCTAGCCTAGTATCCTGTCTCTGACAGTGGGCAGTATCAGTTGTTTCAGCAGAAGGCTGAAGAAAACCCTGCAGGTGGGATGGTACTCTCAAGAATGATGCTTTATATACCTTCCAAAACTCTTAATTTTTTAATATTAAAGGTGGGTTTGTACGTTAGAGAGACTGTTGATTTCTGACTCCCATCTTGAATTTTACCCCCAAAAGTTTTAGTTTATCAATGTACTACATGAAAGGTCTTGCAGAGATGGTCTTCAGTGAGAGTTGCATTAGTTGGCACCTCTTTGGATGAAGTGTCTGGTCATATCCTCGTCATATTCTGTTTTAGCAGTGTTTCTTCATTACAAAAGCTATTTTCTTTCACTGAATGTAAAACAATTTTTGAAGTTTCCCGTAAGGAGTTTTGAGATTCCCAAGGCTCGCTCTGTTTGATTCCAGGCTCTTAAATAGGGTCAGAAAGCTTCGAGCGCTCTGCTGTATTGGTGGCTTTAAAGATGATGCAATTAAATTTGAAATAATCTAGAATACATTACCAGTGCACAAAAAAGGTCATTTTACTAGAGTTTTGACAACTTCATGGGTTGAGATGATGAAAGCTTCAATAAAACACATTTGTACAGAGCCATACCGGTTCATTTGTCATATTTTCCTGTACCTTCTTAAAAGATGGGACTACTTTTTTTCTATGGATGCTTATTTTTGTCAGAGTGCTGCAGGTAGCTGTTTTTAAGGTAAGACCTCAACCTTATTTAACTACTATGTACATCAGCGTAGTGAAAGGCATTTCTTCCTTTGATTAGGGAAGAGGAGAGAGTTATGACAAAATTGAAAATTGAAATTATTTGCTGTAGTCTTCTCCATTCCACTTCCTACCTCTTTTGAGGTTTTGTGTCACTTTGTATTTTGTTGGGGTCGTTGATTAAATAGTTTTGAGTGATGACAAAGGATGTTGGCAGTGTATTATAAAGTTAAGATGATAGAGAGTATTTACCTCCTGATTCCTGGTAGGTGGAGTCATAACAGCTGAATGTAAGAAATTCCAGTCTTAGGATGAGGAGAGAGAATATCACATTTATTGGTAAGTAAGTCGTCTCTATAACTGCATCTTTTATGGAGCAAAACTTCAGATGACTGTCAAGCTGACAATGGGAGAGTTCTTGGTTTTGTGAAATTTCATAAAACCACATTCAACTAAATGTATCACACTTGAATTAAATAGAAAAGTTGGTTCCCAAATGTGTGTGTGGGTGTTTTTGTTTTTGTTTTGTAATAAATATAGTATGCTGTGTGTGTTTGGCTGCAGCTCATTGAACACAAAATGTCTGGGTCTCGATATCAATTCAGTTGAATGGATATGAATCATGTTAAACTAAATTTTTAATTCAATGTTTGTTTAACAAAATGTGTTTTAATGCAATTTTTTGAACTAGTGCACCTTTATTCCTCCTTTTCTGCTTTTTTATTTTATAATCCATAAACCATATTCTTTTCCCTTTGGAATTTTAGACTAGTGTTACTGCTGCTGCTTCACCGTCTTACACTTTTTACCTCAGCCAACCAAATGAAAGTCCAAATTCCTTAGCATCTGATGCTTCAGGTATAGTTAATTACTAGTTTATTACTAGTAAAGCCTGACATTTCATTCTTTTTTCTTTGGGATTTCTCAATATTTAGAATTCAGTGCTGTAACAGTTACCATTTCTGTTATTTAGTTGCTCTAGGAAATTTGTTTCTAGCATTGGCAGGATGTTGAACCTTTTTAAAATCGCACAATTCTGATTATCATCTTGCTATTTTCCCACTTCAAACCCTTGATGACTTTTGCAGCCAATATCTCACTACAGCTAGAATTAGGCTGTAAATCAAAGGATCTAAGGCAATATTTCAAAACCTTCTAGGACTAAAATCACTATGATGGATTAGTAAACTATTTCAATTGTCGATCCTGGTCCAGTGTTCAGAGGGGGTTTGGAAACTTGGAACACCACTGCTGTAAACCTAAAGCATGTTTCTATACTCCTTCCCCAAATATGTGAGCAGACTGTATAGACCTGTTTTTGTCAGTCAGACCCAAACAATCAACTCACATATTTTGATCAGAACATAATGCAAATACGTTTTAGGAACAAGACTAAGTACAGAAGTACATTTATGCAAATTTACTACACCCACACATAACCCACTGAAACAGAACTGTGAATTGAAGGCAGCAACTTGGACTTGGGGCTGTTTGTTTATCCTATTGATGCTGGGGCTTCTGGAGGATTTTATTAGCTTACTCCAGAGTGCTGATCCAAACCAAGTAGTGGGCAATTCAGAGTTATGTCTAGGGCTAGATTCTCAGCTCTAGCATACATTCTCATAGTTCCATTGACTTAACTAGGTCTGTGACAATGTACGCTAGTGGAGGATCTGTCCCCTAGAGTCCAAGGAATAAGCCCAAATATTTTCACTAATTTATTGTCACTGTTTCTGGAGTGGTATAGTGTAATACTAGTATACTTTTGTTAACACCTCTTCATGCTAAACACCAGTTGCTGCTGCCAAGGATTTGAAGTAAGATGCTTAAGTAGGCACGAGTATTTAATACAATGGCTATGTTGGCTATGAAAATAATAGCTATATAACAGACTTAACTATTTTTGTTATGCAGAAGTGAACTTTAAAATTGTGTTATCTTTTATTTTTGCTTCTTAGGACTTACATACTGGAAACTAGATGAAAAGGAAATGTATCACTCTTTGCCTGAAAATTTCAGAAATGAATTTTCTAATATTTTTGTCACAAAAGTGTCATCCGATCAGGTACTTTTTTGTTCTTGCTTTGAAAATCCTGTAATTGTTCATTGTTCCCCATTTGGTCTTTACAGTCTGCAAAAGAGTTAAATTTCTACAGTCTGCCTGCTATAGGGACTATCTAATTTCTTTTGTGATCTTGTGGCTGTTGAGGTCATAGAGATGCTGAGGCTACCAATAGCAGCCCCCTAATTTAAAGAGAAGGGGGTAGAGGCTAGCATGTTTAATGAAGGAGCCGGAACCCTGGATCTCCCCCTTTCCCACTCTTAATAAGACAGCAACAGAATCTGACCTTCTAGAGTATGTCTACCCTGCCGCTTGGTGCATGGCTCCCAGCCTGGATAGACAGACATGGGCTACCTGTACTTGAGCTAGTAGTACAAACCCGCCCAACCCCCTAGATCTGTACTTGGGTAGCTCACCCATGCCACTGCCTGTGTTACAATGTCCACACTGCACCCGCTCAAGCAGAGTTTGCACATGTCTGTCTACCCAGACTGGGAAGCAGGCTCTGAGCCTGTTCCCCACCCTAAGGCATGCTGCAAGACCTCCACTCAGCAGGTTTTTGAGAAGGGGTGCATGGATGAGGATCTAAGTGAGTAAAAGAGATAATTAATTGATAATCCTGACATGTTGGGGGTGTGGGAAACAGATTTCAGTAATAACCGGTTTATTTTATAAGGTTT
This sequence comes from Chelonoidis abingdonii, assembly GCF_003597395.2. Taxonomy (NCBI): domain Eukaryota; kingdom Metazoa; phylum Chordata; order Testudines; family Testudinidae; genus Chelonoidis; species Chelonoidis abingdonii. Next base: position 8,261,255 of record NC_133790.1, on the reverse strand, counting down.
GTATGTATCATATTGTACATTTGTCTAGAGTTTAAAAAATAAGTAACTGAGACACCTCCCAAACAATTGCATACAAACTTCATTAGTAATTTAAAATATCTTTAAAACCTGGGGGCCTGAATGTCTTGTCACTCCAGTGATTTACAATATTATATTTACTTAGGTGGTCTTATGTAAGCTTTGGTGCCTAAAGGGAAGACAAGAAGGTGGATAGACAATCATGAATTTACCATAGCAATCATACTTAAGATGATCCATTTTCATTTGGATTCAGGGTGGCCTTCTGTTATTTAACTCAGTCAATTACACAGAGAAGTAAACTTCCCCAGGGAAATGTCTTTTTTGCTATTAACTCCCACTCTCAAATTCTGCTTCTTCATTATTCACTTGCTGTGTTGGGGTCCTGTGGGGTGTCAGGTGGAGAAATTGTAGTAAAATTGAGGAAAAGGCAGAAGTGCTGTTCTTCACCCATTCACGATGGGATTGCCTCTCGTAAGTGTGTAGCCATTATTGTTTTGAATGAGAAGCAACCAGAATAATTGTTTTATTGAGCTCCTCATTATCTTCAGTCTTGTAATGTCTACTGTAAACTAATCTGCCTTTAACATGGGTATAGCTGAGAACAGTAGAATTAAAGTTAGCATCTGCTTTTTATCTTGTTTGAATACTTCAGCCATTCAGAGAGAGAGAGAGAGGATTATTGTTTACAAAGGATTTTTATATATAATTGAAAGCTCAGTGGTTTTACGTGGGTCCATTGAACAAGCCCTTCCTAACTTCTCCATTTTAAATTAAGTGTATTAGGTGAAGATCGCTTACATATCGTCGCTGTTTTAATCAGGGAAACAATTAGCTATTTTGTTGTTGTTGTTGTTGTTGTTGTTTTTAAGTCATCTTCTGGTGATGAGATGAAACCATCGTTGAAGGATATTTATCATAAAAAACAAATGGAAAGCAAGCAGCTGCCAGAATGGAATCTCATTTCTCCAGCCCAGCCAAGTCACCCACCAGAGGTAACATTTATTTGCACATTAATGCCTCATGTCTGAACAGAAACATTTGGCATGTTATGAGATTTCAGACTGGTGGTTCGCTCTCATTTTCAACTCACAGACCAAGTGCCCATTCTTGAAACAAAGGCAAGATGTAGGTTGTGCAGATCTTCATGGCCTTATCCAACTGTATCAACGCCATAATATCTGATTTTTCTCTTTTCTTCCTTGAATCATCAACGAAATAGTTAATGACAATTTAAGAGTCAACCTTGTTAAGTTTCAGAACCAAAATCCCTTGAAATGATTAGGGACAGACACTTTCCTTGCAGTTTATTGTCTGCAGAGAACATGAGTCTTGGGCAGATATCACTGAATTCGATTACATTTGGCTCACACTTTAAAAGTTTTTTCTTCACAACTACAAGTTCTAGAGATCACTCCTCTTTTTAAATGAAAGCCAGGAAGACAAGTAGCAGCCACCAGAAAAAAATGCCAGCTCACTAAGCTGTTGCAAGTCCATCCAGTTCTACCCTTGTGTATTGCTACCAAATAACTGTTGTCATACTACTTTTAATAGTTTCTGCAGTAGTTTGTATCTCCTTCTAATGAATTAAACGATGCTTCATTCATAAAATCCAATCATAGTTTATTAGTATTGTAATTATTCATTTCATAGGTCTTAACACTAGATCCAACGTTGCACATGAAACCCGGTAAGCAGAATCCAGGGCATTGTTTTGTCAGTACTCTTGGTGAGAAGACTCCTTTTTCTCCAGATTCTATAGCGGATCCCACTTTTTCAAGTCATTCTGATACCGATTCATTTTCACATACAAGCAATATAACTTCACCTCAACTAGGTGGTTCTCCAAAATATACTTCCGGCACTAAAGTTTTACATTTGGACCCCTGGGAAAATAATGCATTCCAAAATGAAACCAAGATTGGCTGCTTTTTTCCAATGCCAAATGCAGATACTAGCAATGATCTGTTAATCAACACTGAGGATGAAGAAAGTTTAACTTTAACTCCATCTTCGATCATCCCGTCTCAGCTTCCATGTGCTGACAACAATTTACCAGAATATAGTATTTCAGTGACATCCTTCGAAGATCCGGTGATGTTGTCAAAGTAAGCATTTTTGGCTTTTGTCTTACGTAAATTGTCCCTTTTTTTTAATATAAAAATAAAATTTAAAAATATTAAAAGTTCAGAAAAATGGAGGGAGAAGTTAGACTAGCTCAAAAAAACACTGCTAGAATGTCACTTAATGAAGGTTTTTTGGGTAATAGAGATTTGTGCATACTCTCTATGAAGCGACTAAGAACATAAGAATAGCCATACTGGGTCAGACGAAAGATCCATCTAGCCCAATATTCTGTCTTCTGACAGTGGCAATGCCAGGTGCAACCGAGGGAATGAACAGAACAGGTAATCATCAAGTGATACGTTCCTTGTTGCCCATTCCCACCTTCTGGCAAACAGAGGCTAGGGACACCTTGTCTTTCCCATCCTCGCTAATAGTCATTGATGGACCTATCCTCCATGAATTTATCTAGTTCAAAGAAGAACTATTATCCTCATTTTACGGACGAGGAAAAACTGAGGTTCAGAGAGGTGAAGTAACTTGTCCAACATCCCACTACTGGGTGTGAGAGCTATTAGAACCCTGTCACCTCATCCCATGCACAACATTAAACAGCTTGCACAGGAGGTAACATGATGACTGCTAATGTCTCTGTGCCTCTGTCACCATTTATAAAATGGAGATGATGATACCTATTTCACAGAGTGAATGTGAGAATTAATATGTATAAAACATTTCAAGGGATAAAATGTATATGTATTCTTATTTGTGCCACCCTGCTAAAAGAAGCAAAGAGCCACACTATCCAATGAAAAGCAAATATCCCTTCACTCCCTCTGTTTAAGCTATATTGCTTTCCTCAAAGAGCAGCAGACCCCATCTTTATAAGGGGTGTGTGTGTGGCTTTTCTAAGGGATCATATCTTGGTGGTAGTTTTGGAGTTTTCTTCTGTCTCTCCCCCTCCACCATTTTAATTTAACGTGCATATCTTCTATTGGTCTGTGCAGGCAGAGAGAAGAAAAGCCTTGAATTTGTTACTATACATATCTACATATATACAGGCACTGAGAGCTTGATCCTGCACCAGTAAAACCAACTTTCTCCATTGACCTCAGTAGGAGCAGTAGCTAGTCCTGTGTGAGAGAAGTCCATGTAGTAATAAATATGGCAATAGTTTTAATGTTAGGTTGCCAGTGGATGTTAATGTAGACTAGGGTAAGATTTACATTCCATAATGTGGGAAAAAAACAATAATTATATGTTAATTTTAAAATCAGGATTAGGCAGAACTTGAGGAAAAAACATGCCCGACACATAGCTGATCTACGAGCTTATTATGACTCCGAGATCCTTAGCTTAAAACAACAACTTGAGGAAAGCTATAAAACTGCTTCATCTGAAGAGCTGAAGAAAATCAATCAAAATCTTGTTGATAGGTAATATTTGTTTTTGTGACTATAAGGAAAAGCGTTTTTTACTGTATACATTCTTTGGTAATTTTCAAAATATTTATGCCTCTAGGTGTGACGAGTTAGATGCTGCTCTCAATGAAGCTAGTACTCGCATGAGAACCCTTGAAAATAAGAATAATATGCTAGAAATGCAAGTGGTAAGTATACATTGTGGGTAACATGGATTAAAGTTGTTAAGTGAAAAGGTAAGAGTGTGCAACTGTTAAAAAAAAAAAAAATATAGATTAAGTTGATAGTTATGTTGGCCTCATCCGATATCGCATAATATGAACAGCCAGCTCATATATGCATAGATACTAAGTTCTGCACCTTTAGAACCTCTTGATCTACAAAATCCCCATCTTTTGAGCATCATTCCTCTGTAAATGTTTAAACTTTATTATTTGTAAATAATCCTATCCCCCCACCTTCCTTCCAATTTTAGCGAGAACTAAAGTTAACCAATAAAATATTAGACATGTTTCTGATTTTTTTTTTCTCTCTCAAAAAAAAAAAAAAAGAAGGGTGGGAGGCAAAATAATTACTACTTTTTCTTATTTTACACATGGGTGATAAGGCAAATTCCTTGTGTAGTGAGGCAAAAAGAGCTATTCCTTTACCTATATCTACCCTACTCTAGGTTGTAAAGGCACAGTTGGGCCAAAATATACGAATCCTCCTTTCATGACCCTCAGCTTTCCTGCTAGGCCAGGGCCTGTCCTTTCATGGCTATACAGCAAACCGGTTCCTTGCTAAAGAACAGGGAAATTGGGTTTCTTTTCTTGAATCTATTTTTTTAGTCTAATGCATTGCACTAAAGAAAGTAGCTTAAACTTTTTTTCAGTTTCTGTACATTATTAAAAATTAACTTCTGCTTTCTAGCCTTGTAAGATTTAAGATTATAACTTTAATATTTAGAGACAAAATTGGTTAGGTAAATGTTTTAATGAACCTTGTTTTGTTTTGTAGACAGATTGGAGAGAACGCTTTTATGCAGTCAGTAATACTTCCAAAGTTTTGCAAGAACGTATTGAAGAAATGCGCACAAGTCATAAAGAGAAAGATAACACTATCAGCCGACTAAAATCTAGGCTTAAGGATCTAGAAGAAGCATTTGAACAGGCTTACAAACTGTCAAATAATAAAGATGCCAGGTTAAAGGAAGAAAATAAAATGCTTCAAGATGTAAGTGAGAAAATTTAATTAATAATGGTTTACAACTGCACAATATTCCATGAACTGTAGAAGTCCTGGATGCCTTTGGAATAACTCTCAAAATTTACTGTAGCAGAACCTTAAGTGACCAGCCAAGGAACCAGGAAAATTCAGTCTTGTGAAGATGGCAGTTAAATAAAGGCTGAACTAGATTATACTAGAAATATAATAGATATTTTAAAATTGTTATTTGAGACCAAATTGTTTACTCAAATTGGTCACTAGTGCAGATTTGATTGTATTTTCTTATTATTGTACATACTAAAAGAGTATGTATAGTATAACTCATCATGTATTTTTATTACTTTTTAAACTGTTAGATCATTTTACTGACATTATAGAGAAATTAAGTATTATTTATACCCTTCAAGTCCAGATGGCTAGGTGTTGTTTTGCAACAGCAGGGAGACAGATCTCTAAAGACTCTGCCTACTCAGTTTCTTTTCTGTCTCCAGCAGTCAAATAGTGGTGATAACTTAGCTTACCATCTGGTGTCTGGTAAGGTAACATTTTCTGAACTAATTTTAGAATAAGTTCCTCGCTGATTTTTTATTTATTTATTTATTTATTTTAAATTCACTGGGGATGAGCTGATGTTTTGTATTGTAAGTTTGTGGTTTGTTCAGATTTTCTGTCCGACTGCAGACCAAATTAATAGAACCTTGCTTTCTGACTTAATTATTACTTTATATTAAAATTAATCTTAAAATTTTAAAATTAATAATATTAAATATATAATATTAATATTAAAATTTACAGAATGGAGGTTAGCAGTGTGAAAACATATTGGGAGCTTTAGCTCCCTTTTTAGGATGGGATTCTGAAAAGTGCTCTGTGTTGGCCAAAATATTTCCTTTTTAAAGTCAGTGGGAAATTTGACCATTGACTTCACCGGAAGCAGAGCAAAGCCAGTATTAAGCACCTTTGAAAATACCATCTTTGGTGGGCAAGTAATTTTTGTTTCCTTTTATCTCTTCAGTGGTTTTTTCTGATTACTTTCTTGACATTTGTTTTATAAGAAGTTTTTATATTTTATATTTTTAATAAAATTCATTTTAGAAAAAACGAACATACTCCAAGCAGGATAATGCTAAAGCACACAAGTATTAGACAAGTAACAAACTGTTAACATTATTTGTGCAAACAAAAAGGACTGCCAGTATTTTAGAAATAAAGTCTGCTAGGGAAAATCTGACTTTCTGGACTTAATCCAGTTTGTGTTCTGTTTATACATATGCCCTGAATATTTAAAAGGATTTCTGCCATTGGGAACTGGAAGAAAAAAGTGAATTGAAAACGAAAATAGCTGTCAGCAATAAAAAGGACTAACTCTTAAATTGAGACAACTATATTGATCAATAAACTTGAATTCATTAAGATCCACTCCCAAAAATCATTTCTTTATATTGTTCAGCTATACTCTTCTAGACTGAAAGACACCTCTCAAACTCTTTTTTTAAAGCTTCAGCTCAGCAAAGCACTGGATCTAAGGGCTTAAATATGTCTTAAATGGTGTAGATATTCTTGCAAGCGTCCTGCTCAGTGGTGACTTTTCACCCATTGTGAATGAGGAGATCTATATTAAATATTTTTCATGTGTTGTTGGTCCCAAACTTGCAAATTGTTCTGTAACACCGCATTTGTGCATAGCCCCATAGGTAGGCAGAGGTGCCTCTATGCAAAATAGCGTGCAGGATGGTGGTTGTAGTCAGAAGATTGCTCTATGTTAAATTACGTGGGTTCACATCCTGCAAACTCTGACTCCCATAGATAAGCTCCTGGGTCTGCAAGATCTGGCCCATAATTCTTTCCATATTAATTTTGTTCAGTTTACATTAAAAAGATGTTTCATTTTTATTCAGCCTTTAGTCAGTTTTATTACATTATCTGGATTGCAAATAGTCCAGGGGACTATATGTATTAAGAAATCCTGTTTCCACTGGATTTTTGTGTGTGTGTGTAAATTTGTAATAGATCATAAAGCTTCATAAAACAAACATTTAACAAACCCTAAAGTTCAGGCATAGCTTATTTGGCAGTATGTGTTTTCAACTTTTTGCCTCTAATAAACTATTCATCAGTTCGAATAATTTCTACATTTAAATCTTAATAATCAAGATAGTGCAAGGGACAATGAATTGAAACAGAAGGTCAGGGGATATAAAGTGCCTCCTTACTTCTATATGCTCTTGCTGGGGCCCAGCATTGGAAGGAAAGCAGTCTTCATGCAACTTCTACTTCCCCTCCACTTGTGTGCAGGTGTGCTGGTGCAGGCAGCCAAGTAATGGTTGGCTTATCCCTCCAGTGTGCCACCCACTTCAGCTGCACTGGCACAGAAGATGAAATAGTCTGCTACGGACATAGACCAATAGCAAACTGGTGTACTAAACCACCGGAGCAAATGGGCCAAGGAGAGAAATTTAGCTCTCTTAAATCACAATTTCCTCATGTGTCTGCACCTTACATTTACAAGCAGAAATATACAGTCTAGCCTTAGCATAGTGTAAGGGAGCAAATATGCTACAGTTCTTATTTTGCTTGTAGCTGAAAGGCTTAAACTTAATTTTCGTAAATGGACTTTTTCTTTAAGTCAATAACTTTTTAAAAGAAATTAAAATGCATATCAGATTATAAGAGTTTAGTTTTCCATTATGTTTTAATTTTACTACTTGCAGTTTTTTTCTTTTAGCTTCTGGGAGAATATGAATCACTTGGAAAAGAACATGAAAGAGTAAAGGTAAGTAGGCATGGATTAATTTTATTTAAAAACTGTTGAGTAAAAATCTTTGTATAGTTTTATATATATATATATATATATATATATATATATATAGGAGTGACAGTACCGGAATGTCCAGATATCCAACTATAAGTGAGAGGATAATATTTGAATCAAGGGAACTAAAGGCAGGGAAAACTTTGAACGGCCACAGTATTAGGCCCAGATATATCACCATGGCACAGAAATACATATAATATTTTAAGTATTTAAAAAAGGATTACAGGGATGAATCTATATATTTTAACAAATGGCTTCCTAGTATGTTTGCAATGTCATAGAAGGAGGAAGAACAAGGAGTTCAGAGTACATCAGATGAAGAAGGAAATCTTATTGTTTATATGATATTTTAATCCTAGACAACAAGAGTATTGCAAAGTCAAATGGAAGTCTAAGGATTTTGTTTTAACAAAACTCCCTTTCAAATAAAAAGGTGATACAAATTGTAATTTTTCGATATAGATGAAGTTACTCATTTTTTCCCTTATAGAGTGTTTGCACTTGTTACTTTTTTCTTTGTGTATTTTACAGGATACACTGAATGCAACTGAAAATAAATTGGTTGATGCAAACACCCAGATTTCTGATTTGAAAAGGTAAAATGTGAAAGCATCTTAGTACTATCTTAATAGTATGAATCTAGCTTTAATGCATTTAGCGTTTAATCCTTGATAATGAAAATTATTGCAGATCTTTAGATCCAGTTGCAATTTGTAAAAATTAATGAAGCACCTTTGTACAGATATTGAATAATTTTATGTTACGTTGCACAAATTATAAGAGCCTACTTATTTTACAACACTTCAAACATTTTTTTTTCCTCATCAGGACCGCCTCTCAATCTAGAATGAATGGGTTGCGTCTCCTCTTTCTGTTGTCTTTCAGTTCAGCCAATCCACTGGTCAAGCTTTTCATGCCAGAGTTCTCTCCTCAAAAGCCCTCATCTTCAGCTAACCAGTCTTTGATCTGGTTTTCAGGAACGTGGATGTTGACAGGAATTTGCTGTTCAAAATTATGGCACCTAGGCACAAATAAAGGACAGGAAGGTGTTCCATGTATAGAGCAGGAATAATACATCCTATGGCTGTCCCTCCTGCTATCTAGACCTCTCTCCTGGCTGAAAGAACTGCAATCCATTGAATTTACACTTTCTGGATATGCATCAGGCAGGACTCATGACCATCAAGAGATGAATGTCAGGGCCAAAGTCCAGCCAGTATTGTGCATGGCTACAGACTGTTGGAAGTCTTTGTCTCATGTTTCACAACAGTTCCTTTGCAAGCCTGCTAAACAGAGCATTCAGGGCGGCCGGCAGGGGAAGAGGGACTTTACTCTGGGAAAGTTATAGTATAGGCCGCACAGGATTTCTTTGATCTGACTTCTCTTGGTATGTGACTCACTGTGTTTCTCTTTTGTGGGTATGTGCTGTCATCCCTTCCCTCCCCATGTTCATCTGAGGTATCTGGAGTCTTGCTGTTCATAAGTCAGAAAGATCAGGAGAGATGGAGATACTACCATTTTTCATGTATATTTCTGTTTGTTGTTTTTCACAGTGTTACTCTTAGGATGGTCACCAGTTTAATTTCCTAATCAATTCTAGATTTCATTGTTACTAAACCATTAAGCTTCCATTGCTTTGTCTAAAGCCAATCTAGCCAAAGAGAGGGAATTTGGGACCATTTTGGGTGTTGCCCTGGCCCTTTTATATATTTGTATAATTCATGGGTTTTTAGGAAGCCAAAATCCTTATTTATTTTTGTTCTGGGTTCCAAAAAAAAAGGTGGGAGGGGGAGAAGTCTTCCTGCTTAGGCTTTGAATTTACTCCTGAATCAAGAAAGTGCACATTATTAAGCATTTGAGAGTTTAAGACCACAAAGGATGTAGACACATCCCAAGCTGACATGGTGTCCCCCTGTCTCAAAGAAACTTACTGGTCATTTACCTGGCATCTATCTACATTATTTTTTTTTTTTAAGGCGTTGTGAAGATTGAGGTGCCTTTGCCATACTTGTATGCTATGTTCTGAGAGCAGGAGTCAGGGGCAGTTCAGTTTAGTATTTCTTTTGCATTGTCTGTTTCTCTCATCTGGTTCTGTGAACTGCTGGGGCATAGACCATTTCAGATTGGGGGCAATCTTAGTGGAAAAGGATATTTTTATTTTCCTATCTGAAAACTCTATTTCTGTGACGGATCCCAGTGACATTTTCAGGGTTACTTCAGGTGGATCACTACCACCTTCTTACAGCATGAGAGAGCCTTGTCTTTGCCCCCTAGACGAGGGGTGGCCAACCTGAGCTTGAGAAGGAGTCAGAATTTACCGATGTACATACGTCAGCAGCCTCTCCGTCAGATCCCATTCCCCGCCCCATGTCTCCTGCCCTCCTGCAGCCCCGACGATCAGCACCTCCTCCTCCTTCCCCATACCTCCCACTAGCTGTGATCAGCTGTTTCACAGTGTGCGGGAGGCTGTGGGGACGGAATGGGGTGGAGCGAGGGTGTGGCAGGCTTGGGGAAGGGGGCAGGAAGGGGTGGGGACCTCGGGGGAAGGGGAGAAGTGGAGGCAGGGCCTGGTGCAGAGCCAGGGGTTGAGCAGTGAGCATCCCCCGGCACATTGGAAAGTTGGCATCTGTAGCTCCACACCGGACTCACCGCCTATTGGAGGAGCCGCATATTAACTTCTGAAGAGCCACATGCAGCTTCGGAGCCACAGATTGGCCACCCCTCCCCTCGGCTTTGGGAAAGCCTCCCCAACTACTGGCTGTTGGCAACACAAGCCTTCTGCTCTGGGCTCTACAATTCCCTCTCCCAATGCAAGCTAGCAATTTCACACACCCCACTTTGATACACTTGAGTGCCCAACCCTTTATTGACTGGAAACCCACAGTCTACACTGACCCATGGCCTCCATGGAAGCAGTGCACCTCAATTCGCCATTCTCCTTAGCACAAAGGACTTAGATGTAAAACCAAACTGAATTTTATTTAACAGAGTTTGAGATAGAGATTCAAATAAAAGCAAGTATAAAGGTTTGGAAACATAAGGATACAAGTAAAAGAAAAACATATACAAAATCTATAGCTTATAATTATTAACAAGTTACTTTCCTGTCTAATATGGTATTTCTCACTCAGTGGTCAGTCTTGCCACATTTGTCCAGTTCAGAAAGCTATTATCCACCTTTAATAAGACAACCCCACTTCTGCTGGCAGAGTATCTCCTCTGTAATAGAACAAATCCTGTGCTCTTTCCCTAGGCAATTCCCTTATTCAGAGATGTTTCCTGGAGTTCTTTTGTCTTTAACTCCTCAAGCCTGCACCTGGTCCAGATAGTAACCATAGGCTGGCTTTACAGATATCTATTGTTCCCAGTGTTGATTGGGTTAGCTCTGAGATCTGTCTCGCCTCAGGTGATAAGGTCAACAGTTTTGAAACCTAATATTCTTCATTTTACATATCTCTTAAATTATTTGCCTTACAAACATCTCACAGTAACCATGACAATCAGCTGGGTCCTAGGTTTCAGCAGAGACCACACACAACCTCTTAGATGAAGTATTGAGAAATGGTTGGACACAGAGGTGATATACCTGCTTGGGCATGTCGCTGTTACAGTCCCCCAATCTAGAAGCCCACCAGGTTTGGGGTTTTTCACTTTAATTCTGATTTCCGGTTTAACAGAATTCTTGCTAAGGTTTGATTAATCAAAGGTGTGGGCTACTCTGTGGTGAGAGAGGGGAGAGTTATGATGTGAAAAGTCTGAACAGCAGGCTGGGTGAGTTACCTGAGTGACATATGAGATGAAGATCAGCCCATTAAATCCAGAATGAGGGAGCTTTTTACAGAAATCCACCTTTTCAAGGAGGAAAAGAGATTTTTTTTTTTCTTTCTTCCTTTTGGTGAAGCTAATTTAAAAAAATAGACTTCATTCAGATAGAACCCATGTAACCTTATTAGTATTTTTCAGTGGTTTTACACTTCAGTGGAATTATTCCACAGCAACATATTTTTTTCTTGCCCTCCATTGATGTTTAACTTCTGATTTGACAGAGCTTGGAATCGGATACAATGAAGTATCTTTACATACTGGTTATGCTTCTTCCACCAAGAACATATATTAAAAAATCTCTATTTTAATATTGAATAAGATCGAACAATACTATTTTAAACTTCTTTTAAACCTCCTTGTAATATGTCTTCATTACTTCTGCATTAGAACAATTTCAAAACTCGAAGCTCAGATCAAGCAGGTAGAACATGAAAATATGTTGAAACTCCGTCATATTACTGAAAGTCATTTAAGAACATCTCATGCCAAGTAAGTGAATATTCTATCATGTGAAAAGGTGGGTGATGTGTTTTATTGAGCAGTTTTTCTGTTTTGGCTAAAAATGGGTTATCTAACAGTAGACTGTAACAGTTGAAAGACATATTACATAATCCAGCATATTATATGCCAGGAAATAATTAAAAGGTGAAATAAAAAATATGGGCGTCCAGTTTTGCAAGCTTTACTTGTACAATCCTTACTCCCGTAAGTGGTTTCAATTACTTCACTGGGATTACTTAAATGAGTAGAGATTACCCTTGTGAGTAAAGTACACAGTAGGAAGTATAAGATCTGAATTGCAATTGGACCGTAAAGGCTCCATGTCATTGTACCTTTAATACTTTGAATCAGAAAGGTGTATGTGACTTTTTAAATTTTTTAAAATAATTTAAGTGACACTTGTAAAATTTTATGTGGAAAGTAGGGTGTAAATTTTGCTAGGAGAGGGGCAAAACTGGGGTGTTCCTGCTTTGCTCCTTTGATGTATAAAGCATGCCTCAAAAGTTTTTTACCTTCTGTTAAGGAACTTCAGAAATGTACCACTTAGCAACTGAGAGGGATAGTTTCTGGTGAGGACTAGTTAAATAGCTAGAAAATGGGGATGCCTCCAAAATAGGAAAAATGGAAAGACTTAATTGTTATGAGACAGATTTGCCCCCACTGGTGTAGGGAAGAGGTGCAATTTGCTGAAGCCAAAGTAGAACTGGGGATGAAATCAGGCCTTATAAACTGATAACATACACAGAGAGAGCATCATTCCATTTAAACAAACAGCAGGATAGATTTAAAGAAATATAATTATCATTCTTGGTATTGTGTGAATTGATACTCTGCTGTTCTAATTTTTGTGTACTTTTTAATGAATCTATATATAAAATCACTTTTTTTTGGTATTTCTAATCTGTAATTTTTCAACTGAAAATAGTTGATGGCCTCTATATTCATCACTCCTCTGTATTATCAGTTGTGCTCTTTCTTTTTAAGAAATATATAGGATGAGACAAAAGAGAAATAAAGAGTTGGAGACTTTAAACCAACAGCTTCACCTTAGGTACAATTATATCTTAGTTTTGTATAATTCATTCAAAGTCTTTGCGAAGAAGCCAACTTGGTATCTGGCACTTGAAGTCAGAAAAGCAAGTGTTTCTGTACGGAAGTATAGATCTGTGGAAAATACTGCCATCTAAAAATACATTATAAATAATTACTGAAATCTGAGTGTGTGTGTTTTTAATTAAAACACTCACTTTTTAAAAAGGTACTTGTCTCTCCAAATATTTACAAATTTGTAATTCTGTGTTGGAATGTAAGGTGCTTTCTCGCTCTGGCTAGTATAAGTGCTATTTTTTTTTTTAATTTCAAAACCAAAACTTTAAGCATTTCATAATCCTGAAGCTTTTCACTCCAATAGCAAGCTGACAGCTTCTGATGTAAACAGACGGAAGTGGTTGATACCAGGAGCAGAGTATTCAATCTTCACAGGCCAACCTTTAGAAAATCAAGAGAGCATTATGGATAATAGACTGGAGGAAACCTACACTCCTTCTCGGTAAGATAGCTTCCTGTAACCACCACCCTCCACTCTGATGTAGTGGAGAATCAGAGCAGTTGTAATCTAAAAAATATCTATGCAATTTCTGATTTTAGAAATAATTTTCTCTACAATTGACTGTTCTTGAGCTTTGTGCTTGTATTTATTTACTGAAGTCTAAAGTATTTATCCATTGCCTAAAGTGCTGTGCATGTTTTGAAAGAACCTCCTAATCTAGTGTGAAATAGGCAGGGACTTTCTTAGCTCTCCAAGATCTTTTGCCCTTGAAGAGACTTCATAGGTATATCTTGTTCACTGACCAACTCCCATTGCCTTTATGCCCTCTGAAATATTCCACTTCAGTTCCTTGATCAGCAAAGGAGTTCTCGGTTAGAATTGCACTGGCATGGTTGGTTGCAGCTCTGCTGGTTCTGCAGACTTCAGTTTTGATGAGGATGTCACTCTGTCTCTTTAGTAGTTTACCTTGTTCCTTCCTCATTCTCAGGGTAGATTTGATGTTAAGATTTTACAGAGTTGATGTTTGAAAAATTCTAGCTCACCAGACTTCACTCATTTCCACTATTGCTCAGATTTGGGGGTTCACATCATCCTGTAACTAATATTCAAAAGTTAGAGGTTTCTGGATGAAATAAAGAACATTATAAGAATTTCATTTGAATTATTGTAAGATGACAATACTTTGCACCAACAAACTGTAAAGTATTAAATTTATTTCTATGTGAGTGTAACTCTCGGTTGACAATTGGATAGCCTATTTACCATATAAAATCTTGGTTCCTCATACGCTGCTTTCATATACTATTTAAGGCACCATTCTCCTCCTGAAAAGGACCCTTCACTAGAAGACTCTTTAACAAATGTAATGGCAAAAAAAGAAAATGAGGCACCAGACACACCAATCATGAAAGCCTTTAAAGAACTTGAAGAGGGAAAAGCCTTTAAAAGTTGGGGCACACAGACAGAAAAAGAAGACACTTCAACTAGTAAATTTATTTATATTCTTGGATTTGTCTTGACTTGCATCCTCGAAATCATGTGTTTTTTCTCTCTCTCTCTCTCTCTCTCTCTCTCTCCCTCCCCCCCCCCCCCTTTATTTTCAAAGGTTAGAATTAGCCTGGCTCAGGTGACAGGGTAAAAATAGTTAATAGCTTTGCAAAGAGTCTTTGTGTATTTTAAAACAATGCTCTGTAGTTTGTCTAACAAAACCTGCAATAATAAAGCTTAGTTGACTTGTTTAAAATAATGGGAATGCAGGAAATTCTCTATACCATCATCTTAGTTCATCTAGTTCAGTGTCCTTTCTGTAGCGGAAATTTATATACATTGAGTATTAACAAAGTTCCTGCTGTCTTTGCACCCACATTTGTTTTGTTGTAGTGTAACGTCTAAATGTTGGCATGAAAGCTGCCATGTATTATATGACTGAGTAGACTTAATTTCTTCCTCTATGGTGCTGGAGTTGCAGGTGCTCAGTACCTCTTCGCATCAGGCCTTTATTATTCAGGCACTAAAAATATGGATTTAGGAGCCTAAATTCAAGCAGCTAGGTTTGAAAACTCAGGTCCTGTTCTAACTCCTGTCTTTCAAGATACTTGTGCTGCCCTGCTTTCTGTCTCCCATTTCTGTTAAGCCTGTGCTATTTCTTACTAGCTCAGAGTTGTCCTGTTTACCTTCACTTTAAACTCAGTTCTTTTCTTCTGTATCTGTGCTGCAGAACGGCTCTCCTCATAGGTCAGATTAACATCTTACTTCAATGAATGTCAAATATTGCTCAATTTCTAGTGGGGATAGGACTTAAGCATGTACAGCTGGTTAGTATAACACAAACCTACTGACATGGGAAACAGCTGAGATGGAACAAGTACAGGTTTAGTACAGTAGGTTACATGGGGACTGAGTGAAGGAGAATCCTCAATATCCTGTGTGATATAAATATTATTATTATTTTTTTTTTAATAGAAACATCACATAGACGTCACACTGTTGGATTTAATGAAAGCACTTTTAGTGCCAATCGGTCCCCAGAGAAATACAGAGATCAACAAAGACCAAAAAGATATAGCTCACCTAGTGGGCAGAGGTCATCATCCCTCCCACCTTCAAACAGGAAGGCAAACATTCCAAGTAAGCATTTTTGTATACAGGGTTATTGTTCACTTCAAAAAGTGACAAAGAGTTCTGTGGCACCTTATAGACTAACAGACATATTGGAGCATGAGCTTTCGTGGGTGAATACCCACTTCGTCGGATGCATGTAGTGGAAATTTCCAGAGGCAGGTATAAATATGCTGGCAAGAATCAGTCTAGAGATAACAAGGTTAGTTCAGTCAGGGAGGATGAGGCCCTCTTCTAGCAGCTGAGGTGTGAACACCAAGGGAGGAGAAACTGCCTAGCACCTCAACTGCTAGAAGAGGGCCTCATCCTCCCTCTTTGTCACTTTTTACAGATCCAGACTAACACAGCTACCCTTCTGATACACTGCATTTTGAAGTATTTAAATAACATAAGGTTGTGTTACAAACAGCTGAAGGAAGGAAGTTTAAAAGTAAGGATTCTCACACTGTTATCATGGATTTTCTGAAAAAAAGGTTGCGTACATGAGTTACAGAATATATGAAAGCTGTAACCTTGCTATCATTTATCAGTGTGTGACACATACTTTATATGATTTAAATGGACAGAACTTCATGGAGAACTTTGAAAATAATTCTTTAAGACTTGGGATTAAATTGTATTAAGAAAAACTATTTAAATAGAAAAAGTATTAGGCATTCAAATCTTTTCTTCTCTGCAGCAGGAAGAGAAATAATGCTGGCACCAGTGTCAGTAACATACAGCCCAAAACGATCTCCAAACGAAAACCTGTCTCCAGGATTTAGCCACTTGGTTGGCAAAAACGAAAACACAATGACTAGGTACATATTTGTAAATATTAATTTTGCAGCGGGGTTTATTTTCTGATAGTAGTTACACAATTTACGGGCTTGATCCAGCATACCCATACTTTTATAAATAGCTCTTACTCATGGCAGTAGTCTTATCAAATTTGCATATGAGAGAGGCCTGGTCACTTAAGTAAGGGTTTGCATGACTGGGACATATATCTGAAGTCAAGTTTGCTTTTTGAAATAGAGCAAGAATAACCTTGGAAACGCCAGTTAGCATTCACCAAGGTGATGTGTTAGGTATATCGTATTTGATGGAATAATATTGACAGGGAAAAGACTGTAGAGGCATTGTCCTATGTCAACACAGAGTAAATCTGGGTCAGTATGCAGGGATACAAGTGATGCCTTAAAGAATGGGTAAAAAAAAGTAAGCCCTTAGAGCTCTTTTTCACTCCCCCATAGAAACTTATGTGGAGACTAAACCTACTACTGAAACAAAGGATTTTCTTTATACTGTGCTGGCTATCCTGTTTGGCAGAGCTGCAGAGGCAGCATTCTGATTCTGGAGATGGGGTAAAGGGCAGGCATATGTAAGGTGGAGGAAAAGTGATGCTGAACTTTCCTCTTAAGTGTAACATTAAAGTGCTCTTGAGAATGGAAGTCAGAAACAGGTTGCATGATTCAAGGCCTTTGATGTATGGAAACCAAAGAACCTGAAGGTGGGGTTGTAATTAGGAGAATCCAGAGAGATTACATTTTCCATTGAAGAGGAAATTGTTTTTAATATGTAAAAGTATAAAAAGATAAACGATCCTTTATAAAAGGTATTTTTAACAAGTAGTTGTCTCTTCTGCACCCCTTCCCTCGTCATTCTGTAGATTCAATATACTTCTGGATGATTTGGAAACTGTTCCTACCTCTACATTACAACATAGCAATCCAAGAAAGCGGCTGCAGTTTCTTTCTCTAGATGATACAGAAGGTAATTTGTCAGAATGGGCAGAATTATGATTTTTTTTTCTCTTCATTCTCCTAAAGGGAACTTTTTTTTTCCCTCCACATAGCTTCCACCGACTAGAGAAGAGGAATCATGACATTTTTCTAATAAAGCTCTGTCTTTTAGTTTGCAATCAATAAACGCAGTAGTAATATTGCTTGTAGCAGTAGGAAATTACGCTTCTTACAGTAAATATTTAATTTTTATACACACTCAAATATGCACAAACAATAGAATAACAAAAATAATTCAGCTGAAAAATGAGAGGAAATAAATTTCCTAATTTCTAGTTTAGTTATGGAGTATATATGTTACGAGGAACCATGTCATTGTGTGTATTCAATATCCTTAGTGAAGGTTCGGTTACTAAGTGTTGCATGTAAATAGTGAAGGGTAATTATAATAATAAAGCTTGTTAATTTAATTGTTTTAAATAGTTGGATGAAAACATTATTTTAACCACATTTTCATTAAAATACTGAATTTACAATATATTTTTTTAAATTTTTAATATTCAATCATGTTTTTAATTCTTTAACTATAATATAAAGAGCAGTCTGAAGCTACAGTGAAATACTTTTCATGACCTGTATTAAATATTCTGGTTTAATATTGTAGTAAATTATTTTGTTGTAAATCTGAGATTACTAAGGTCTTCAGTCATCAACAGCAACTAATCGATATTATATAACCTCTTCCCAAGTTTAGCTTCATCTTGAGATAATTCTGATATCATGAGGCATAATTAAATACATTAGTAAGTTTGTCGTGAAAGCCTCAAGTGTGAATTTTCATGCCTTTTGTATGTTTGTGTCCTGCAGAATCACAGTGATTCATTGCTTTTCCTATGGTTCACTTTATGTTCTGTTATGTATAATACATTATATATATATAAAAAAAAAAACTGGAAAATTAAAAAAAATAAACAGCACTTTCATCTTTTCATAGGAAGGCAACATTCAGGTAAAGGCATTGACAGCTGTGCTAAACATAGTTCTTGCACTGAATCTTTGCACTCTGGAATGAAGAAAGGAACTGTGGCGTCTGCTTGGGAAGAGAGGAACATACCACACAAAAATGAACAAAGTATTCCTCCACCAGTAGTACCTTATGATGCTGATTCCAAGCATACATCAAGAATTAAGACGTTGGCTGAAACTGAGAGACTTTTTGATGAACTCACACAAGAAAAGCAACAGGTAAAAACCATTTTTCTTCTAAATTTATGAATAAGTTCATTTGTATAAGAGAGAGGCTAGTGAGATAGCCATATAGCTGCACTATGCCTGGCTCAAACCAATTCAAAGTTCCCAGAGTTGTTCTGACTGTGCATCATCTTCCTTGCACAGTAAAGTTCTGATAGTCCAGTCCTTTGACTCTTCTAAGCAAAGTCATATTCTGCAATTGAGATGCAGACAAATGGGGATAGAGGGTCTGAGGTGAATTTATTTTGCAACAAGCCAAGATTTAAACTAGCCTTTCAGAGATGAAAAGTTTGTGCATTAAACCATTCTAGCACCAAATTAGACTGCTCTCTTCTTCAAAGGGATGTTTATGAGGGTGGGCAGAGGTACATATAATTACATAGTATGGAACATTTTATATAGTTATATGATATCTTAACAATTACACTGCACATATATCTCTAACCTGTCCCTGAGTTACTGGCTAATTTACAGCTGCAATATTTTGTGTGTTACTAGATTGAGGCTGCATTGAGTCGAATACCTAGTAGTGGAGGAAGAACAACCTTACAAGCAAGATTAAACCAGGTGAAAACACTTATTTATGTGTATCTGACTATTTTTTCAGTTAATCTCCCAATACTGGAAGTTCAGTCTGTATTCTCTGTTTTGCTACAGATTAAGGTATGGTTTAGTGCAGGGGTAGGCAACCTATGCCACTCGTGCCGAAGGCGGCCCGCGAGCTGATTTTCAGTGGCACTCACACTGCCCGGTCCTGACCACTGGTCTGGGGGGCTCTGCATTTTAATTTAATTTTAAATGAAGTTTCTTAAACATTTTAAAAACCGTATTTACTTTATATACAATAGTTTAGTTATACATTATATACTTATAGAAAGAGGCCTTCTAAAAACATTAAAATGTATTACTGGCACACAAAACCTTAAATTAGAGTGAATAAATGAAGACTCAGCACACCACTTCTGAAAGGTTGCCAATCCCTGGTTTAGTGGATTGTAACAGGAGCTTTTCCATACCACTCTATGCTGCCCATGAATTGGTTTGAATCTTTAGCTTTTATGGAAATTGTTTGCCAGTTATCGTCATGTCTTAGGATCAAATTAAGAAATTATAGAGTGTAAATCAAATTCAGTTAAAATCACTTAGAACTATTGATATGTAAAGTTGTTGTAAATTAGAGCAGTGGTTTTCAACCTTTTTTCATTTGTAGGCCCCTAAATATTTTGAATGGCGGTGTGGACCCCTTTGGAAATCTTTGACATAGTCTGCGGACCCCCACAGCTGTGTGGACCACAAGTTGAAAACCAGTGTTCTATGGCAACGACAGCCTTTTTCAGAATCCTTAGATATAGTCCATGGACCCCAGGTTGTAAACCACTGAGTTAGAATACAGTAGAACCTCAGTTATGAGCAGCTCGGGACTGGAGGTTGTTCGTAACTCTGAACAAAAGATTATGGTGGTTCTTCCAAAAGTTTACAAGTGAACATTGACTTAATACAGCTTTGAAGCTTTACTATGCAGAAGAAAAAGGCTGCATCCTCCCTTCATTTTTAGTAGTTTACGTTTAACACAGTATTGCACTATATTTGCTTTTCTGTTTGTGTGTGTGTGTTTCTTTCTCTCACTGCTGCTGCCTGATTGCATGCTTCTGGTTCCAAATGAGGTGTGTGGTTGACTGGGCAGTTTGTAACTCTGGTGTTTGTAACTCTGAGGTTCTACTGTACATCTACAAACAAATGAAGGTATAGTGGTAGCTCAGGTAGGCACATGCATGCTAGCTTTAATCTAGCTAGCACAAGGAACAATAGTAGTGAAGATGTGGCAGCACAGACGTCAGTGCAGGCTAGCTCCCTGAGTACATACTCAGGTAGACAAATGTCCTGGTGTTAGTGGAAAGCTGTTAATGCATCAGAAAAGACACTGATGGAAAATGGGGACAGTACCAACATATTAATTTTAGAAGACCATTGCTGGTAACTGTATGGTATTGAATGTATTATCTTTTTCAAATGTTTTCTTTAGGAAACCTTAGAAGATCGCTTGGAAAGGATTAATAGAGATTTGGGCTCAATCCGTATGACACTGAAAAGATTTCATGTTTTACGTACCTCTGCAAATCTTTGAGACTTGTATCTATTAAATTCAGATATGCTTTTGTTTGCACTAATGTATAATTATGCACTCAGCAAATGCAAATTGTTTTGTATTTTTGTAAACCCTCAATAGTAGTTTTACAACCATGTTATCCTTTACACACAGCAATATTTTGTACTTCAAATAGCCACATATATTTAAACATATTTTCTTATATTTGAGAAATCAATGTTAATCGTGTATTTTACTATTTAAAAAAAAGTGAATTATTTTTGAATAGCGTATAAGAATTCAGTTTATAATAAGGAAGGTAAGCTGAGGCAGCTTGTTTTCTGAACAAAATCATGTTGTAATCCTTTTGCAGTTCATTTTGCTCACCATTTTTATAGAGATTAATAGCTACATTGTAAATAATAGGTACTATGACATTTTTGAACTTTTTATATTATGCAGAAAGCAACACAAAGCTTCTGTGGTGAATATAACTACAAGCATATGGTAAACACCTTTTTATTTAAAATATTGTAGCTTGGTTTTTAATTTGCTGTTGTGACACATATTAAATAAATGCATGTCTGCAAACTGGAATTCTATTAAATATCCATTTGTATAAATGCACAGAAAATAGTTATACAAACTAAATATTTTTGTTTCAAAATTGTATTTCTTGTGTGATGGGGTGAGGATATTACAGACTCATGTTAATTAAAAATTATTTTAGTGTTGAGACTTACTAATTTATTTAGAATCTTGTTGGAAATATTCAAGGCCAAATTCTGTACCATGCCATCTGGTCTTATCCTCAGATATCTCAGTGTTGGTAAATAAGAACTCCCCTCGCAAGAGGCTTGCAGAGGGAAAAATCTGTGGAGCTCTTCAAGTGTCTAGGGCTTGCACAAACAGTGTGGCCTTTATCTCAGACTGTGAGGGGCATCTTCCCACTGAGCCTAAATTAGTGCTGAAAAGGGGTTTTCAAGTTACAAGAGGGTTGAGTGTTGAAGATGCAGAGCACTACAGAACTACATGCATGGCAGCATTGGTAGAGGGCCTTCTTGGTATGGAAATCTTTTTCATGCCCCTCACAGTCTGAGACAAAGGCCGCACTCTTTGCGCAAGCCCTAGACACTTAAAGAATTCCATATATTTTACCCTCTCAGCCTTTTGCGAGAGTAGTTCTTGTTCTGTATTCTCTCTGTTTGTAATCATTAAGAGTAATTAAACCTAATGATCAATGTAATTGCTCAAAAAATCTCCACAGGTATCTTCCCTTGAGGAAATAGTTTGCTATAGTAACTATGTACTTAATGATTCTACTTTGTCTTGATAAAATTCACTTCTGATTCTCTCTCTCTCTCTCTCTCTCTCTCTCTCTCACACACACACACACACACACACACACACACACACACACACACACACACACACACACACACACACACACACACACAAAAAATGAAGGGATGTATAATAACTCTTGGAAAATAATACTTGACACAGAAATGCATTCTGTACTGTGGTTCAGGAAGTACATTGTATATTAGTGAAAGAGGGTTGAGTTCTGTTTCACTTTGGTTTTTAGAGGTTTGTATATAATTTATCATTCCAGTCTGAGCTTTTGTTTCAGTAGTTTTGTTAACAAGTGCTTTCATTATACTGTTTTAGCAACTAGAAGCAATACTTGCATTAGGTCTGGATGACTGTAGATTGTGATATTTTTTACTAGCTTGATGGCCATTGGCCTATGTTAGCAGATCATTTCTAGCATTGTTTTGCTATTTCTCAACAGCTCTAGTTTGTGATCCATTGTGTCTGAGTTTACAGTGAGTGCTAGCACACATCCCTTCTCCCCCTGACACTCCAAGACCTGGAAAATCTAACCAGAGGTTTTTTTTAATATGCCAGACACTAACGATCATGCTGTCCCCATTCCAATCACAGTTATGTTCACCTTTGTTACCTTTGTCTGGGCTTGTCCTCGTCTGTCCCTCCACAAATGCAAGTTGACACTACACCATTCCTTTTTGTTGCAAGCACATTCTTTCAATTTCTGGCCAAAGAGTTTTGTGATGGGATCGGCCCAGCTCATTTTCAGTCTGCCCAGCGGTTGCTTGTGGTCTCTGAGGATCCAGTCACTGACACAGGTTGTGCACCTATTGTCTTTCCATGACCTGCCCATCACACATTAAAATATGAAATCTGCCTTTTACACTTACAAATTTTGTTGTGGTGAATAGTATGTATTTCTTAGGTGGGACATTACTGAATTACAAAGGTTCATACCTAATATTTCAGGTTTGTATTGTAATATTAAACATTTAATTAGATTATTTCCTGCTGCCCAAGAATAATACTAGGTTTAGGGATATTACCCAGTGATCTAGGTTTTAATCACATCATCTGTTTCAAACTGTGTCAGGGTTCAAGCTATCAACAATATGATTACTTTGCAACAGAAAGGGCAGGGTCATTGGAATAAAGGCAGCGTGTGCAAGTTTGATCTTAATATTAGAGAACTGGGTTTTAAAGCATTCAGTAAAGAACCTTCCCTATTTGGCCCTGCACACGCGTGCATGCGCGCACACACGTGCACACTCACTCACTCTCTCTCTCTCTCTCTCCTCCCCCCCCTCCCACTTTGCCGATTGAAGATTAGAAGGGGGATTGAATATCTCAGTGATGGGGAGCTCAGGTGGTGGAATATTCTCCCTCTGATTTAACATAGACTGAGACTAGTCTTCTGGGCATTTTATATTCTGATTTGTATATTGGATTCAAAATACCTAAAGAGAATAAGAATCTCAGCCTCCAAACAGCTGCAATGCCACTCACAAGGAATGGTGTTTCCACGATTTTGAATTATCATAGTGTTCTTGCTTAATGCCTTCAAGTGTATAATTCAGCCTGAAGGGTCTCTCACAAGCAGTCCATTACTGGATAAGTTTACGCTTGGGAATTAAAACAGGGCTTCAGTCTTCACATTGTCTTAAGTGCTTTTTCTTGTTTACAAATCTGTTCTCTTCCCTCCGTTATCAGAAGAACCAATTTTCCTTGGATAATTGATATACCTACTGGTTTCCAATTTCAGCTATTCCATTATCGCTCCACTACCCTTCATTTTAGACCTAAATTTACCTCCATCCTACCCTCTTTGCTGCCATTCATTTTTTTTTATTACAGTCATTTGTTGACATCAGGAAAGAAGAATCATTCAAGTGAGTTTATATAATTTCTGTCTGAAAGTAACCTCCCATTAGCTCAGAAAGCCTGAGCTGTTTCTCTTTGTGTTGTCATACTGCTGAGAAAAACTAGGTGTTGGTCCAACATTTTGAAATAGTATCACTGATTTTGGGTGCCCTACTGAAAATCAGGTATGAGATGTCTTAAGAAGTGCAGAGAACCTGAATCTCCAAATTAAGTCAGTGGGAAATCTAGATGTTGAGCACTTCTGAAAATCAGGCCAACGGTGTCTTAAGCTGGGAACCAAGAAATAGCCGCACCCAAATCAGTGGCTGCTTTTGAAACTATATCTGTTATTGCAGCTGACATTTCTGAATGGTGTTCCTTTACATAAGATTTTTAAATGTACAATTTTAAAATGGCTTTCCTTTAACACAGATTTAAATCTCATTCTGTGCTGAGGGCCAAATTATATTTTGAACAGGCTCAAACATATTTATGCTCTTTTCCCTTTGCAGTTCCTCCCATTCGTATGGCACTTCTATGCATCGGAGGGATAGGAAATTAACTAGAATCGCCACCTTTGTGTGTGTCAGTCTTTTTTCTGTTAGTTTTCTTGTAGGCAGCTCTCTGGTGTAAATCTCTTCCAGTGCTGAATCTTTACAGCATTATGGTAAAATGAAGAGAGAGGGAGATCAGTTAAGTTCTCTCCAGACCAACTGACTGACCAACATCCCTGCTCTGATAAGTATAGTTAAGTAAGATTATTCTCTGAACTAAATCACTGAGATGTGCTGAAAAATAAACAGTGGAAAAATTTAAAACAAAAGCAACAGGTCCAGAGTTAGACAACGGTTTTATACATCTCATTTCCTGACCCTCAGATGAGGAGTTTTGTTACCTGTAGTAGTTCCTTAAGTATGTTGCACTTAGCTAATTTCAGTTATTTGTATTCCAGTGTATAGTGTAACTGTGGACAGGCACTTTGCAAAGCAAATAAAGAGACAAGGTCCCTGCTTTAAAGTATTTATAATCCTAACAGGAAACAAAACACAACAAGAGTTCGGGCATAAGACAGCAGCAGATGAGCTCTGGAGGCAAGGTTTGGAGGAATCTGTTTTAAGGAGGAGATGAAAGGCACTGGACAAGAATTGGGAGATGTTATATTTGGGTAGGAGCAGGGCCGGTGCAACCATTTAGGCGACCTAGGCAGTCACCTAGGGCACTGGGATTTGGAGGGCGCCACTTTTCTTTGGCAGCGACTCCATTGGCCGGATCATCGGCCGCACCAGTCGCTGCCAGCATTGAGACAGAGGGAGCTAGGGCAGGGGAGTTCAGGGAGGGCTGCCTGCAGCAAGTAAGCCTAAGCTGATTGGTGTCGCAAGCCTGGGAGGCAGAAGTGAAGCAGCCACAGCGTGCTCGGGGTGCTGGTGCTTGGGGTGCTCGTGCGCAGAGCAGGGATGATCTGGGGCGGGGGGGTGCCACAAAGGGGGGCGCCTCAGGGCAGGGGATAGGGGGCGCAAGGTGGAAGATTCGCCTAGGGCGCGAAGCATCCTTGCACCGGCCCTGGGTAGGAGGCAAATTTGGGGAATTTAGTGGAAAAGCTGAAAGGAGCAGTAAGGAAAGAGGATAGGAATGTTAATAGGGAACGAAAATTGGAGGATAAGAGGGCAGTGGTGAGATGTATGTAAGGCTTTGATGGTGGAACAAAGATCCTGAACATGCTGTAATGAAGAAAGTTCAGTATATTGATAATGCAGTTATGTGGATAAGGCTAATGACTTTATATGTAATTCATTGTATGTCTCAGAGCTCTGCAAATTGGTTGACATGTTGTATAGTGTGATAGAAGTACTCACATGACATATATTTTTTAAATAACCAATTACAATAACTAATGATATTATTTTTAAAATATATAAGGAATCTGGTTACTTTTCAGGCTTCAAACCAGTAGAGATCACTGTATTTTTCTTGCTTTTATCCAATTTTGTTAGTGAGCAAAGATGTAAGAGTAGTCAGTGCTGCTAGTCTTGTTATGTGTCTCAGAATCAATCCCTGTGTTAAAATTAGAACAGGAATATCTGTGGCAGCTTAGAGACCAACAAATTTATTTCAGCATGAGCTTTCTGTGAGCTACAGCTCACTTCTTCAGATGCATAGAATGGAACACACAGACAGGAGATATTTATACATACAGAGAACATGAAAAGGTGGAAGTATTCATACCAACAGGAAGAGTCTAATCAATTGAGATGAGCTATCATCAGCAGGAAAAAAAAAAAACTTTTGAAGTGATAATTGAGATGACCCATAGAAGGTGTGAGGAGAACTTAACATAGGGAAATAGATTCAATTGGTGTAATGACCCAACCATTTCCAATCTCTGTTTAGGCCTGAGTTAATTGTATCTAATTTGCATATTAATTCGAGTTCAGCAGTCTCTCTTTGGAGTCTGTTTTTGAATTTTTTTGTTGCAAAATTGCCACCTTCAAGTCTGTCACTGAGTGGTTAGAGAGGTTGAAGTGTTCTCCTACTGGTTTTTGAATGTTATGATTCCTGATGTCAGACTTGTGTCCATTTATTCTTTTGCATAGAGATTGTCCGGTTTGGCCAATGTACCAATGAGACAATGGCAGATGTACCGGAGGCAATGTACCGGACAAAGAGATTGTCCGGTTTGGCCAATGGCAGAGGGGCATTGCTGGCACATGATGGCATCAAATTGGTAGATGTGCAGGTGTTGAAATTGTAACAGGGCTGGGGGGCTGAGAATTTAAAGGAGAGCGGGTCTGGTGGAAGGTCAAATTAAATGAAAATGTTAGGCTTCCTAATTCTGACCCTTAAGTTCCAAGGGTGGCATGTGATGAAAAGGTAATGCTAAAAAAAAAAATCAGTAAAGGAGAGCTTATAAGATGCAGCTGATCAGTTGTGTGTAATTATTTCAAGTTAATTTTAAGCCCCCTTATCATGGGATGGAAATTAACATGCAGATGATATAGGCAAGCATCCTCAAACCAGCCTTCAAACATCGATTTGTGAAATTATAGAAAAGCCACACACAGGTCTCCTAAATGCAGATCTAAGTAATTAACATTTTGCATTAGATTCGTCAAGGGCTACGGGGGGGGGGATCTTTCCTGGCCTTGGAAGTGAATGAACATTTTGGGACAGAGATCACAGGGTTTAGTGAAGCCCTATCTTCATATTTTGAGCTTGTAATGATGACTGGTGCCTTGCACCCACACCCAGCAGTCATCTGAGAATTTTTACCAATATTTGTTGTGCTAGATGGGGGTTGCAATGCATGAGCTGAGGTCTTTCACTTGAATCCAGATGACCTGGTTTCTTTTCAGTGTGATGGGAAGTCCCCTACATCTAGCCCTCAGTGCACTCTGCCTTGCACTGGGCTATGTCCCTAAAGCCATTGATCCCAGCAATGACCATAGCAAGAGCACTATGGTAAAGGTGTTTCCTAAATCCCTGAATGCACTGGCATTACTAGCATAAGGTGCTCCCTGTACATTTGTGCCATGAGAAACAGGGCTATTGGGTGTACACTGTGCAAGACAAACTTCCATGTATGGATCTGAGAGTTAGGAGAGGTGAGATCCATTCCAGACTCTACCATTAACTCACTGTGCCTCCTTCGTGAAGTCACTTGCCTTCTTGATACCTCAGTTTTGCATCTGAGAAATGGGGATAAAGATGACTTCCCTCGCTTCCTAACACAGGTAGAGATCTAGCCCTGAAGAGTGCACTACGAGTGTATTATTAGTCCTCAGGCTAACCCTAGTCTGTTGCACCTGCCTTCATCCCCTAGGTGGGGCCTGAAAAGTTCTTGAGTTTAGTCCCAGGAAACAGCTAATTTGGAAAGGGGAGATTTCCCTGCCTCTCGCCCCACCTCTGTAAAGCAGCAGTGAGCGGCTGCTGGGGTTTTCTCGCTCCCACAGCCCGGGCGTGCAGCTCCCTGGCGGTCCGTGCCCAGCAGGCGCTGTCGTACCCCGCCGCGGCCTGAGGGGGGCGCACCCCGCCCGGCTGCTCCCCTCGTGCTCCCGGGCCCGGAGTGAGGGAATGCCTGCGAGCCGGGGGAGGAA
This sequence comes from Chelonoidis abingdonii, assembly GCF_003597395.2. NCBI lineage: Eukaryota > Metazoa > Chordata > Testudines > Testudinidae > Chelonoidis > Chelonoidis abingdonii. The sequence continues at coordinate 8,233,391 of NC_133790.1, read as the reverse complement.
GTGGCCGCGCGCTGCAGCAGTGGGCAAGGCTCGCGCCGGGAGAGGAGGCTGCCAGCCGGGTCCGTGTCGCTGCCGAGGGGCAGAGGGCGAGCCGGGGCGCCCCTCCTCCGCCCACAGCCGCTGCAAGAGCCCTGCCAGGCAGCCGCCCGGCCGCGCCGGGAGCCCGGGCTGCAGCGGCGGCAGCTCCTCCCCGGCCAGCGGCACCGAGGAGCCCCGCTTGCCCTGCCGCGCCGCGCCGGAGATTATGCGAGAGGGAAGCGGGCAGTCGGCAGCCCGCTCCTGGTAGCCGGGAGAGGCAGCACAGCGAGCGCTGGGGCGCGGCCGGCGAGAGCCGCAGCCGGTGCGTTGGGGGAAGAAGCCGCTCCCAGGGCAGGCGCTGCTGCGCGCGGGGCCCCTCGTCCCCGCGGGGGGGGCCGCCGCGGCCGGCCGGCCCTCGGCTCCCGCGGCCTAGGCCGGCCCCGTTCTGGGGGGCGTGTGGCATAGGCTCTGGGCTGGGACCCGGGCGGGTCCCCAGGGGCTGGGGGGCAGCAGGTGGCTGGACAGGCCCCCGGCTGGGCATCGCTCCCAGGGGGAACAACACTGACCCGGGCGTGGGGAGGGATGAGTCTCCCCCCTTCCGCTCAGTTACGTGGGCGGGAGTGGGTCCCTGCAGGCAGCGAGTTTCACCTTTCACCAGCTGTGTCGGGGGGCGGGAAGATACATGTTAACCCCCCCCTTCTTTTTTCGAACTGGTCAGGTCGGTTTTATTAACACGACCGAACTGTGGATGGGAAAGCTACCTACTCCCCGGGTTGCTAAGAAACAATCTCTTGGAGCTGCTGCACAGGCTCCTGCATTAATGGTCACTTCTGTGCCCGCAGATCCAGTCTCGTGCTCGTTATTACTGCAAAGAAACCTTTCAGAGAGATTGGGGGGGGGGTTGTTTTTCTTTTAAACGTACTTGTCGCATGGACACTTCTATCCTAGAGACAACATTGTGTTGTTGTTTGCACTGACAGGCTTTCTAACATGCATTTCTTCCCGTGCTGTAGTTAGCCACACGGGGCTGGTAACGCACAGTGAGAGCGGCTGTGAGAATAATACAAGTCACTTGCTGTTTCTAAGTATTGCTAGAAGTCTTCTGTGTGTTAACCTGTCCCATGGCAAACAGCCTGTTTTGCTAGCAAAAAGTTTCCAAGGTGAATGAGATGGCATGGTAGGAAGGACAGACTATTTTAATTATATCACAACAAATCTAAGAGCTGCAGCAATAACAATGCGGTTTTACAGAAAAGATGAACTGCTCATGATTTAGTTAAAATAACCCATAAATATCTCAAAATGTGGACTTCTCTTGTTTGGTGGCTACTTGTGCAGAGTGGCTTTCCTCTTAATTTTAGGCTGTAATTTGAATATAATATCTGAGGAGATGTTTGTGTTTGAAAATATGAGGTAGCAGGTGGTACCTGTCTCTTGTTTCAAACCAGCAGATGGAACATTTTAGGTAGTTCATGTACTTGATGTGTGTGAAATATTGCTGGGCTTCAGGGATACCACCCAGCTAGACTTTAAGGGTCATGTAATTTTAATGCTACAATTTATTATAAGTATGTGATTTATTTACCTTGGACCATAATGTTAAACTCATGACTTGAAGGTTAGGTTTTTGATTTGGTCTGGATTTTTTTATAAGTGAATTTAGTCCTACCAAAGGTGTCAGATTTGCATCTCTGGAGACTTCACTCTGCTCATCCCCAGAGCAGGTACAGCACAGACTGTGGCAGCACAGGCTTCACTCAAGCTGCCCTGTAACACTTGTCAACTCTGACTTGGCTGGATCACTTCTAGGGATGGAAGGGCAGATCTGTCTCAGTCCCATTTCAATTCTCATCTCTCTGCTGAAGGTCCCCAGCTAGTGGTCTGACTTTCAGGACAAGGGCACTTTTCAAATTGAAATGGAGCTGTGACCACCAACTGGGTTCACATAATCCAGGGGTTCTCAAACTTCATTGCACCGCAACGCCTTCTGACAACAAAAAGTACTACAATACCCCAGGAGGGGGAACTGAAGCCTGAGCCTGCCCGGGTCCCGCTGTCTCTGGTGCGGAGGCCAGAGACCATCACTCTCAGCCCCAGTTGGGAGGCCTGTAATCTGAGCCCCGCCACTCCAGGCTGAAGCCCTTTGGCTCTGGCCCTGGGTGGTGGGGCTCGGTCTTTGGCTTTGTCCCCAGGTGATGGGGCTCGGGCATCAATCCCGGCTTCGGGCCCCAATAAGTCTAATGCCAGCCCTGGCAACCTCATTAAAACGGGGTCTTGACCCTCTTTGGGGTCCCTACCCACAGTCTGAGAACTGCTGACGAAATCTATGAAAGAGTCACCATATAGAATAATAGAAATGTAGGACTGGGAGGGACCTCAGTTGGACTTGTCCAGTCCCCTGCGCTGAGGAAGGACTAATTATTATCTAGACATTCCTGACAAGTGTTTGTCTAACCTTAAAAATCTCCAATGACAAAAGAATCCATAACCTCCATAGGTAATTTGTTCCAGTGCTTAACTTCCCTGACAGTTAGGAATTTTTTCCTAATATGTAACCTAAATCTCCCTTGCTGCTATTTAAGCAGCTTTGTTCTAAGCCATTCCTGCTGCAATCTGACTTGGCTTTCCCGTCTGGGAAGAGAGGTGGAAGGGACTTCCCCTTTCAGGGATCTGATTCTCTGGGCGTTGAAGCATCTGCATGGAGGGAGGGGGGAAAGCACCTTCATGCAAGGCTCTAAAGAAACATGCTGGCTGCTCCTCCAGCCACCTGCAAGGATTACGAGGACTAAAATTGCAGTATTCCCTGACAGCCTGGAGAGCTTTTGGACTGGGTTCTGGAGCTGCATGTGTATATCCTCCCCATGGGGGGCCAATGGCACTGCGCTGGTATGGTCTGGCAGCATCAATAATGATGCTTTATAGAGTGCTGTTTATCCATAGCTCACAAAGAAGGCTAAGGCATTACTATCCATAGTTAGGGAAACAGAGTGCAGCTGGCTTGCTCAAGACTGTGCTACACATCCATGGCAGGACTGGGAATAGAACCCTAGTCTCCTAGTTCAGTGCCATCTCCAGAGGCCCATGTTGCCTCCTGAAGATGAGCTGATTTTATTTCATTCTCCTTTGACATCACTGACTTCAACTCTGTAGATTCCATTCCAAGTGTCTTGGTTTTGCAGTACAGTGCAATAAGGCGTAAATTGATTCATGTACTCAACTCCAAGTATGAGTAGTCCCATGAAAGTCAGTGGGACTGTGCAGTCTTCGTAAGCACAGGGGTTTAATAATTATATGCACTGACTTGATTTCATGTTTGAATAATGTGGACTCATAAAACTCTCTCTCCCTTTATTGCTTGATAGCCCTTGTTTCTGCCCCCAATCCTTGATCCTCTGGGATATTTTTATCATGTTTATTTCTGCCATGTCTGTTTTGTGTGCCTGAGTAATAGAAGAAGATAGAAGCTAGTGTTGTGTTTTGTAACACAATCAAAGTGATTTTTCCACTCTTGAATAGTAGGCTGTCGCTTTTGAGAGTGCACCGTTCTATCCTTTCACAGACCTCATGCCTGATATATTCAATTGATCTTAGTATGGCTGGTTATTTTAGTGGTTGACCAGTTCATGGGCTTGTCCTGAGTTGCTTGATGGCTGAAAATCCTTAGCATGAAATACAAAGTGAAGAGTAGCTAAGCATGACAAAAGAGTGGCCACAGACCAGTCCTCTCTTGTGGCTCTGTGTTGCAGTGCTTCTTTACAACACTGTTCATATACTCTGATCATGATAGCATCTCAGAGAGAGAGAGAGAGAGAGAGATGAGTAAATGACTGAGGCTTAGGCCTTAAAAATGTGGCTTGTTCCGTGTCTTACCTTTGATAGATAGAGCAGACTCCTGTTAGGATGTTAATTTGCATTAATCATATTTAAGTTTCCATAACTAACTTTTAATTAAAGCATGGTCGATACCAGCTTAATGAATGTACGTATGCTAGGCCATCTGCATGAATAAAAATTGTTTTTAATTCCCTTACTATTCCCTTTACGGCCCCTTAGATGTTTTTTGTGGCCATTTAACCAGCATATGGTAGCAGCTGTTCATCTTTTTAATATAACTTTTTTGCATTCAAGAAACAAGAATTATGTAAATAAACAACTATCTTGTATCTTTAAAAATATTTTTTAAGTAACTTGAAACATGAAAAGGTGGTAAAGTATGTCTAGGTGCATGTATGAGAAAATGTTGCCTAAGTTAGGACCTGATCCAAAGCCAGCTGAGGTTAATGGAGAGCCTTTTTGTTGACTTCAGTGGGCTTTGGATCAGCTGTTGGGCTCCAATTCAGGAAAACATTTATGTGCTTAAGTCTCACTGAAACCATTAAAAAAACCAACTAGAAGTTCTAGCCCATGAAAGCTTATGCCCAAATAAATTTGTTAGACTCTAAGGTGCCTCAAGTACTCCTTGTTTTTGCTGTTACAGACTAACACGGCTACCACTCTGAAACCATTGACACTTAAACACGTGCTTTAACTGTTTTGCTGAGTGGAGGTGGATTGTTCAGTCTTAATGTACTCTGATCCTAAATCTCCTCTTATTTACAGTAACTTTTCACAAGAATAATGTCTTCAGTAGACTTAGTCCTGATTTACACCTCAGTTAGTGAGAGCAGAATGAAGACCTCAGAGAGTGATTTTTGGATTGTAGTTTATTTAATGGGCATCTTTCACCAAAACAATAATTTCTGATACAATATCCCTGTTATTTTGGATTTGCTTCGGACAGCATATTTGAATGTCTTCAGTGTTGTGCCTCGAACAGCCCAAATGTTTATTGTGAGCTGGCATCTGGTATGTGGGAGTTTTATGCGTCTGCTAATTTTAGTTAACAGCCAATTTAGAAAGACTGCGTTTTAGCCTGTTGAGAAATGCTAAAAAGTTGCAAATGAAAGTGGGATGTTTTGAGGTTTAATTATTTTATTGATTTGCCTTTTTAATTTGAAATCTGGATCACTTCTGAGAGTTTTCTCTAATGCAGCATCACATCTTCCAGGTAAGCTAATTTTTTAAAACGCTCATTCAACTGCCCCAAACAGGTTTTTTTCGGAATGTACAGACTTCAGTAAAAAAAAAAATAAAAATCTGTCCTATTTATTGTGATATCGACATAATCTCATAGCTAATTAGCACACTGTATTTTAACAAACTGTTATGTGAGGGCCTGATTCAAGAGCTGCAGAGTAAAATGGTGCTCTTCGTAGCGTAGAGCGATAGCTGCTATTTATTTTTTTCTGAATCTAGCATGACTCATTACTGTGAATTTGTGAGAATGCAATAATGTGTCCTAGGACCAGTACAATCCACTGGGAAATATTTCTTAACCTGTCACTTTCCCTTTTAAGTTTTCTATCAAAAATGCATTTTTCTTATTTGAATTGTCTTAAGTTCACAAATTAGAGAAATTTTTTAATTTTTCTTCTAATTATTTTTTAATCTGATTTGTAAAGAGGAGTGTAAATAGTGTTTCTATTTAAAAAAGCAAAAATTAGTGAAAGACGGTGTTTTCAGGCCCAGATTTCAGGTTTTGTAAAAAACCAAGTGTTTGGCAATCCCAATATGAATAGAAATATAGTTATGAAACTGAGGGGGGCTGGGATGGAGAGAATAAAATTAAACCTGTATTTGTTTATAACTTTTCCCAGGTAATGTTGGGAATCTTTGTACAACATTGTACTAGGGCAAGAGAATCTGAAATTGAAACTTTTTATAAACCCAAAATGTATCTGAATAGTCTAGTTTCAGTGTCTAACTTAAGTGTGGTGCCAATTGTAAACAAACAACATAAATAGTGAACAATAAATTTTGGGGAAATTACTTCAGTTTTAATAATGTAAGTGGGATTTTCAAAAATATGTAGCATCAGCCTCACGTGGCTCCCTTGAAAGTCAACAGGAGTTTATGAAGAGCTCCTGAAAATTCTGCTTATAAAGTATCAGTAACATGGGCAATGAGGTTAGTATGTGTAACTACCTGAATAGTGGCTCTTCAGCGAGTTGCACTGAGGGAACCGGGAAACAGTGTGAAAATACACCAGATCTTATCATGGATGATCCTTGCTTCTGGTGGATCACCTAAGATCTACAGGTGTCAGGAGTCAAATCTCCTTTCCATTTTGCAGGGGACAAAGGGCTACAGGGTTGAGTGGTTTGGAGCCCTTGTGATCACCCTCTGCACAAGGACAGATTTCGCCCAGAGAGGAAGGTGAAGGATTCTCCTTGTCAGAGGATAAATAGTGAAGAAAGGTGCCACAGAGAAAAAGGTAACTGAGCTTGAAAACGTGTTTGCAAGCTCCAGCAAAGAAAAGTAGGAAGAATCAATAACCTTAGAGCTAAAACAACCCCTGGAGAATACTTGGGGATACCAGAGGAAATCAATGCAGGAAGTGAAGGCCTCTTTTAGGGCTGAGCCTCATTACCCGGTGCTCTTCTCCATACAGTCCAGTCAGGGGTGGATTAGGGTTTTGTGAGGCCCTAGACCAGAGCAGATTGGGGCCCCATCCCGTCTGCCTGAAGTACCTCCCCACCCCCGGCGCTCCTGCTGGGGAGTGGGTCGGGGTGTGGGGCCTTTCCCCTCTCCACTCCCCCATGCTGGGCGAAGTGGGGCAAACCGCCGTGCTCTGACCCACTCCCTGGCAGGAGCGCCGGGTGGAGGAGGACAAGCCCTCAAACCCTGACCCAGCTCCTGGCTGGAGTGCCCAGTGGGCGGAGTGGGTTGGGGTGCAGGGGCACCCACTTTTCTGGGGTCCCCCAGTTGGCCAGGTCTTCTGGGCACAGGCCCCGTTGGCCCAGTGGGTAATCTGCCAATGAATCCAGTTATTTGTAGATCTTCATAAAGGAGAGCAGGGAGGGATGTGTGTAACAGTAGTAGCTGGCATTGCTGTTAATGGTGCCTTTTCATCTAAGGATCCTGAGGGATTTGATGAATGTTGACTAACCACTGTGCCACAAAACACCTCTTTATGTTCAGAATGGGATGCATGAGTATCACTTCCCCTGCCGCTAAGTTGCAGCTGCCTCCTGGGATGGGGATGTCAGGTGTATATGAAGTCGCAGCAACAAAACAGTTGAGGACAGGAATTGACAAAGAATATTTTAGCCAATAAGACTGTGGGTAGAGTGTAATTGTCTGAGCTAGGATATGGGCAGCACGCCAAGGTTACCCTTGGTCTTATAAAAGACCAGTGGGATCTTTCAATGACGATGCGTCATTAGGACTTCAGTTTTTGCATCTCTTCCCAACTCAGTTGCAGCTCCGGGGTTCCAAATGAACTGCTTCTGGACTGTATTCCAGCTTTGATGCAGCAGCCAAAACGTTTTGCTCAGATGGGTCCGGCAAGGCTGTAAGATCAGAAATCCTCAACCTTGTGGACAGTGAGGTGCCCAGCAATGAGAACAATGTAAGGAGTCGGGTATCCTGGATAGTTTTGGAAGAGTTACACAGATTCCATTTGGTTTTGCATGGTGTTTAGACAGCTGTGCTCAGTAAGGGCCATGAGAGTACTAACAGGAAACTTTATAACCGTTATGTGCACAGGGAAGGAACAGCACTTAGGCAGAGAGAGACCTTGAATAAGATAAGCAATGATGATTCATCACTAACTGTTCCCCCACCAGAGTGACTTAGCAGCTTAGCTCCCTAGCTGAGACTATGTACATCAGATTCCTGCTTGGAGTGAATTTTTATAGCCAGTTTATAAGTCTAGGTGACCAGGGGAAAAGGGCAGAGAATTGGCTAATGTCCCAAATGGTGTGCTGTAGCAATCCCAGCATTCTTGTACTGTCAGGAGATGCTATAAAAGACAATAGTGAGTTAATGGTTTAAAGTTTTTAATTTGTCATGGTGAGTGCAACTAATTAGATGGATAGAAAAGATTACTATAATTTGTTTGGGTTGCTGGTGCTTACATAATTAATCCTTAGCTACTAGTTCAAGCAAATTATCTGATTTAACCCATACAACCGTGTCCTCAAAAGGCCCTATTCTCTTCTAACAGTGCAATGCCTGCTTAGAAAGCGGGCACGTGTAACAGTACAGGCATATGGAGGACCACTGTCGAGAGCCACTGGAAAGGCCTCCTTATCCCAAGATGTATAGGAAGAGTCAGGTCCTTGCAGGATGTTGGACGTATCATAAGGATTTAATTCTATTAAGTGCTTTAAAAGCATATGGGGGATTGCAGGTTTTTATAGTACAGCCATGGATCACTACTGTTCAGTTTACACAATGTGCCTTGAATTGGTTAGTCATCAGAAATCTGGTTTGGGGCTCAGTGCGCCACTCTTCTGTCAGCTCATTTTGAATTGAAGTCAAGGAGTTATGACTTCTTGGGAAAGCTGGCAGGGCTGTGGCTATCTCTGAAGAGGCAAAGAATACTGTTGTGCCCTTGTATGTGAGTTTACGCTCAAGGTCCACTCCTGCTTCCAACAAAATTGATAGGAGCTTGAAATTAATAGATTACAATTGTTTTTTTTTGCCTTCTATCACAGAAAGGCACAAAATGGGGTGTGAATTTGTTATGATTTTTTTTTAAGCTTAATAGTTTTAGGTTATCTGAGGGGCCTCCTTTTAGGGAAAAGGAACAATGTAGAATGATGTTTCTCTATGTGAGCAGTTTACTTACTTTAATGTTCTTCCCCCTTCCCCTTTCCTTTAAATGAAATAGAACATGGTTTTATGTTAATCATGTCAGATGAAATTGAAATCCAATATCTTCTTGCTATATCTCAGGTTGAAATGAATTGGAGCCATTTCCAAGCTGTTTGATTTTCCCTTTCACTGAGTCGGTTGTTTCCCCTGGATGATGGAAACATGGACTCTAATTTCTTTTCAGTATTTCCTAGCCAGACTCTGCAGCTGGAAACACTTCCCTCTGTAGGCCTCTCAAACTGGCATCAGGCTCCTAGTGTTCTAGCCTGAGCATCCCCAGACTTTGTTACTTGCCCCCTTTCTAGTAGCAAATAAAGTGAATTAAAGTGTGAGAAATAAGGGGAGAGAGAGTTTAATGTCTAAATAACTGTGGATATCTCTGAAAACAAGAATTTAAAATGCTGTGGGGAAAAACAGAGGGCTTATCTCTCTCTCTAGATAACCCTTACCTCTTCTATGTGCCCCTTATCTGACTATCTCAAAGCTCTTTGCAAAGGAGATTGAAGTATCATCATGGCAATTTTACAGATCTTTACACTGAAGCGTAAAGTCGTTTGTCGAAGTGAGTCAGCCAAAAAGCCAGGGAAAGAACCCAGGTTTCCTGTCTCCTAAACCAGTGTCCTATCTTTTGGTCCACACTAACTCTCATGAATATTCCCATGTAACCAAGCTGAGACTATTTTTCTGTTGAGCGGTTCTGGCAGACAGGGCTGTCTCCAAGGTTTTTGCCACCCCAAGCAGCGGGGGAGGAAAAAAAAAAAGCCGCGATCAGCGGCAGCTCCACTGCGTCGCTTTCTTCTGTGGTGGCAATTCGGCGGCAACTCCTTCCCTCCAAGAGGGACTGAGGGACCTGCCGCCAAAGAGCCCAACTTGCTGCACCTTTCCCTTGGCTGCCCCAAGCACCTGCTTGCTGAGCTGGTTCCTAGAGCCGGCCCTGCTGGCAGATCACTCATTTGGGCCCCTACCCTGTGCATTGTGTAGTCCCACCTAAATAAATGATATGAACAAAAGCACAGTAGGCACCATGGTGTGTGGTTTTTTTGAGAGGTTGTGTATGTGTTAAATGCCACATTTACAAATATTTGAAGATCGTATTTGAATTTACTGCTGTCTTTCCCCTACTTAGACTATGAAATATTGCAGCTAATTTAACTATTGCAGAAAGTAAATACTTGTTTTGTTTTTAACTGTCTCCACTCTAAAGTAACAGTCTGAAGATTGGTTCCCAAATATGCATTTAGCATGGCTACAGTGTGTCCTATCTGTTTTGTGAACCCAGAATGACTCTTAAAGCTCACTATCTCTTGTGTAAACTCTAAATGGGCTTTTCAAGGACAGAATTTATTTAACATACAGTAACTGCCAGGTAGAAATGCATATTAGGGCAAGCCTAATTGAAGCCTTAACTTTTCGGCAGCAGCTCCTACCTAGCAAGTCTCTGTTCTAGCCTTGTGTATTTTATCAGTTTGTTTGTTTAGTGTAACAGGATGAGTTTTTTACTCTCTGCATGCTTTGCTAGCTCTATTTGACAAGCTAGTTGTCCAGAGATTCATATAATGATATTATTTGAACCAGGGCACTGGAAATGCATCATCACTGCTCAGAGGGTAAAAAGCTGTATTGAATTAGGGGCTGATCTTTAACAGTGCTGATTATTCTTGCAGATCTGTGAGGAAAGCTGTTCAAAATGTTTTTCTCTCGTACATTGTTTCCCATTCTGAGTTAATCGCCATACAGAGTGGACCGCACCACAGAGATGCACTTGTTCTGTTACATGTGCCTTCTTTCCCTTGACCCTGTGGAAGGCTCTTCTGTAGGCTTGTCAAAGGGCTCGGACTCCATGGATGGTGAGGGCATTTCTTTCTTCCCCCGCCCCCATGGAGATTCTCTTGCATATGATAATGTTGACATCACCAGCATCCTCTTATGTTGCATGACGTGATATGCCCTGGAGGGGAGTTTCCAGCAGCTGCCAGTGGGAAGTCCATGGGAAGTGCTGTGGAACTGAGTAGAAGCACTGGGCCCTGCAACTAGCCTGTGTCCAGCATGGATGTCAGGATGCCTGTAAGTTTATGGAAGAGGAACCCTGTCTCTCCCCAGTGAACGGTTAATGTTTCCTGTGGAATCAGCTTCCTTATGCTGGTTTCTCCGCATTAGGGGATGATACTGCCAAATGTTAGTTTTTTTAAATAAACTACTGCACCTATCCTGCCAGGACATGTGCTAACCTCTCTGGCAGTAATGGCTTTCCCTTCCCTCCCCCCAGGCCTTGGTGAGATCAGGTCCCTCCCTCTCTTACAACCATCCAGCCCTGTTGATTTCTTAGGGCTGCAGAAATGTAACTGAGAGCAGAATGTGCCCCATGTAAGCACTGCAGTTGTTCTGTGTTGCAGACTCTTCTTCAGAGAAAAGAGAGTTTCAAATTTGGTTTTTGATTTTCAAAATGGGGCCACCTTTCCTAACACACCCTGCAGGAATAGTGTTAAAATTACTAGTGTCAGTGGTTTTTATAGTGAGAAACATGGCTGTAATAGAATGAGCATGATTCTACTAGTACTTACTCACCATGTCTGCATGCTGTGTGTCTTTGAGCCAGACCTGATAGCTTTAGTGAAAAACCCTGTTTTGACTCCCTGGTAGCAGTGCAGAGCTTAAAGAGCAGGCAGGAATATCTTTTATCTGATGCATCATCAATAACATTTTCATCTTTTACTGCTGCTCATCTGAGGCAGACCGTGGCTTTCAGACCTCGTGTTGAGTGTGCAGCCCCAGCAGTTGGAATATGCATCTTCTGTTGTAAACTGACCTGAAACCACCAAGAGAATAAACCTGGAACCCCATGATATCAGTTTTACAGCTGCTTCTCAGAGGAGAACTGCATTTTAATACTCCTGCTAAGTACTTGAAAGAGATCTGGCAGTAAACTTGTAATTGTTAATTTTTTGTGCATAATTTGGTTATATTGTTATGAAACCTACTGTAAATGAGTTCAACTCTTAAAAAACTTTATTTGTAGACAGGAGCATGAACTAGGGCCGTTCATTTTTTTTTCTCAGTGTACTCTAGTTAGGTTCTTATTCCACACCCTTTACTGTAGCATCTGTAAGACAGATGTTAACATTACACTTACTTATTTTTGATAAACTACTGAAAATCAGAGTTGTACAGTAGATCACATAACTGAATACCAGGGTGAAGTTAAATCACTAACTTGGGGGGAATGGGTGAGATGCCTTTTCTCCAGAATCAGTTGCTGAATTGGCAATACGTTCCTTCTGCTAGCATATGTTAATCTGACTAGCTATAGCTGGAGTGAATATTTAAAGCTCTTCTAGCAAAGATTTCAGCAGAAAACAGTTAGCTTTTTTATATGATTTAAACTCTGATGTAAATCCTACCAAAGCTGTTTGTTTTCAGGGATAAATCCAATTTAAAGCCAGCTTCCTAAGTCTGTTCCTACTTTAGTCACTTGGGGTCTCTGCCAGTGAAGGCCAGCAGGACTGGGTCCTAAATTGTGGCCATATGCCACTACTATATCTAGGAGAGGGGAGAAATGCAGCTGAGGTCACTACTAATCCTGCATGAAAAGCAAAAGCTCAACATCTCTGAGTTTCCGATATGGGGTCTAAGGAAAGATAGGTGCAACGAGGGAAGGGGAGTCCAAAGCACTGTACAGGACACTGGAAAGCCGACTTAACTTAATCATACCAAAAGGAAAGTTATTGTAGCTCAAGGCAGTGGCGTTTGTTTTATTTTTAGGTTTTAATTTTTGATTTCTCTGTTCTCCCATCCCCCAGCTGTAAAATGGGGGTAATGCTTCCTTTGTCTATCTTGTTTGTGTGTATGGACTGTCTCTCAGTATATATTTGAACAGTGTCTACCTAGCACAAAGAGACTTACCTTTCAGTCGGGGCCTCTAGATGCTATTGTAATACAAATGACAGCACTGGGGGCCAATATTTTTAAGCTACTACGAGCTATTGCCTCTTGAAGAAAACCTTTCTATAAAATATTTCTTAATCTGTAAAACAGGGGTAGGCAACCTATGGCACGTGCGCCGAAGGCGGCACACAAGCTGATTTTCAGTGACACTCACACTGCCTGGGTCCTGGCCACCAGTCCGGAGGGCTCTGCATTTTAATTTAATTTTAAATGAAGCTTCTTAAACATTTTAAAAACCTTATTTACATACAACAATAGTTTAGTTATATATTATAGACTTTTATAGAAAGAGACCTTCTAAAAACGTTAAAATGTATTGCTGGCACGCAAAACCTTAAATTAGAGCGAATAAATGAAGACTTGTCACACCACTTCTGAAAGGTTGCTGACCCCTGCTGTAAAATAATGAAAGCTAGCAAATCCTGCCAAACCTAAATGACGTGTTTCCATTTGACTCATCAGTTGTCCAAAAGATGACACCATTTACCTCATTAAAAATGAGACGACATTGCTGAACTGGCACATTTGTTCGTTCTGGTAGGTGCTGAGCACTCATTTTCAGTTAGGAACATAAGTAAATTATTATTTCAGCTAAAATTGGGGTGAAATTTGTAAATTTTAAATCTTTAATATTCAGGATTAAGAATTGCAGCTGGGATGGATTCATGTGTGATGTTCTGTCTGGACCTAAACAGTGTGCAAGAATCCACTTCAAAAATAATATATACTGTATTTTTAAAACTCTTTTAAAATGCAGACTAGCCAGATGGTCAAAAGAACCAATCAGTGAGGCAATATGTAAATATTTTCAATCATTGCCATGGCACTTCTGTGTTGACAGTGAAATATAAAGTGCTATTCCATGGAGCTCATGAGTGATCAGCAGATGAGCTCTGATAAAACAGAGAATAAAGGTGAAAGCTTGAATATTATTGTGGATTATGGGTTTCATCTATACAGGGAGACTGCAGTTCATTTGTGTAACATGATGGAAAAGCTCTCTGTAGCCTCTCTTTAAGCATATTATTTAAACCCAGACAATCTTTATTTCTTCTCTGTCAGACCCTGATCGAATGTGGTTGTGGTTTTTTTCTTTTTTTGAGACTTCTCATTTCAACTGAAATATGCTGTGCAGTAGTTACCACTTCTGCTTTAATTGCCATGTGTATTTGGAAAGGGGCAGAGGCTGGAGCTGTTGAGTTCTTTGCTTTAAACATACCCAGCTAGAGAGGGTGATCAGAAAGTAGTTAAAAATCAGCAGATTGAAATACATTTTAAATTTAGAAAAGCCTTCCTAAAAGGAAACTGCATGTACCCGCCAGAGCAGATCTTTTAGAAATGTGTACCAGGGGCGATAACGTTTTCATGTATAAAACATGAGGTTCCCTCAGTGAGAACAAATGCAAAGCCCTCATCCAGCAGAAAGCAGCTTCCTCAATTGTTTGGCCCTTCAGAATCTCAGTGTCTGCGACCCCCATTGAGGATGCTCCCTCTTGGGAGGATTTTTTCCACCCTTTTGTGGTAGCTCCTAAACTAATATTAGACAGACAGCTATGGCAGATCCTCCCCAGAGTCTGAGACTTTTACTGGCCTTCTGACTAGGCCTGTGTGGAGCAGTTGCTATTGTTCTAGTAGGGGCATGGCAAAGAGGGGCCCAAAGGCCATCGTCCATTTTGGAAGGTGGGGTTCTGAACAGACTGGCTGCAGCTTACAGCAGGCTCTCATAATATTAAATACAAGTTCTCCCCGCCATAATGAGAACACAAGGATCAGGGGAGTTAAGTCAGGAGTTAAGTCAGGATGTAGGTGGGACCTCCTCCGTTGAAGATCTGAGTTTTGCCGCAGTCAGTGGGATATAGATATGGCAACTTTAGTGTGTTGACGTGCAGCCTAGCATAAACTTGGTTCTCTGCCATTAATTTTATGAAAGTCCTGGGACAGTGCTCTGAGTACAGGGCCGGAAGACAGGAACTGCTGGGTTCTGATCTTTGCTCTGTCGCAGACTCCATCATTGACCTTGGGCCCATTGCTAACCTTTTGGCCTCCATTTTCCCATCAGTAAAATAGAATAACCATTCGCCTACCTTGCCAGGGTACCGGGCTGGTTACTGTTTGCAAGGAGCTTTGAATATGAAAATGCCATGTGAATGCTGAGTGTCGTCATAGGCATTGAACAGTCCAAAGAGCTGTCCCTGGGTGACATCTCTGCCCTGGTGCTCAGCCAAGGAGGGAGCTCTCCTCACTCTCACACAGCTGCTTCCTTCCTCAAAAGAAGTGATGGGGAAACTCTATGCGAGGATGGTAGAGTGAGGATCCCTGCCTGGGCGGGGGTGAGGGGAGTCTGAATAATCTCATTCCACCAAGGAAAGAAAGACGTTCCTCCTCCTAATTGTGTAAACAAATTTACCACAGGAACCTTGGGGGCCCACTTGTATTCCCACTCTGAAGGCCAGACACAGGGTCTTACTCCATCACCAGGTGTGCAGTAACTCTCTTGGGCTCCATAGCTGTAGTTGGCAGAGAGGTCCAGCATATGGTGTTGTCTTGCAGTGAAGTGAGGCGCTCGGCTAGATGAGCTCCTCTTCCCTTCCCCGAGCAGCTTTGTCATTCTCCACCCCACCCCCCTTTTCCCTTTTTGGGCTTGTGCAGCATCACATCCTTTCTCTTGGATGGATCCGCCTGCAGCCCAACCAGTACCTTCAGCCTCTCAGACCTGGCATTTTCCTGAAGCCTGTGTATATTTTCTCCTGGCTCAGGCCCTTTGTGGGTGAAACCAGAAGCATCTCTGTTACTTAAAGTGTGTAACCACACCAGCACAGTAAAAGATCCAGATGCATCTGACATTGGGGAGGGAAGAGCTGGGAACATCCTTTTCAGTGCACCTCATATTATTTCTGCATTAATCGCCAGATGTAGCTTTCTTGTTATAAACTGCAACTGTTCCCCAGTCTATTCTGCTGCCTGTTTTATCTGAATATAAGGTGATTTTTGGTTTTGGATTTATTTATTCCTTTTTTAAACAAAAAGCCAAAGTGCTGGCAGCAGCTTACCGAGTTACAGCTGGATATGGCCCGTTTGGACCGATTAAGGTCTGATAAGATGGGAAAGCCTTTTCATTTCAGGGTAAGCAACTACTGTGAATGCCCAGCCAGAGAATGTCACTTGCAAATTGTGCATGTACAGTATTTGGCAGCAGCTGACCTCTGTGAGGTTGTAACATGTATTATTATAGATTGTACAAAATCACTAGACTGGGCTATAACAATTGCATTGTTTGGAACTATTTCAGCAGTTCATAAACCCTTGGAAAATTGCACTGTGTCCACTCTTCTGGGTATGCAGAAACAGAACAAGGATCGTTCTTCCTCTCTCCCCACTCCTTTCTCAGTAGCAGTATGCCAGTGCTCTTCTGTTGACTCACGCTGTTATCACATGCTAGAGCCCTGCCGAAAGCTACTGACTGATTGTGGCAGGTGTGGTTTGTTAACTGTTCGGTTAAAAGGAAGGTGAAAGTGCCCTTCTAGGCACAAGGAACTAGGGCACAGAGGCTTCTGCAAGGAAACTCTAGGAATGGCCAACCATAGGGACAAGGCTGAGGCTTATGGTGTATTGTTATGTTTATTTCAACTAATGAAAAAGCCAAATGTCAGGTGGGGACCAAACGTGGGATGCAATGTAGTGTTGTGTATAGGGCACCAGAATGGGAGTTGGGAGTCTTTAGTTATGTTCCAAGCTCTGCCAGTCATCTGCTGCCTGACCGTGGCAAGTCGCTTCCCCTCTTTGTGGTTCTATTTCCCCTCTCACTCTTTGTCTTCTCTGTTTAGACTGTAAGCTCCTTGGGGAGGGACTGTGTCTCTTGTTGTATGTCTGTACTACATTGGGCCCTGATCTTGGCTTGGAACTGTAAGCACTACCATAATCCAAATAAATATTTGGTCCATGGTATACCCACATGGCTCTCAACCAGGGGTATGTGTAACCCTGGGGTATGCAGAGGTCTTCCGGGGGTACATCAGTTCATCTAGATATTTGCCTAGTTTTACAACAGGCTACATAAAATTCACTAGCAAAGTCAGTACAAACTAAAATTTCATACAGACAGTGAGTTGTTTATACTGCTCTATACACTGAAATGTAAATGCAATATTTATATTCCAATCGATTTATTTTATAATTCTGTGGTAAAAATGAGAAAGTCAGCACTTTTTCAGTAACAGTGTGCTGTGACACTTTTGTATTTTCATATCTGATTTTGTAAGCAAGTAGTTTTTAAGTGAGGCGAAACTTGGGGGTATGCAAGACAAATCAGACTCCTGAAAGGGGGACAGTAATCTGGAAAAGTTGAGAGCCATTGGTATACCCTGTTGTATTTGTTCTGTTCAGGGTGGGAGCTCCACCCATTCCCCAATGAAAAGTACTTGTGTGTGACACTTACGATATCTCTTAGGGGGAACAACTGAGAACTGCAGCACAACACATCAGTTAAGTAGACAGGCCTTCAGAAGCCAGCCAAAAGAATGTTATAATTAGTCTGCTTCCATGGACAGATAAATGCCAGTTCTATTAGTGTAGTGCAGCGTTTTCAATATTTGTGCTAAAAATGAGCAACTCACCACCTGCTGGATGGCACCTCATCCTAACTGCAAAATGTATTTACATATGAATCTGTCTACTAATAGCTGCGGCTGCTTTGATCATCTTCTGCATGGTATCATAATGCTTTTGAACCTAATTTTTAATTTGTGAGTGTGTGTGAGAGAGAATCTTAAGAGGTGCTGAGCAATCCCAACTCCCATGGAAGTCTGAGAGAGTTGGGATTGCTCATTACCTCTCTGGATCAGGCTCCTAATCGGTGGTCAGTAAATATCCTATCATGTATTAGCATTTCCTTTTTATTCTGGTGTGAGCCACCTTGGCCCAAATGTCTCCCTGATGCAGCTCCACTAAAGGCTTCATGGTTGCAGCAAGAATTAATTTAGATCCATGTGTTTAAGAAGACACACTCATGGTATGTCTTTATAATGAAGATGCAGTGGATAAAAGTCGATGATTGTTATTTTAAATGGAAAAATAAAGCATTTTCTTATTGAACTTGGGTTTTTTAATTTTTTAAAATTAAATACGTTTATCTTTTTAAAAATAAACCTGTTTAAAATTAAATTTGAAATTGATGAGCTATGTAAAGGCCTAAACTTAATATAATATACTAATTGTTTAATTTTTTTTTTAAATTGCAGCAGCCTTCTGCAAATTTTAATGAATTAAAGGATGCTCCTTTTTAAAATTATATACAGAATAATGAGGTGGGGGAATCTTTAACTTTTGAGGTTAATTCAAGCTATGTCACAATGTCCTGTACTATATTAAGTAAGTATCTCTGTTATTTTCAGTCTTTACAATGGAGAGAATGCCGACATTTAAATTTTTCCAATGTAAGTACTTTGAAGAAGTATTGTGCAGAAAAGATTTTACCCTAATTTCTTTTGGTTTCATTTTAGTTAGCAGGTGCAGAAAGAATATTTCTTCATGTAGACTAGTTAATTCAAACTTGAGAAGCTGATAGGGAGTTGAAAAAGTAGAAATGCTCATTTTTCTCATCCAATCTATGAATAAAAATCAGGTGGGAGAGGATGAGGTCTGCTAATTCTAAAAATGTGAAGGACATGGCACCAGGTTTTCAATGATATTTAGGCAGAGAGGCACCTAGTAGGATTTTCAAAAAGTGCTTCCCATGGGAGTTAGGCGCCTAATCTATTTAGGCACTTTTTGAAAATTCCATTAGGAGTCTATCTGCACCTTCAGGCACTTAAACACTTTTGAAAATCTGGCTCATGGTGACCAGAAACAAGTTAGTCAGTTCACTAACTGCAGATGATATTTCTTTATTTAATAACTCGGTTAGTTTAAAATGTAAGGCATAATTTGATAAATATTTTTTATATATCTAGCACATTTAAGGTAGTTTTATTTAACTCATAAAAACTAGCTTAAAATGCTGCTTTTGTGCATTTTTTATTGAATTAAAATTTTCATCCTAATGCAAGTGTGAAAGAAATCATGAGTAAAAAAATTACCATTTAGTCATATAAATAGAAACCAGTGAATGACAATTTTTACATTTTTTTATCACGTTAAAAATGTAAGAATCTGAACAAATGTCTGTTAAGCTACATAATTCCTGAAAAAAAATATGTAGAAGTACCAACATGTAGTATAAAGGGTATATTTGCATTGCAAATCAATATATTTGAATGGTCATGACAGCCAAGCAGAACAGACCTTTCTTTTGGACTATATACAAATGCAGAACAAAATTAAAATGATTTAAATCACAAGGTTTCCTGCTTGCTTATTTAAATCACTTCAATTTAAATCAGGCCTCTCGAATGAGGACAGGAGGTAATTCCTGTCGACTTCTATCTGGTATCAGATTCTTGCAAGCCTGAGACTGAAATCTATCAATAGATGTTTCTTTGTTGGCACCAAGGTTAGCATTTGGGACTGCCTGACTATTGGTCCTGTTATCTGACCACTATGCCATGTTGCCAGAGCTGCAGCTCAATTTCTAAGTCAAAATTCCATCCGTTAATAATAGTCACAATATGAAAGGTTTGTATATAGGTTAAATAACTTGCTGTCAAACTGCTGTAGCGTTTTTATCTGTGCTGGGAAAGCAGAACTGGTGTTTGGGCTCCATGCGACCAACTGAGCTGTGAATCGTCAGATGACGTTAATAAGCATTTGAGGACTAAATATATTTTAAGCTGTCTGGCTGTTTGCGGTCTGTGAGGACTCTGAGACTTAATGGACCTGAAACATTGCTCATGCTTGCTCTTTCTCCAGTGGGACTGTGGCCTTCACAAGCACATTGAATAGCTTTGTATGAAGGTACAAGAGTAAACTGCAATTAAAATCTGTTTTGGTAAGGTATAAATCAACCCTATTAACCATGGCAGGGTCAGCTAAATATTGCACAGTGTAGTGATTCCACGCCTGGCTCCGTATGTCCTGCCTTCTGGCTTGTAATCCATGGTCCAGTCTCAAAGATGCTGTGCATGTATGTAGTCTGCTCTGGTAGGTGTGTGTTAGCACCTGCCAGGATAGGTTTTACTTTGTGCTTGATCTACAGGAGGTTTTTTTGTGGGAGAGGGAGGGGGCAGGTGCTCATGTATCTCTGCTGTGAGTGTGTGTTGGGGAAACACTTGCACTGCCATGAAGTGTTTTTTTTTCTCCTGCTATGTAATGCAGGGACTTAGAGTCCAGGATAGGGGCCAGAATCACCTGCACTGACACAAGTTACAACTCCCAGTGCTGGAAAGGGCAGTTGGACACCACCTAAACTAAAAGGGATAATGCTTCCACTGCTCCCTTGGAGGTTCAGCTGAGGTAAGGCAGCCAGTTAATGGGGGCTGCCGTGTGGATGTGCTGAATTGGTGCATCACCACTCCCTGGGCAGGCCTGGCTACACCACCTGACGGCCACACCCACCTCTGAGGTGGTGTTGGCTGGCTGTGGACCTTCTGGCAAAGGCAGATGCGTGCAGATGCCCGATGTCATTGCTGTCTTCCCTCCCCTTTCTGGACTGTCCTCTGCTGGGAGCCTTTGTCGGGATCTGTGCTGGCTGCCTCTGGGAGAAAGGGATTAAGGAAGGAGTCAGGAGCAGAGGTGTGGGTGATGCCAAGGTTTTGAAGGGCTTTGAAGAGACAGAGAGGGGCTTGACTCTAATGTGAGAAGGGGCAAGAAGCCAGTGGAGTGAGGATCGGCAGGACTGGAGAGGGTTGTGTGTGTGTGACTGATGTATTGATCAGGCACTTTAAAAGCATGCCTTAAAAATGATCTACAGTAGTTAAAAGCAATGCGGAGAGCCCACCCAAAGGAATCTCTTATAAAAGGTAATAGGCTATTTGCCATAATTAAGGAAACTGCATGAGCTACTTAGGATATAATTGTTCTATTATGTTCATTGTAGACCTCTCTCAGCTCTCCTGGCAAAGACAGTCTGAGGGGCCAAGATACCAGTAACCACAGGCTGGGGCAGGGAAGTAGAAGGGGCGGTGTCTCAGATATAAATTCCCCATCTCTGCCCCAATACAGGAGGGGAGTCTGTACCTATCTGGCTTGAGGCGCTGAAAACTCTCACTTTCCCTGGTAGCCCAGCCCACTCCCCTTTCACCATGCTGCTCCTCTTGCAATACTAGGGGAAAAGAACCATCATCTCTCTGTAGTGGTACTGGGAGGTGCTATTTTTCCTTACTCCTCCCCTGCCTGTGGAAGTGAATAGCTTCTATAAAGGCAGTTCCAGCTCCCTTCCCACTCTTAAAGCAAGGAGTTCTGCCTCATCTCAGGGTTTAGCAGACTGCTGCTATGTGAATTTTTTCTTCAACAACATCCATGCTAAATATCTGTGCACTTACATCATTCAGCACCCTGTGTGAACTGGTAACCTTGCATGGGGGATTATGATTATTTTATGCAAAGAGAGCACATGGTAGTGGTCAGTGCAGATTTTTTTTTTCTTATTTTATATTTCCATGAGTTAGAGATTACGATGACTCATGGCTTGGAACAAGCTGAAATCCCTAAGGCGCTTGTTACCGCCTACTATCACGTATTGAATTTCTAACATACTGGAGGGATGTCTGCAGAGAACTATGATGCACAATTATAAAAGGTTATAGCTTCATGTTGTTTGTACAGGAGCTATTAGCATGGCATAACTTCACTCTTGCTGTTAATTTCCCAGTGGCATGGTCGTTAAGTACATGTTCTTTATTTTCTCTAGGATGTTGACATATGTGGACCAACAGTGACATCCTACGTCAGCAATGCTGCGTTGACTCCCTCCTGCATTCAGAAGCATCCAGAGAGATTTCATACATACGGTATGTTCTGACAGTTCCATTGAATTGCAGTTCTCTTTCTGTTTAAAAAAAAAAAAAAAAATCATTCATACGCTACTGTGGGGAACGGCAACCATCTCTGGGGAACAAGTGGTTAGCCTTAGCTCAGGTTCCTCTGAGGAAGGGCTATACAATGGAAGTTCAAAGAGTGGCTGCTTGAGTAGCCTTTCGGAAGGTCAGATTCCATGCCTAGGGTCACAGAAGTAGGTTGTCCGGTGTTGAGTTAACTTGTATGTGTTTTCTGGTTATAATTGTTCCCCTTTTGAAGAAAACTTTTGCTGAGTGTACCTGTGCATTTGTTTCTGGTCAGTCAACACCCAGAGATCTCTTTTTGTAAAGTGGGTTCATTAAAGGGACGCTACCAAATAGGTTACTCCCCAAATTTAGACTTAATATATTTTAAAAAATAACCCTCATACAAATGTATTAATTTTTCTTCTTTTTTAAAAAAATCAGTGAATGTAAGTATTTTATTTTTAGTTTAAACCAGGCAGTGTTTGGAACTTGAATACTGCAATATTGTTTTAGTGCAAGTAATCCAGAAAGCAAGTAGAAATGGACAGGCTCATGTTCATTTTCCAAGCTGACAGAAATGCATACTCCCCACCCCCATACAAACTGCACAAATGATGAGAAGTTGGAATTTTTTTTCTGTTTGGATAATTAAAGGTATTGAGACATTTTTGTATTTTGTAATGGCATAGTACATTGTAATTACATTGTGATTTAATCTTGTGGTGTGTTTCTTTAATGTTTATTTTAAATATTTGGTGATTTTCATTAAAGGTCCTTCATGTTAGTTTTGCTGTCCTGACTCATATTTCTAAAACAAGGGTGACCAGATGTCCCAATTTTATAGGAACAGTCCCGATATTTGAGGCTTTTTTTTATGTGGGCTCCTATTACCTCCCACCCCTGTCTTGATTTTTCACACTTGCTATCTGGTCACCCTATCTAAAACTGCTTATGGAACTAGCAAATGAACAGGCATTCTGAAACTAATTTACTTGAAAGTAGGTGTGGCCTCAGCATACTCTTTTTATTATTCTTGACTGTTCTGTTCGAATCTGTTGTATTTTCCCACTTCCCTTACCCCATTCCCCTTTACCCCATTAAAATTTGTACCAAAAATGATTTAACTTTTATCTCCAGTCAAAGTTTCCCTTTGGAATGATGTCTAGGGTGCTCCAGTCTTGCATTCTGCTGTTGTAGACTAAAATTCAGGGCTGCTGACCTTCAGTTCAAGAGCAGCTGGAAGCAGGCACAGGATGGACAAGTATAGTTGTGAGACTACCCAGGCTGAGGAGTCCAAGTTGCTTTCAGTGATTCTGGATTCACATGCTCAAGGCACTGTAGTTATTCTTAATGTTCACAGTTGCAAGTGAAAGTGTAATCTGGCCTTGAACTAGCACTTGGGTGCCACTAGCAGAAGTCACTGAAGATGATGGGCCATGTGGTACCCTTAGTATTGTACTGGCATAAAACCCAGGGAGAGGGACAGAGAGCCCAGGAAATGGAGCAGCATTCACCTTGGAGTATCTCCACCTGATACTCCCCAGAAAGTCTGTGGGCCCAGGTACTGGTATGGTAACTGTTCCTAACCTTGCAGAAGGCTTGAGCCTCTCTGGGACCCAGCTTCTCTCCTGAGGGAGCCATGCTGCCATTGGAGTCTCTCTCCCTATTGCAGCCGTGCAGTAGGAACCATGGATGGTCTCTCTGGGAGTAAATACCACTGTTAGCAGCTTAGCAGCAGGGCTAATGCTCTTAGCTGCACAAATTTTCACTCCTATCCACAGGACCCTGAGAAGAACAACCCCTGAGCCGCCTCTGTGTGGTAGAGGCACAGAAGGGTCTCCACTTGCTTGGCAGAAGGGCAGGAACAGGCTCTGCTCTCGCTTCCCATGGGTTTAAGGTACTTTATGTCCAAGTTCCTGCTCCTTTGTTCCCCTCTGGGCTGTGTAATGAAGAAGAATGTGACTCTGTAAACTAATGATGAGCAAAGGAAGGCAAATGCAGTCTCATCCCATTTTCAGGGTTAACTTTGCCCTGTGGACTTAGCCCCATGCTTTTCACTCTCCTGAAGGAATTAATGTGTCTCTGTAAAATGTAAAACAGACACAAAATTGGTCGTCAATTACTCGGAGAACAAGGAAATGCTACCTTTACACGCAGCAAAATGAAGCTGTGCAGTGCAGGTCTCTAGAAAGCTGAAAGGAGCGAGGAATGTCTATGTCTCGGCTGGTTAAGTACATAAGGGAATAAAATTGGCTTTAAAATTTGATGGTGAATGCAGCACTCATGAAAACAAAGGTCTGAATGGCATTGGCCAGAACTAGGAGCCGTTGGATGCAGGCACTGGGTAATTTTCCTACTGTGCTCTACCATTGTCCCTGTGCCAGAGTTCTGCTGTTCAATCCCTGAGGGACTTGTGACCAGACTGCCAAACAGAGCAAATAATGCGGGGGGTGGGGGAGAGCTCCCTTAAGGCTGCTCCTCTGAGGTGCTGATGGTCTTCCACCCCCACTGCCCTCGGTGCCTTACAGGGTCGGCACCTGAGAGAAACCATATCCCACATCCATGGGGGCATTATAATGAAAATACAAGAACTGGGTTTCATTCACAAGGACAGAGCTGGCCCTGTGGATGTACAGGCTGGATGTCCGTGTGTGGTGCTTCCAGGACCTGTGATGGGGCTTGAGCATCTCATAGCGGCTGGAAGAAGCCAGCTGGGAGGCAGCACCTGTGCTAGGGGACAGAGGTTGCTGGTACAGAGTGCCTGCTGCACCAGTAGCCTAACCTGTCCCCTGCTCCTTTGCTCCTACCTGTTCTGAGGGACAGAATTTCCTCATTGCCCTTCCACCCTTCCCTGAGCCTCAGAGGGGAGGAAACGTGAATGTTCCCCTCCCTCATACTCATGTTGGTTAGTCTCTGTCTCTACCTCCGTTGGATAAGAGGGCAGTTGGGAGCTGGTGCACAGGAAGGGAGGGTGGAGGGGTGACAGACCAGGAGTGGGGGGTTATGTGGAAAGGGGCAACAGGAGTGAGGTGGTGGTGGAGAGGCATTAAGGACTAATTGGAGGCAGGGCTCTTGTACTCTGAGGGAGTGGGTGCCCCCTCTGGGGAATTCACATGTCTTAAAACAACAATGCATAGAACCACCCCGCAAAGGGAAGTATAAATTACACCTGAATTGACTCCTCCCCATATATCCTGATTGTGCCCCCTTTTCCAGCCTGCACCGCTATTTCTTTGGGCTGCACTGTTGCCCTAAGCTGCCAGTAAAGCAGGTGTGCACAGCTGAGTTGAGTTGCCTGAACCAACCCTGCAGCAAGTTTTCCCCTGTAGAGCCCTGGGCCTCTATGTGGGAGTAAACAGGGACTGAATCTAACCCTTGACCTGTGCTGTATTAAGCAAGAGTCTTAGAGCTAAGTGGTCTGAGCATCACCCATAGCATGAGAATTGTAGGCCACTTTAGAAGATGACTCTAAAGGTGGATGAATGGATCAATACAACACAATCTATTTTTATGTAGAATCTTTTATATGAAATATCGCAAATCATTTTACGAGGAGAGTTAGATCAAGGTGATAACACTTCAGAGAGCTGGGCTACAGCCACTCTCCAAAAAACAGAGAACCGGACTGCGTGGGGAGATGCAGCTGAGCGAGATAGGAGAGAACAACAATTTTAAAAGGATTTAAAGGTGGTGCATGTTAGCATAGCAGCTGTTGAGTTACAGTGACAGGAGAGGAGAAAGGAGTCGGTAATAGGAGAGACGCGAGTATGGATAACTTGTGGTAAGGGAAGTAGATTAGGAGCATCTTGAGTTGGTTATGGTATTAGTTCTCACAGAGGTGAGCAATCAGGTACAGGGTGTCTCTCTTTAAAAGACTGTGACTTCAGCCTGCACTGATGTTTTTAAATCTCTAGTGGAAATAAGGGTGTGTTAAACTTTTCCCCCCCTTCTCATTGTCGCAGTAAAAGCACTAGGCATGATGAGCTGTTTGGACACCCAGTGTAACGGGGAGGAAAGAGCTGATGACATTTGTGTGGTTCTAACCGCAACATCAACTGACAGTAGTTTCCTGTTACTAGTATAATTCTCTATAGATGCGAACTTTCTTCATCTGTGTGTGTGTCTCTCTCTCTCATTTCTTAATTTTTGGCTGAAGTTCTATTGTGAATTTTGTTTAGGGATGGTTGTAGTATTATTATTTATTATATTTTTTGCACCTTTGTCATATTTGTGTTTGGAGGGTGAGGTAATTATAGAACTCATTACAATCAAGCATTTAAGAACATGAAAACAGACCACTGCACCTCTCTTTTACAGATAACATTAACAAAGTCAACAAACAACCCCCCCCACCCAAAGCATGTCAGGCTCTAGTTTTGCATTCAGATCTGCACATACAAAGCCCTACTGATTTCAGTGGGACTCAGTGGTCATAAAGATATATCTGTGGGCATCTGATTACAGGATAGGGGCCTCTGATTCCACCCTTCCGCAGATTCATATCATCTCCTCCCCAATATGTAAAATGTCACAGCTGTAAAAACTGGAGCATGCTCTCTTCTGCTGTTCCCATTCCAGCTGCAAAACTTGGCCAGATCCTTCCCTTGTGTTTTATGATATTGTAAATAAAGGCTTAAGGAGGTTGCACATTTTCCAGCTCAAGTTATGTTGATTCCAAGGCTGGGAGGCGGGAATGGGAATTAAATTGAACTGTTCTGGGTTGTCGTAGGGAAAATATTATTAGTATTATGGGAAAACAATGGAAAAAAGACCATCCCGAATAAGACCATTCCTTTCTGGCCAGAGCTTCATCTAGGGACATGGGGCCAGAAATAATCTAAGCTAGGCACCTAAAGAAAAGTGACTTGATTTTCCAAAGGTGATGGGCACCTGCAGCTCCTGCTGACCTCACTGGCATTTATGGATGCTTCTGAAAAATAAGCCATTTATCCTTAAAAGCATTAAGGATATAATTCTGCAAATATTTATGCATGTGAGTAACTCTAACCATACCCATTGTGACATTACCGCATGAGTAAATTTACTCAAATGCATTAACATGTGCCAATCAGACCTTTGAATGTGGAGTTTTGGAAAATTTTGGTTATAGTTGTTATCAGGTCATACACATCCTGTGGTCAGTTTAGTCCAGTACTTTGCCTTAGGTAGTCAGCAATATCTAATGCTGGAGAGAATGGGGTAGGAGGTGCAGGGGGAATGCATTATATGAGAGCTGTATGATTTTGTGTTTTGAAAACCTATGCTGGTTTTTACTAGTAGATAGAAACTCTCTCGTGCTGAGCCATGATTTATTTGTTTTTGTTATCCAAGTAAATGCCTGTTTCATCTATCTGCCTGGTTTTTGTCTACCCCTTCTGTGTCGGTGTTTGAGACTTTCTGGTAATAATTCACAGGAGAATATCATTGGTGTTTAAACTACTATTTCATGTTGTTAGTTTTTATATTTATATTTAATCCTGTTAGGATTTACTAAGAGACAAGGGATCACAGCAAGGCTATTGGGCTTTATTACTGGCTGATATGCAGAGTTTGATGTTTATATTGGCTACAGCACTGCAAGTTTCTCTATGTTGGTCCCAGGATATAAAAGAGGCAAGTAGGTCAGGTAAAATATCTTTTTTGAGACTAACTTCTGTTGGTAGACGGTACACACTTTTGAGCTACACAGAACTCTTCTTTTCCACCAACAGACGTTGATCCAATAAAATATATTACTTCACTTACTCTTTAAAGTAACCAGCAATTACTGGGAATTCTGTGTGTCAGTATTTGTTGGTGGTGGTGCTTTTTGTTTGATATTTGCAGTTTTCTTTAAAGACCTTTTCCTGGTAAAGATTTTCTTGGTACTTTTCTTTATCAAAACAGGATATAAAGTGTGAATGCCGCTTGTCACTTTAGTCTTGCATTGTAGCTCACTGCTACAGAAGTCAAATTTGACATAAAATTTATATAGCTCTAAATGCGCAGTAGGAAATAGAATTGGTGAAAATACATTCCACATATAGATGTTAATTTATCTCTGCAGGATAGATTTTAGATACACTCACTTAACCTGATTTTATTCTTAGTGGGCACATAATTCATGGACATAAAAATAATGGCCCAGTTTTATCCCTGCTGTAACTCCACTGACGTCATTGAAGTTACAGCCAGGATGATTTGGCCCAGTTTCTTTAAAAATAAGACCTGATGAGCAAACCTTTAAAGAAAAGACCTAGAGAGAATTATTTCCCTGGGGTACAATAAAAGGGATCTAATTTTCTATTAAATTCTATAGGACCAATTTGATTCCATCCCTATGAAATTAGATAGTACCCTTTCATAAGGGAAGAGTGTAACATGCGCTTGAAGTCTGGAGGTACATTGTCACAAGTGGCACCAGGGAAAGGTTAATCAGTTCAGAGCATATCCATTTTAAAGGAACAAATTTAGAACTAGTCATGTACATGGAAGTCAGCTGGGTTGTGTCCTCTACAACAGATTTACACTTTGCATGTTGAAAGACCCAATAGAGTGATATACTCTGATATCCCTCCTCCTCAAGAAACGATGTTCTGAGACATGTAATCTCGAACCAGGTTTTAGAGAAGTGACTGTGTCTATTATTGAAATACCAAGTTTTCCTTTTCCTCACTGCCTTCTAGAACTGTCATGGCTGAAGTATACGAGATTAAAAACTAAAGACACAGTAGCTTCTACCTGCCCTGTTTTCAGAATTTTGTCCTGTGGAAATGAGAAGGCATAGACAATACTGAAGGCAAAAAACAATACCAACCACTACAGAAAAGTAAATAACAGTTGTCTTAAATCTCCCCGTCTCCACAACCAAAAATAAAAACCCAGTAGAACAACCTCCTGTATTTGCAGGCTTAGCACAAATTGAAAACTCGGACAAGAACTGTGGACATTTAAGAAGTGCTGATCAGTAGCATCTCCCTGCTCCTTTTGTGGGAGTTGTAGATACCCGGCACTTCTGAAAATGGTGTCATTAATTCATAAACTGATTATTTTGGTTCAGAGCCTATTGGCAACATTTGGGAGAAGAAATCATTAGGAAAAATGAGGCCTGCTTGTAACTGATTGAAATTTCAGAGTACTGGTTCAATTCAGCTCTAGAAATGCTGATTTTTTGTTGTATAGGGTAGCCGTGTAATTGGGAACTCATTAAGCTATGGGTTCTTGACACTTTAGATGGCAACAGCTGTATCTGGTCAAGATCTAGTTAGCAATTACTATTTTTAACGTGTTCTTGACCTCTTGCACTATATCAGATCAGGGCTTTGGAGCGGAGCGTGTAGCTGGAGCGCGGAGCAGCTCCGAAGCAGTGAAGCTGCAGGTTTTTGTCTGGAGCTGGAGCTGGAGCGGAGCGGAGCACAGCTCCAAAGCCCTGTATCAGATTATTCATTTCAAGGTGAGTACTGCTGGACATACAAATAATTCTCCATGGTGAGGAAAATGCTTTTCACATTTTTGGTGAAATAATTCTCTGAGAATGCAAAGCAACTGGCTTGCAAAAGAAATACCTTGCTGATTTAGGGGGCATATGTGACTGCATGCACTGTAAGGGAATTCAAGTGAGCCAGCTTTTGCAGGATTTTGCTAGAGCACTACGGAAAGTGCCATTGACTAGTATAAACAGTGAAAAAACTGCCAGAAGCTGGAACTGGATGACAAGGAATGCATCTGGCACTGGCCACTGTTGGAAGAGAGAATGTACTCGGCTACATGGACTGCTGGTCTGACCCAGTATGGCTGTTCTAATGTTCTTATGGTCTGTTTTCTCTCCCCACTCCCCTTTAATTTTCATACTTATTTTGTTAGCTACCT
Organism: Chelonoidis abingdonii; assembly: GCF_003597395.2. NCBI lineage: Eukaryota > Metazoa > Chordata > Testudines > Testudinidae > Chelonoidis > Chelonoidis abingdonii. The sequence continues at coordinate 8,203,968 of NC_133790.1, read as the reverse complement.
TAACTCCAAATGGAAAATGTGTACTCCTTTATGGTGGGAGGGAGCTCTTAGTGGGGGTGATAGGTTCTAAAACCTAATCTTGAGTGTTTCTGCTGCTCTAATCTCTACTCCTGTGCATAGACTCACTAGCTCCAGTGGGACCATGAATTGAAGTGTAAGGATAGACAAGACATCTAGTTTGCAGACTTTTTTCATGTCCATTTTGTATATGAAAATACTCTCCCTCTTTTTTTCTAGCTTGAGGAAGGGCGGCGGTTGGGACTCCATCTGGTTCAGCAAAGAGTTGACCCCCTTCTTTTCTAGCCCCTTTTACCTCCTATAATGGGGGACAATGGAGTCCCAGCAACCAGATGGCTGGGGCCAGGCTGGGGATTTGTGGAAATGATTAGGGGATGGAAGATGACCTGTACTGTGCAGTTTGTTGCTGGGTACTCCCAGATATGTTAAGAGAATAAAGTTGTGGCAAGTAAACCACATCCATTGCCTCCTGTCTTTCTTCTGGGATGGCTGTAGATGTTATATGGCATCGAATTAGACAAAGGGCAAAATTTTCAAAAGTGTCTCAAGAGCCTTAAGTCACTGTTGAAAAATGTGCCCTTGTTTATTTCCAAAAAAAGGAGGATGCTTAAAGTGCCCATAAATTCTTTAGCAGTAGCATTCACTGTGGTCGTGTTCTCAATGAATTTACAGGATTTGTGGACAGAGAGCCCCCTGATGTACCACTTTTGACCACAGAGAAGTTAAAACACATATGAATTTTGCTCAGTTGGTTTGTCACATTGTGTCCATGTGAAATGGTGCATTAATTAAAATCATAGCAGATTCACAAGTAGATAGACTAAGTATTGCATTACTATTGAAGAAAATAGAATGCCACTGGTAGAATGCTGGCCCCAAAAGATTGAGGATTTTAGAAAGAGTAAATAATTTTTTTTATTTGCCTTTTTGGGTTGAGTTTTAGGTATCTCATATTTTTTTCAGTGTTTTCTCAGCAATCCTGAGGATAAGAAACAGCATTTTAAAATGAAAGCTGAGATTGTTGTGCAGTGTAATAACATGACTCCAGAAGCTAGACCTCTTAAGAAAAATGCCAGATGTTACAAGGCTTGTGATAAAATTGTGAGAGTTGTCAACAGAGGTCGGGCATTGATTGTAAGGTCTCTCTCACAGCCCTTTTACGACTTTTTGCACTGAGATCTTCCCTCAGATGTATTTTCAACCACGTCCCCTTTACTCATGGCTGTTTTCCCCCGACCTGTAGAGGCACTTCTGTGGTATTTCTCTTGAATCCCCAGCCCGATTTTACATCCCTGCTTTTGACTTATCTGCCATCTTGAATCAGTGATTATCCCCCACCACTTCCTTGGATTCAAGTGGGACTTAGAATTTGACAGAGGGGTGTGGAGGCGTGAGATAAATGTATTGTTTTATTCAGTGGGGGCAGGGCTGGGGGGGACATCTAAACTTCCTGGGAATCAGGGTGGTGTTTTTGTTTTGTGCATGTCTCTGTCTTTAACAAATTTAGTTGTTTTTGTTTGTTTCGGGTGGGCTGAGTCACTGGGATATAGCATTCTCACATTGTGGGCAGTTGAGGCAACTTTAAAATTGCCCGTACACCAGCCATTTTACTGTGAATACAGAGCCCAGTGCTGTGAGTTGCTGAGGGGTGCTGGCTCCCACTCAAGTCCATAGGAATAAAGGGTACTACCACCTCACGTGACTAAACGCCTGATAGCATGAGTTGTGTTGGAACAAAATGAACAGACTGTTAATCTAGCGTTCTGATTGTACCAGAGGGGCCACCTGTAGTAAAATGAACACTGGAGTGTTTGTGCTCTTTGTGCTGTTTTTAGGTGTTTTAATTCAAGGACAGAGACCGGTTCTTCAAACAGGATGCCAGGAAGTTCAGAAGGTGGGAAAGCAGGAAGCAGTAGTATGATCCAGGGTTACCGCGGTCTGCATACAATCCTGGGTTAGATTTATGCTTGCTTTGTGTTGGTGGGATCTGTACTTCATTTCCTGGCGTACTCCGTGTGTTACCCATTGTCTCGCTAGACGGCTGCGTTAACCCTAGGTTGTCACCATGGCTGTGAGTAGAGATAAAGGCTAAGATAAAAAGCTTTTGTCTGGACTGAGACTTGTCCCAAGTTCTGAGGTGTCTGGACCCAGGTTTGGCCCCATCTCTAACTCTTATTGTACAGAGGATTATAAAAATAGGACCTTTACTGTTGGCATTAGACATACATCTGCTTCCCTAAACATCTAGAAACACACTTTTAGCAAATATGTGATCATTGCAAAATGAGGATGTTGTCTGGGCATGCGACTGTGTCAGAAAAATTTATATAATTTAGGGAACTTATTTCACTTGATTGTGTTCTCGGAATCATTCCCCTTTTGTAAACGGAAAAAAACCCCAACCCCCTCCATGCCTATTTCCATAAGAGGTTCCTTCTATCTCAATATTAATTAAATTATACCAATGAAAAAACACACCCGGTAGTATAAGCTGCAGTGCTTGTGACCCTTGCTGTAGAATGTAGCAATACATCTTTTTTCGTATTTTTTTTAAAGTAGTAATATTCTAAGAGAAAACAGTCTCTCACATTTTTGCCAAACCTGCAGCCAACAGTGGCCTCAAGTCATGAGATGCCCCATTTCACCAGGGACATGTTGAAATGCCAGTATGACATTTTCTGCTCTCTTGCCACTTGCCTTGGGGTTGAGTGGGTTAATGCCAAGTGAGAGCCGTGTAGGGGATTGGGGTATTTGCCCCATAGGCCAGCCTCTCATAATTGCCCCCTCCTTCTGTTCAATGGAAAGCATCCAGCCAATAATCCTATATGTCCCTCCACAAATAACCACATCAGTTCTGGACATGCTACCTGTTGACTTCCCTCATCTGTGAAACATCTCCCCACACCCTCCATCTGTTATAGAAGAGAGGATTGAGGCAGGTGAGTGGAAACATATAGCACACTGACTGCTTGATTCTGCAGCTTTGGATTGAAATGAATGGCTCTGCAGAAGCCTGCCAAATTTTCTTGAACCAGCCCTGATCCCAACATCTGTTGCATACAAATACAGAATCCTACTGAGGAAGACTTGTTGAGAACTAAGCTAAATCAAATGGCACTTTTGCCAATTAAGTTGACTTATACCTTCTATAAATAAGTCTTTACACAAAAATATGTACTTTATTGTAGTGCATGGAAGCTTTCAGATGGATTAATTTCGTCTTTGAGTGATGGTCCCCATCTGCATTCCACACGTGCGAGATGCATGCACACCGTGCGCCTGAGTCTGGAATTTTTCAAGCAGTGTCCATTGGCCCATGCATGCTCCGTAGCTCTCCTCGTGTGCCAAACCAAGGGTATAAAGGGCGATGCAGGCCAGTACCTCTCAATTTCCTTCTCACTGTCACGTGGTCTGAGTTAGACTCTTCAGTGTCCTCAGTTCCTTTTTGCTATGTTATTCTTTTAAGAAATATATGTGGCTTAGTTTACAGTAGTTTTTATAGTATAGCATAGATAGATAGATAGCTTTTCCCCCCAGGAAGTCTGGGATTGTGCACTGAGTCCAGGGTTCAAAAACTGTGTTTCCTGGCCTTGCTCCTTTTTTGTTAGTGACAAACATCAACACTGCCTCTGCTTCTTCGGAGGCTAATGTTTCCTCCAAGTGCAGCATCTGCCAGTCTTTCCCTCTCCCCAGAACTTGTGAGGGTCAGAAACTGAGACAGAAAACACTTTGTGGAGAAGTCAGTGAAGCCCCTGTCAGATGCAGGCTAGGAACCACTCTCCCCATCCCCTCATACATGGCCTTAACAAGCAGGCAATGCACCTGCAAGCATGAGCTTGGGAATGGAGGCTGTCCATTAAGCCTACAGAGAAGGCTTCAGAGGAGAGTAGGGACAATCTCATAGACATAAGGACAAGTCATCTATGTCTAAGACTGTCCCAAAGAGGAGAGATCCCTCCCCAACCTCGCCATAGTCAGCAGAGCCAGTGTGTTTGGGCGCTAAGGTCTTAGGCCCGACTAAATCTTTTTAACAAGAGAAGATGGTGCAGAAGGGTACAGATCTGACAGTTCCAGCGCTGGCTCTGGTGGTAAAGACATGGGATAGACAGCTCCTGGTGCTTCCATCCATTTTGGAATTGAGGTGGTACCAGTTAATGACGCAGCCCCAGAGGGAGCAGACTGCTATGGTGACCAGATTCTGGCTCCATCAATAGACCCTCCTCTTGCTCCAGGATGGTCAGAGACATACATATGCTGTCCCCTACCTGCATTACCCACTCCTATTGGGCCTACCGTATACTACCTTTCTGTAAGGAAACGGTCTTGCTATGTCTCCACTCCAGATTCATACCCTAGGCAGTTTCTGAGTTTCACGAGTCAGATCATCCACATATCTATATTTTTTCCCTAAACCACATGCCTTGGAAGAGGAGAGACGACTGCATTCTCTGAACATTCAGAGGTCTTTTGCCTTTTATTTGCAATGAGCAAAGGACAGTAGAAAGACCTGAATATTTGTTTCCATAGCAGAGTGATCAAGAGGTCAACCTATATAGTGCAGAGACTTTCAAAATGGATCTTGGGTTGTATTTTCCTTTGTTACCACCTAGTTCCCCACCCCTCATCTCCCTAGAAAGAGCAAAGGCTCTTTTCACCAGGGAGCAAGCTACTTCATCTGCATCTCTGAGAGAGGTACCTACAGTAGAGATATGTAGGGCAGCCACTTGGAGCTCTTTGCATACTTTCATGGGACAGTATGCCCTGGTACAATCATCAGCTGTTGATACAGCTGTGAGGACAGCAGTACTACAATCAGCCATTACTTCTGCATCCTTGCACCACCTGTTTGACCACTGCTTGTTAATCTCTCACGTGTGGAATACACCTAAGGACCATTGCTCGAAGAAGAAATGAAGGTTACTTACTTGTATCTGGAGGTCCTTTAAGATGTATGGTTCCTATCTGTATTCCATTACCCACTCTCCATCCTCTCTGCTGCAGGTTCATTACACTGCAGTAAGAATGGGAAACTGGAGAGGCGTCAGCCTGCACCACCCTTTATGCCCTCGGTTGGAAGCATGGGAGAGCGATGGCGCATGTGTGGGCCAGTGGACACTGTTTGCAAGAATTCTGGACTGAAGTGTGTAGTGTGCATGTGTATCCGATGTGGAATACAGATACAGACCGTGCATCTCGAAGAACCTGCAGTTACAGATGAGTAACCTCCATATCCTGAGTGACCCATTGGTGTAGCCTCTAATGACTTTAAAGATCTGTTGTTAATTTAATTCCTTCACTTCCATTAAAATTGTCTGCTGTTTTCACTCCAGTCCAGCTTACATAGACACACACTTAAAGTGGGGTGAGGAGGGGGAAGAGATACTAAAATGTCTGTATCCACTTACATACCAAAGATTCTTAGAAACATACTACCCAGCTCTACCATAGCAACTGAAAACTTGATATCAAAATACAAGCAGATTCATCAAGTGAGGTAAGATGATGTCTTGTTCAGACAACATTTTGATGTTCATTTCATCATGTGGCAGAAGGGGAGGAAACAGCTACACAATGTTTAGGCGAAGCATATGCTTTCAGTGAATACTTTTTCTAAGTAGCCCCTTATAGTTACTGAAATTGACAATGTTGGGTGTGTGATCACATCTCCTCTACTCATGTAGTAATGGTGTGTCCTCCAGCCTTGGTTACTCTCTGTTAAGTGCTAAAATGTTACCATTTTGAGTGTTCTAATGGTCTCCTGGTACTGCCTGTTTAAAGATAAGGTTACAGAAGAGTTTTTATTATAACACTATAAACATGGCTGAAGTTTGAAACTTGGCAGGGGCAGAGTCTTCATTATGATCTAGTACAGATATTCCAGCATCATGGTCCACAGAGCAGTTACCAGTGGTTTGCAGAAGGCTGGCTGGTAACATGCTCCTGTCTCCAACTTTGTTTTTAGTTGCAAAACTGCATTAAAAGAAAAATACATAGGTTATATGTTGTGTTGTATGCTAAGAGCTGCATTGCTCTCTCTCTCTCTACCTGAGATATGAGCAAGATTCATCTGATCTAAGGCAACTATTAGTCCTGTAATACTAAGGTTTCTCCCCCCACCCTATCTTTTTCCCCTTTTTCTAAAAAACATTTCTGTTTGATAAGTTGGGAGAAAATAACTACTTCTAGAAATTTTGCTTTGTTACTTGAAAATAATCTTACTGATTTTAAATGTATAAAATATTACAACTGTCCAGTTAAAATGAATGGGGTTTTTATTAATGTTGTGTTTTGTAGGTATAATTGAATTAATATGGAAGCAGTAAAAGTCCTATGGAAATAAAACGACACTGATGTTAATGCCAGATAAATAAATCATGTTCAGTGCTATTATAATGAATACAAAATTATTTTTTAAATTCTTAATGGGACTATTGGAACAATAAATGTAGATCTAAATAGACATGCTTATATGCTCTTGCTCTAAGCTTATGTTTATGCGTGTATAATTAAATGTTAAGTAATAACATGTTAGTCATTGATCTTGGCTAATAACTAGATTTCGGCTATAGCTGAGAGTGCCAAAATGTCTTTACTATAATAACTTGTCTCCACAGCCAGGTCTAGAGTTTTTAAAGCACTTGCATGTACCTGGTGCTGTCTCTGTGTAGTTTGTTTAAATCCTAAAATAGCCCTGTAAATAGTATCATCCCTGTCTTACGGGTGGGCGTTGAGCAAGTGAGGTATTCTTTCAGTCTCCAGCCTCAGACATTGGCCGAGTTGGTAAGAGAGTCTTGGCTCGAGATGGATGAGGAAGAGTAAGGTGTGTACAGCTTCTTAATTCACTGTTTGCATTGTAAATCCTGTTTTGTGAGTAATCCGTTTCCACTGGTGGGAATCATATACTATCCGATAACTCATTAACTCCAAGAGCTTTATTTCATGTAAAAATATGTTAGTGATTTTTGCAGCGCTATTACAGTATTTTATATGATTAAATTGTAGTTTTGAACTAAGTATTTTTGGCATATAATTTTCAATAGCACTTGTAGTTTCAGGGATCAGAAATCCAGTTTCTAGCAGTAATGAAATGCTTCTTAATATGCTCCTCTCGTGCCTTTGTTTAAATTATTAAATCACTGTGGTTGTGACTGTAATAATGCTGTCATTTCATATCTTAGAAAAGGAAAAAATAATGTTATTTGGGCAGAATAAGGCAGTTGGAACACACATGCCTCTAGGTTCTTTGAGTTAAAAGCTAAAATGGTGCTGATAATTGACAGAGATGCACAGTCCTGTTCTTTGATGATGATCTACATAAATTCCACCACCATATAGTGGCAGCCTATTGGTTTTCCTCAAATTACTCATGAGTAACACTAATATTTTTAAGATGTGAATATACTGGAACAATGCAGGATAAAAAACCTGCTTGTTAGGGGAGACAGTATTTCTAGTGTTTAGATCTGGGGTTTTGGAGTAGACCTGGGCTCTGTTATGGGAACTACTGCTGACTTGCTATGTGACTCTGGGCAAGTTGCTTAATTTCCTTGTGCCTCAGTAGATCACTTGTAGAATGAGTGTCAGTATCTATTTATGCGGTACTTTTTGTGAAGCACTTTGAGATCCTCAGATGTAAATCGCTGTAGAAATGGAAAATGTTGTTTTATTTCTCTTTTGGAGGAGAGGGGAAATGTATGCAGAAACTTGATCACTCCCTAGAGAATCTTGAAATCAAGGCTTCTGCACATATTGTATCCAATGCTGAGTCAAATATAATTTTATACATTAAATATAAACACCCAGTGTATGACCTTCTGCATAATGCAAAGACGAGTGTACCTCTGTGCTTTAAACACTATGCTCATCTTCATCTTTCTTGTTTGCTGCTCATTGAACAAGTTCCTTGTGCCTTGTTGGTTTTGACTCAGTAACAGATGGCTAAGTGGAACGTGCTGAAAGTGAAATTTCAATATAAAAAAGTAGTGTGCTTGTTTTTCACATAAAGGTCTTTCTATAATTCATTTAAAAAAACCCAAACCTTCTTTTCATGATTTATTATCTGTGTTCTTGTAGCTCCCACAATATGCTAGGTGCTGTCTACATAATCACAGTTCAGCCTTGAAATAGATCACTCTTCCCTCTCTGAAATATCATGTGCCTGAAGTGAGGAGGCAGAGAGATCAATTTCTTTCCCATCTAGGCTCGGGCATCTTATGGGCTATAAACATCTCTTGCCAGCTCAGTGGTGTGGGCAGTTTGTAGACATGGGTATCTGGACAAATGATGTTTTTTTTCCTCTCTGTTTCAAAGCAGAGTACATCTTGACTATTTATTTGACAGTTGTGATTGCTGACATTTGTTGGGTGAAATTTTTTAAATTGCATCACATCCAGTTTCTCATTTCATTGCAATTGACTGTGAAGCCTTGGTAGGACTCTCAGGACGAAGATGGCTGTACAAAGACGTGCGAAGCAATAAAAGTTCAGTGGAGCTAGTGTGTGAGCAATGTTACTCGTGTGAGAAATTAGCCCACTTATTTTGAAGGGCTCTAGAGTTCTGCTCTGTCAATGGGATCCAATGCCTGCGAGGCATCGTGAGCTGGTGTCATGACTTGTGCTACTGGACACAGAGAGTTGAAGTTTGTATAGATATGTTGTGTCCCTCTCTCTCAGTGCCATGGATTGGAATGCTAAGGGCTCAGCGTGATAAGTCCCTGGCAGAGTCCAAGGGACTAATGAGATTCTCATGATGAGAGGGAGACTGGGCTGGAAGGACTCTTGGATTTCCTTGTCCTTCTTTCCCCCTCATTGTCTTCCTTGCCCTCTCTGAACCTGCACCTTTCCTTTGTATTCCTCTCCGCTCCCTCCAGCCTGCTGGCAGGGTGAAACCTACACTGCTGGCATACTCTTGACTCAGTTAGTCCAATCATCAGCACTCCGTGCTCGGCCTGAAACAAATGGCCAGACTGCCCGTAAGGGAAACAAGTAATGTTGTTCTAGGTGGTGTTTGGCTCCCTGCAAGTGAGTGAGAGAAATGGACCTGGCAGAGAACAGCCTGAGCAATAGGGTTGCCAGCAGTTCCATATTATAAGAGATGACCCTTATTTACATAAAAAATTGCCCATCTTGTGTTAACTCAGTATGGGACGCCTTTTATTCAGTACTTCAATACGAGAAATACTTCTGGTTGGCAGCTTGACCTGGGGCACAGGGTTGCAATACCAACCACCGCTCAAGTTTGGCCTGGCCATCCCTCCATTATCCCTGTGTGGCCCATGGGTTTGTCCTGTATTTTTGAAATGCAGTGTTGGCAACCCTACTGAGCAGGTAGAAACTGTCAGAGATTGAGGGAATTGGAGACCACTCTCACTCTGAGGCACTCCGAGAGCAGGTGATTCTGAGGGAAAATACCTTGCATTGTTCAACAGCTGCCCCAACAGTCAGCTTAAAGGGACATCTTCTTAAACTTGTTTTGCCAGGAATCTTTGGACCTTCTGTCATTACAAGTAACCTCTAAATCTCTTCGTTTACTCTGTGCTTTTGGTAGAGCTTTGTGTTCAGTCATTGTCACTGTTTCCATGTGTGGTCAGTTGGCACAAGAGAAGATAACTGAAAAGACCTTTATGAACATCAACAGGGGAGAGAGAGCAGAAACACTTTCTTTTTGAATATGAGGCCCTGAATTCTGTTGTGTGCACTGTTTTGGAGTGCATTGCTTTCAGGAGTGGGGTTGATGGGCTCAGTTTGAGAATCCTGACTTGATTCCATCAGGGAATGTCAGGAGGAATGAAATTGGGTATTGAGGTTGGAGAAGAATTTAGAGTAATAACACTGGTAGATTATCTGTGGCGCTACCCTCTATGAAGACAAGATCTCCCTGAGAAAATCTTGGGTGAACTCTTTTAAAAAGAATGTCATTTAATTTTTTTTTTTTTAATTTTTTTTTGCTGTAGATGAGAGTCCGTGGCCAGCACAGGAAAGGTTTTGTTTCAAGAGTATGTAACTGAATGAAAGGTCACAGTCCATTTTTGGATTGTAACCTAGAAAAGGTCTCCTGTATTGCACTGTCCATTGTTTTCACACTGGGGTTAGTGTTAACACTTCCAGGTGGTTTGCAGAACTGCTCTGTCACGTTGGTTTTCAAGTTACGCTGCCTCTTAGCTATAGCCCAGCCTAGAACTCTTTTTTTTCACCATCAGGGCTTCTAGAGGCTTTCTTGACAAATTAAAATAAAAATTTTTCCAAGTGCACCTTTGCGTCCTGCATGGCTGCTTCATATCCCTTTTGGGATAAGTTCAATCGTGATCACGTTTTGCAGTGCAGTAGGCTACAAGAGGAGGTTCAGAACCAGTAAAACTCTACCTTTGTGCTCACAGGAAATAAAGTATGGATAAAGGGGAAAAATAATTGAGGGGCAGATGGCACCTTCTGCTCTGCACGGTAAAGTGAGTTTGTTTTACTCTTGTCATCTTTAATACTGCCTAGCATTATTTCTTCATATAATCAAGCACAGAAGCTGCTTCAGGGCAAGGTTTGAGAGTATGGGAGTTGAGTTGATGCCTTTTGAAAATCTTCCTCTCTTTAGAAGTGGTTGGTCCACAGTCTGAAAAAGTTTGAGAATCACTGACTGTACGAAATTGTAAACCATCTCCAGGACTTAAAATTATTCTGCCTTGTGTTGGACACATTGGGAACCTGCTATCCTATATCCAGCACTAAAAGCCTATGAGTTGTTGTTTCAGCAGGATGAATAATGGAGATTTAGCACTGGCACCTCTTCTGATGGAAATAGGGGAGGAAGGCCATCTGTATTTTGCTCCCTCCTACTGTAATTACAGCATGTTTGGGCTAGAGATGTATTGAGGTACCTAGGCTGCAGAGGATGTTATGGATTCTCCATATTGCTAGTCCTAATCTTAGTTACATACAGCACAGTTCATGCCAATATTCACCCACTTGGATTTGCACTTCCAGTAGTAATCATCACACTGTGAATGTCACCTACGCACAGCTTGTCGTGCAGTTGAACCTGTGGTGTCGACTCATTTTTGCCACAGCATGGTGAGGGAAAGGAGGGAGAGGAAACCCACACAACTGAGATACTGGGACAAGCCTCTGAAAAGTGCTCTTTTGTGGTGCTTGTCACAGCCCATTGGAGGTGGGTTGAGGGCAGAAGGGGGAAGTAATTCATTAACTCTATTTTTTTCCTTCTACTTTGAGAAGCCCTGTGCATTTGGGAAAACTCTACTATATGTTGCACATTGTGGTGTGTGTGTTTGTTTGGTTTTTCTTTTGAGAATTCCCACTCCAGTTTGTCAAGTCAGGAGCTTGGGTAGATTCCAAAATGTGCATGACAATGGGAAAGCTTTGCTGTCAAAACCTCTCCTCCATTTGCAGTGAAACTAAGGGCTGGTCTACACTACGGGGTAAAATCGATTTTAGATACGCAATTTCAGCTACGTGAATAACGTAGCTGAAGTCGAATATCTAAAATCGATTTACTCACCCGTCCTCACTGCGCGGGATCGATGTCCGCGGCTTGCCATGTCGATTCCGGAACTCCGTTGGGGTTGGTGGAGTTCCGGAATCGATATAAGCGCGCTCAGGGATCGATATACCCCGTTTAGATTAGACGCGATATATCGATCCCTGAGCAATCGATTTTAACGCGCCGATATGGTGCGTAGTCTAGATGTGGCCTTAGAAGCTCATGAGTAACTTCCCCCCCCAGATGCTTAAAAAACCCATCCTCCCAATTTCCCAGAGTTGTTCTTAGTATGAGTTCGTCATTGTATTCAGAATGTGTGTTTGTACATCTTTCACATGCCTACTGGAGCACTTAAAAGCTTGTCGCTGTGGTTATAGCACATGATTTGTTTTTTATGATCTCTTTAATTGGACTGTCGCAGGGTGGCTGGCTCCTGTAACTGAAGTAGTTCCAGCGTTCCTGTACCAGAGCAGGTGCTCCTAGTTGGACTAATTAAGGGGGTGGGGTTGCAGCTGTGGCTATAAAGGGTTTGAGGGAGGTTCCAATGTAGGGTTGGCTGTGAGAAGGAACTTGCCGAGGGAGACTGAACCAAAAGCAAGAAGCTGCTTGCAAGCAGGACTTTGAGTCCCCTGGGAGGGGAGGTAGTGAAAGCTTGAGATACAAAGTGTAAGCTGAGAAACTGTTTGTTTTGGTTGATTAAGTTGAGACCATAAAAACATGCCTAAAAGGAGACTCTGGGTGTGTCATTGAGGCTTCCGTAAGCTGATGAGAAGCCCTGTCATGTGACCCATAATGGATAATTCAGGCTCCTCAATCAGCTTCTGATTCCAAGGGCGAGTGAGGATTGTTGGTGAAAGAAAAGAAAGGGACTTTGTTTTCCTCTGAGATTGACTGACCCTCACCTCATTTGAATGTTTAAGGAACATGGAGAAGGCGATCGTCTACTGGTGATGGCACGGCAGCAGACAGCCCCATTACAGTGGAAGCAGGAACAGCAGCAACACACACAGACTGTGCTCTGGTAGCTGATGGAGAGCCTGCAGAAGCAACAATAGGCAGGATTCGGAGGCAAGAGGCCCAGTTCCAGCAATAGTAGTGGCTGCAGAAGCAGCTGGACCGAGGGTCTCAGTGGAATGTGGTTGGTGCTGGAGAGGGAAGCTTGGGCTGGCTAATCTCTGGCCTGGCAAAGCTAGGGCCAGAAGATAACCCTGAGGCTTTCCTCCAGACCTTTGAGAGAGTGGCGCGTGCTGGTGGGAATCAATTTGGGCAGCCCATATAGCTCCTTCATTCCTGACTGGTGAGGTGCAGGCAGCCTATTGAGCTCTAAGTGATGAGCAGGAAGGCTCCTATCCTGTGGTGAAAGTTGCCATCTTAAATTGGGACTGATTCCGGAGGTGCATATGCACGAATTCTGGGTTGAACACTTCCTGCATGGGATATGACCCTGGGTAATAGCTCAGAAATTACAGGACCTCACAGCTTGGTGGCCATGCCCTCAAATCAGCTCAGTAGAGAAAATCATAGACCAAGTCATCCTGGAAAACCTTTTGAAGGTGCTACAGATGGCAGCCCAAAGATGGGTAAGATGATTTCAGCCTCCCAGCCGAAGATTATCAATCATGCAGTAGAACTGGAACAGCAATTAGCCTGGGTTCAGGTGTGGGCAGAGTGAGAATCAGCAGTGCTTAGTGCTAGAGCAGGAGTTGGGTAGACTCCAGATAGAGAATGGGGGGCAGAGTATAGTGGAAGCTGAGTGAGTGGGATACAGTAGGGACCCAGACAGAGCTTCATCAGCGTGCTGGGGGCCAGGTCAGAGGCCAAGGGCAAAAACAGTGGTCTTTTGTGGAAAGGGAAACAGGGACACCTGTTTTATGGCTCCCATCCTGAGGACTGGAGAGCTCCTGGAATGACTGGAGGCCACAGAATGTTAGGTACAAATCGTTGGACGAGAAAGAGAGAGAGCAGCTGGCTGCAGGACATCCGGCTGCTCAGAAAGAGAGAGGTTGCCTGATCCTGATGGTCAGTGAGCATGAGGGGGAAGTAGAAACTCTGCATACAGAGACCTCAAAACCCCAGAGAGGATAAGATTCTATAGACTATCCCTGGTGAGTATATGGTGTTAAGGCCTGTGGGGAACTTGGGGAATATGGAGATAGATATAAATACATTTATATGTGTGAGTTCATATCGAGACTTTGTGTTTTGTATTAGGGGTCAGAACAGTGCAGATAGGGCCCCACAGCCAGTGTAAAAGCCTGCATGTGAAAGAGGCAGGCTTTTCTGAAGGGGGGTGGGGGGGTATGTCACATAGTGGTTGGCCCCTATAACTGAACTAGGTCTGGCTCCCCTGTGCCAGAGCAGGTGGTCCCAGCTGGGCCAGTTAAGGCGGGACTGAGGGAGTTCCAGTGAGAAAAAACTGGATGAGAGAGAGAGTGAACCAGAGAGAGGCAGGAAGCTGCTGGAGGCAGGACTGCCAACATCTCTTGGGAGGGGAGGCAGTGAAAGCCTGAGATGCAAAGGGTGAGCTGAGGAACTGGTTTTTGGTTATGTTTGGATAATAAAACCGTGCCTAAAAGAGACTGTTGTTATGGCTCTGAGGCCTTGGAAAGCTGTTGAGAAACCCTGCCATGCGACATGGACTATGCAAGATTATATATATTGACAGAAGTATCTAGGGGGAGCTGTCAAAATACTAAGGAAGGAGTGAATGCATATATTGCTGTAATCTGCTCTTGATCAATATGTTATAGCGTATTTATCAAGTCAGGGTGAAGCCTTAATTACTGATATGAAGCCATTAGGGTCTGAAGCCATGATTGGAGCTCTTATTGAAGTTGTCCTTATATTTCTGTGCTGAAGATTTAAGCATGTAGAAGGCTTTCGAGGTTGGTTTTATACGCTAATCCCTTGCTTTTGTTCTCTCTCTTTTTAAACTGTTCAAAGGTGACAATAGATACTCGGATATTACCATGGTGAGCACCATGGAAATGCTTTCAAATAAAAATAACCTGTTCATAAAGTGTATATGACTCCACTTCTGGAAAAAGTCTGGCCATGGAAAACAATACTTTTGTTCCACAAATGATTCTTATCCTATCTATCTTCTGATGTGAGATTTTTGGATGCAAATTTCTATGGCAGTGTAATGCATTATTAAGCATCATTTGCGGTCAGTATTACAAGACTCTGCAGGGTATTGGCATTTTACTTAAAGCAAAAGTGAACAAACCCTGGAAAATGTACATATAAGGCTGTAAATCAAAGGATTGTACGAGAAAGCTTATATGATAGTATCATTACTTAAACCTAGAATAGATGGTGTGCAGCTCTGTTTAACACAATATTTCTTCCCCCGACAAGAAGGCTAAATATGACCTTTACAGCTATAGGGCAGGATAAAATGTACATCATTTGTTCATGGTTTCAAGCAGTCAGCTTTTGTAAACAATTACAACCATGGCATGAGAGGAGTGGTCAAAGATGCCTTAGTCTGGACCAATGCCCTGCTATTCCATCTGCAGTGTTTTTGTTTCAAATTGGCTACAGCTTGTCTTCAATTTAATCTTTGGACTCTTGGTCACCTCTGTCAAAATCAGTGCTCTGCTCTGCTGTCGCTTATGCTCCCCAGCACAAACTTGCACACACAGACATTTGCAATAAGCTTTGAGTTGCCCAAATGCAATGAGTATGTGCCTCATACTGAGAGATGCTAAGCACCCACAATTCCCGGTTCTGAAGTTAATGAGTTAATGAGTTGCAGGCTTTTTGCTGTAAGCTTTCCCGGGCTGGGACTGTGTAGGTCCAACCTTTTCAGCCTATGGGTCTCACATATTATTTCAAGCTGTATCCAGTATGTTGGAGGAAGACTCTTGTTTGCCACAATGCTAACAAAAAAGTGACAGTGGTTAGGATCCTGGTATGCGGATGTCATGCTGACATGCTCTTGTAGTTTCCTTACACTGCCCTGTCTGCCTGTGTCAATCCGTTGTCTCTTATCTTATACTTAGATTGCAAACTCTTTGGGGCAGGGATCATCTTTTTGTTCTGTTTGTACAGCACCTAGCACAATGGGATCTTGATCTATGACTGGGGCTCTTGGGGCACGATAATAATACAAATAATAATAATAGTTGGTCTGCCCTTCTGTGTCAGTCAACGGGAGACTTAGATCTCTATGGCAGGATCTAAGATTTACTGTAGTGTAGAAGGCCTGTTTTCTCAGATTGTCTGTCCAGTTGTCAGTTCAGTCATTTTATTTCTGTTTTAAGGCTGTGTTTTTTCTGACTTCTGACATGATAGGTTGGTTTTGGTGGTGGAAAATATTATTGCCTAAGCTCCATAGGGTAATAATTCACAGTATGGAGGCTGAAGGATTACTTGGTGTCTTTGAGTGGCTGTAGTAAATGATACATCTGGTATATTTTCTCAAGTCTTCTCTCCCTGAACTACCCTATCCAGACTGGAAAAGAGCTAATTAGCTGTGAGGTTCAGGTGACAGCCAACGTGCAAGGCCCCTGATGCAGCAGCTAGTGAGCATTCAGAACAATTTCCCTTAGATGTTAACAAGAAGCCGTCCATGAAATCTTCCAGACACAGTGCTGCTGCATTTTTCATTATTTATCAAAAGGTCAAACTTCTCTGTTGTTTAATGTTCACCCTGATAAACTGCTGTGTTTTAGATGGCTTTTTAAAAACCATGTATACGTTATTACACGTAGAGCACTGTTTCTTTCCTGAATGACCGCACTCCCTGCTTAATTCATGAAAAGAATTGCTAAGTATACTGGCCGGACTAGAATATCTGACCCTGACTAATTCTAGAATTACTGTTGATGTTTACTAGCATAAATTAATACAAATTTTCTGGTTTTATGAATGGGTAATTTGACCCAGTACCTGCTTCAGAGATTTAGTTTAATTCTTAAACTAAATTGTTTACAAGTGTAAATCTGTAAAAATGTCTAAGAGAAATAAAAGAAAACTCCAAGGAACTGTCTGAAGAATCCATAGACATTTTTAAGATGGAAAAGACATTTTATATTCACTCTTCATTCATCCTCCTGCCAAGACACAATTGGTTTCTTCAATAGATTCTCCAGTACTTGTTCCAGTCGAGCTTTAAATGACCTAAGGAATGGGGCTTCTGTCACTTCACTTAGGGATTGTTTCATGACGTGACATCTTATTCTCAATATGTTTTCTCTGATGTTACTCATAAATTTACTTTTGCTCTAATTTATTCCAGGTACTCCTAGCTGTATACTCACGCTGAGCTATCCTCAATCATCTTCCTTGGTGTTTTCACCCTGCAAATGCTTGCAGATTGATACCTCCATCTTAGTTACTGCATAGTTAAGCTATACTCTTTCCTTATACAGTGATTTTCCTTCCCCCTTAGTTGTTTTGTTCTATGATGCTGAGGCTGGGATTTTCAAGGTGAGTGACTGAAGGAAGTTGGTCACTCAACACTCATTGACTTTGCAGGATCGGGGCCTTTTGTGCAAGCACCTTCTTGAGGCAACTATATTATTACTTTCTATAGGTTGAGTCCTGTCTCCCTTAAGCCCCCTTGACAGTTCTCTACAATGCATTGTGTCCTCTTAAGTTCTCACCAGTGCTGGAGACAGAGACCCTCACCTCTTAGATCTATAGTTTGCCTCTGTATATTCTACTCAGAATCAAGGGGATTTTTTGTTGTCATATCACAATGCAAATTGATATTTAATTTACTGTCTACTGCTATCCCCAGGTGTCCTGAGTTATCTTCCCCCAATGTATTTGCTTGCATTTTTCCAAGCTGAAACTCACATTTTGTTATTTCAGCCCCATATTTCTAAACTCTCTACAAAAGTCCATTATCTTCTTGTGTGTGTGTGTTCTCGATCCTCTGTGGTCTTCACAACATCTTCTAATTTCATATCATCATCAGTGAATGGTATTAACATGCTGATTACATTTTCTCTTTGAGATCATTAATAGGCATGTTAAATGAAACTAGGCTTAATACCAAGCCCTGTGCTTTATCTGCCCTGTACTGTTTAAAAGAAATCCCACATAACAAATGTCACCAAGAATGTCTGATGGTGCCTTGTGAATGATTATGTTGCATAATATGGTATCCTGTAGGGTAAGGTATGATAAAACTAGATTAAAATGTGTTAGCATAGAAATCTGAAAACAGTGAGAAATTCCTAGAATGAGTTGAGGGCCCAGATAAATGGCAGGATCCTTTCTGGTTCCGTTGCTGCAGGACAGGGTGAGAGGGTAGGGCCTCCATGTCTCATAGCCCTCCAGACACAGAACAGGTCTAGGAAGAGGCCATCTGTATGCCCTGTTTAGAGGTGGTTGGGAATGATCTGTGAGTACAGTAATAGGAGAGAGCCTAACATGCATTGCTCTTTCACAGCCCCTAGCAGATGTTTTCGGGAGTGGGAATTATAGCTTTGGAGGAAGTTGCCTGCTGTGATGTGGATTGGGTTCCAGTTTGATGTCTGGCTGGGATCCTCCTTGGCACTGACCCACCTGAACAACTGAATGAAAATCCATTTCAGGTGAACTTCAAGGCTGTTTGGAGGAATTTATGCTTAATAGACTAAAATCTGCTCTGAGTGACATTGGTGTTGGTCTGAAGTAACTGCAGGGGCTTCACTGTGGTGACATTTTACTCTAGCGAATGTGAGAACGGAATTTGATCTGTGAGTGTTGCCCAGAACATCCCTTTCCCATCCTGGAAAATGTTAACCCTTGAGGATGTTTGGGCCTTTCTACATTTGTGTTACTATGTTCTCATTTAAAAGGGCTCTGGTAGTTTATGTTGTAATACTAGGATTTGGGAGATGACGGGCTGGGGAGAGTATATTACAAGCACGTATTAATAAAAATATGTTAAGGCAACTATTAAAACAGTTTTCATTAACTGCTTCTAGTATTCAGACCTCCAGCTGCAGTTCATTGATCTAGGTATTCAATCGTTTACTAGTGCCTGAGAATCGGACTGTGAAATTGACCAGTTTTTCATTGCCAGAACTGAGTGAAAAGCCAAAAGTAAGTGGCACAATGGTGAAAAGTGAGCTAGACTTTAAAAAGCCTTTCAGCTTTGCAACAGATACTACAGTACTAGAAACATGGGGAAGGACATTTGCTTTAAGAAGAAACCTGATTTATTTTATCACGACAGTGCCATTTTTAATTCTCCTTGCTTTTGTAACACTTGTAACTTTTTCCTTCCTCCTGTGCTCTCCTCTTTGGCACAGATTTGCACAGTGTGTGTTGTTCCATCTTGTTATGTTGTCCTTCTTCTTGCAGCCTAAAGTCTCCACAGACTTATGTTGACAGTGATTTTTTGACATCACTGTGTTGCTGTCTTATATTTTGCAGTCTCTCCTGCTTGCTTTTCCCTTTCTTCACAGCATAAAGCTTTCTCCTTTAGCTTTACACTGACATTATCATGAAGCTGCTGTCATTCAAACAAACAGAGAATTCCTGTTAGCATGAGAATATTAAGAGAATTGCTGCATGTGCACCACCACAGCATTGCTTTTATTAAGATGAATGGAAAAGCTTTGCAAGGAGAGAGGAAGTGCTGGTTTCTTGAGGGCATGATGTTTGGAAATGCAACTCTCCCACCGGAGGAGACGTGGTTTGAGGTTCCTACGTCTTCCCCTTTCTGATTATATAGGGCAGATATTTTCCACTGCTGCATGATGTGAAGAGGAGAGGAAAGGTCCGTTAGCTAGGAAGAAGTGTTCTGGTAGGAGTGTGCGGCGGGGGAGTTTGCAGCATTTTCTCTTTTCCTAGCCCCCACCTCAGAACCCTGAAGAATCTGTCTTGGCTAGCACTGTGTAAGATTGGGTTGGAGATGGAGAGCCC
This sequence comes from Chelonoidis abingdonii, assembly GCF_003597395.2. Taxonomy (NCBI): domain Eukaryota; kingdom Metazoa; phylum Chordata; order Testudines; family Testudinidae; genus Chelonoidis; species Chelonoidis abingdonii. Next base: position 8,184,594 of record NC_133790.1, on the reverse strand, counting down.
TTACAGTGCATGAGCTGCTCCAGTGGTGGAGCTAATAGGGGGACAGGGTAGGTGGGAGAATCGTCCACCGATGTCCTTTAGTGGCGCCATATCAAGCCAATAGGTATATTTGAAAGTGGCATCACCAATAAAACCCATCAGCCCCCAGTTCTATATCTGCTCAAAACCTGGGCTCCGCTACTGAAGCTTCCTCAAGCACTAGTGGAAAGTGGGATTAACCCCTCTTATGTTATTTCTTCCCAATTTGGGGTGGGGGGGAAGGGTTGGGGCATAGCCATGGGTGATACCCATTAGCAGTATAACTCTTCAGGGATATGCTGCCTAGCAGGAGTGGGGTATGGACACCGCAAGGAACAATGGAGGATGCCTCTTGTGAGACTGGAGCTAGATTTCCCCACGGGTCCTTGACTACTTCTCCGAAGTTCCTGGCCCAGGCTCCTTTCACAATCAGTAAATCTATTCCCCAGTGAGAGACAGGGAAATGCTGCAGAGTTTTCTGGCTGCTTTTCCCTCTTTTTTGTGTCTTTCTGATGCAGGCAGCATTTAGGCCTCTGACTGTGAGATGATTCCACTGCTATTCTGCAGATGTCATTGCACTGAGTAACCCAACAGCGGAGGGAACCTGCGAAATGCACTAGGGAAAACTTTCTGCCTCCCAAGACTTGAGTTTGGGGCTCTGTGACTTTACCTACAACAGTAGATCATATCACACAAAACAGCAGAAGCTGCACCCTCTGGAACTTCTTTGCCTACTTTGCAAACCCTCTCTCCTCCTTGTTTGCAAGCAATTGCTGTTGGTTTTGATGGAAGTTATGAGTGCTCAGCACTTCTGAGAATTGGGGACCAGAGTGTCTCAATTTGGGCACCCAAAATAAATGGGCACTTCTAAAAATATTGGCCGTAGTTATTCCTCAGACAGCTCTTGGGATATAAACATGCTGTTCAGCCCTGCCCCAGGGAAAACAAAATGTGTATTTGGACTCCCAGATGCTTTGTGTGTGAGTGCATGTTTGTTTTATTTAAGGAGTTGGTACATAATCAGTTTTAAATCAGTCTGTTGACTTGTCACCCTGTGAATGAAAGCACATTGCTTGTAATTTGTTTGACATTATTCTGTCCTGTTGTCAGACTTCTGATTACATTTAGAACATAACCCAGATGTCTGTCTGTCCTTTTTTTTTTCCCCCCTTTTAATTTTAAAACATGGAGGGAAACAATTATCTGGTGAACCTGTGGAAGTCTGTTTGCTCTTGTAAAACTTGCTTACTTAATTTCTGCGTGGTCATCTGCAAATGGATTTGAGATGCAAAGTTCATGTCGGGATCTGGGCCTGTCTTTTCAAAAGGGACAAGTGAATGCTTGGCTTTGGTGCCCAACTTGAGATGCCTGAAAGGCAAAATGTGAACACTTGCCCTTCTGAGCATGAGGCCCTTTTAAGATGTCTCAGTTTGGGTCCCCTAAATCACTCATATTGTTTGAAAGCTTAGACCCTAAAGGGGAACTTCCCTGCAGTTTGAGGTATTTGAACCAACCTCTAAATGCATCCCCCACCCAGGGACAGCTCAGTGGTTTGAGCATTGGCCTGCTAAACCCAGGGTTGTGGGTTCAATCCTTGAGGGGGCCATTTAGGGATCAGGGACAAAAATCTGTCTGGGGATTGGTCCTGCTTCGAGCAGGGGGTTGGACTAGATGACCTCCTGAGGTCCCTTCCCACCCTGATAGTCTATGATTCTGTGACCTATTTTAAGCATCTCTCTTTAGCCTTTGCTCTCAAAAAATGTCTTTTTCAAAAGAGATGAGGTGGGGAGTGCGAGGAGAAAGAGAGAAATTGCTTGTGCTTTATAATGTTTATATCTAAATACCAAGGAAAGAGATGCAGAAAGGTTGCCCTCTCAGGAGGAAAGCCATGTTTGCAAGTGAGTGATCTTTTATAAATCAGGAGTAGGACTGGCTTTCCACTGAATAACAGCATGATATACTCTGGCAGCTTGGCTTTGTGAGGGTTTGGCTGGGAGAACTCAAGCCGTTCCCCACCTGCTGGAGTGGGAAGTTTACCTCTCAGAATCTCTTTGCAACTTGTGTTTCTTAGTGACTCCCAACACACTCTTAGACATATGGGATAAAATTTTCAGTAGCATGTAAACAACATCAGCTAAAGTCTCTTTTTCTCAAAAGCACTAAGCCCCTTAGGCATTCTTGAAAATTTTACTCTAGCTAGTCCAGTAGTGGAGAAGGAAAGTCCTGTGTAGGCTGATAAGTGAATAGTTGCCCCATCAATAATAACCCAATTCCGCTGATCCAATTTTGTAAGGAGATTAGATGCTCGGTAGCTATTTTTAGTGCTTGGTGACTTCACTCCTTTTGAAGAGCTTTAGTCCCCTGAAGGTCTCCTGAGATCCAGCTTTTTGTGTGTGTGTGCTGATCTCCATCTTTCTAAGCACCCAAATCTGCAACACTAGCACCAACTTTAACACTGTCTCCTCTAGAGAAAATATTCTGATCTGGCTGGTTCCAGCAGGGGGACTGATTTCTCAGTTCTACAAGGCTTTGATCCAAACTGAGATGGTGGTGGAGGAGAAAGACAATCCTCAAACTTTTGCCTAGTGGGTTGTTGTAGAGAAGGACACCTGGGGAAGAAGAAGAAAGGGAATAAAACATACTTCTAATACAACTGATGTTTGAGAGACTTAACACAAAATAATTCCTTGGCTTTTTATTTCCCTGCCACAAAGAACAAATATTTCCTGACGTTTAGCCTGAATGTTGTAAAGGCCACATAAACTGGACCCCGTGAGCAATTCTGTCCCTTTGGTGGAGGTGATTTTATTTGTCATTCTGTTTTAGCATTGTGGTGCCTTTTGATCCTCTGCCTTTGTTACTTAAGGACTTGACATCTGTTAAGGACTTACCACCTGCAATCTAGAATGGCCTATGTTTGAACAATGAAATACGTCTGTATCCACGGGATCCAGGATAAACTCACTTTATGGAGATTTGTGCTAAAACACTCTGCTAGTGACAAAAATGAAACCCTGGATTGTGGAGATAGAGACCACTTTGGGGCTCCTTCCCTAACAGGTCAAAAAGAGAATAATAGAGTCAGACCTAGATAAAGTAGTATTGAAATTTACTTGGTGCACATTTTATACTATAATATGGTAACGGCGAGGTGTGGTTCTTGGCTGTAGAATGACCGGAGGGAAGTGAGGAGGGGTTGTTTGGGGTACCTTCTCTGCCTGTCTGCTCTTGTGAGCATCCAATTTATTGTCAAAGGGGAAAAGCCCTGTCTCTTAATTCTTGTGTGTTAGTTTCTGTAACTGATAATTCACCAACAAAATAAATACTATAAATGTTAACTTCATCTGGCCTGTTCATACATATTCTTGAACCTATAACAATATTTGATGCATACATAGAGAAATGTTATTTTCACCCGGAAGAGATGTTACTGACTCCATATGAGGACCAGTATGAAAATTCAGAGCATATCTTTTTAACAGAAAATTATTACCTGAACTAGGATGTGAAAGTTCAGGTGGGTTGGTTTGATTTTGTATAAGTTGGGATCTGGTGGGATGTCGGATTTGTGCTTGTCATGAGAAGCTATCTTCAATAATTGTTGAAAGGATGACGTTCCTCTCCATAATATAGCTTTCTTCATTTTTCTTGAAGGAGGTGCTGGTACAAAATACAACCCTAATTCTGCAGACACATTCACATATGTTAAACTTTATGTGCATGAATTGTCTCGGTAACTGAAGTGGAACTATTCACGTATGTAAAATTAAGAATGTATGTATGTATTTGCAGGATTGAGGCCTTAGAAAGTAAGGAAAATAAAATGATCAATGAAATATTAATAGGACAAATATGCAGTGTGCCTTTTATAGAAAAAAATATTGAACAGAAAAAGCAACCAGTATTATAATTGCACTAATAAGGGGGAGAATTAAAAAGACTTAACAGCTTAGATACTTTTGTGTGTTTCCTTGTGTTAGGTATTGTATTCACTATAGGTATCTCTTCTAATAGTGGTAGTTATTCCCCCATGATGAGGTGCCCCTATGATTTATTAAAGCATTTATTAGCAGGGATTATGTATTTTTTCTAACTTTCAGCCAAAGCCTAAAAAGAGAGAGAACTGTAAATAGGATTACATAGTATGGAAGCAATGAATTTTACACCCTTCGTGTTTCCTTTTGATCATGCAGTAGCATTGTATGGAAGGGAATCTCTCCTCTGTGCTCGTCAGATTTCATGGGTCCTTTCTTGTTCATGATGCAAAATATCCAGGACCAGTAAACTAAATCTTGAACTTCTCTTCATTGCTGAATTTTAATTTTAATTTTTTTCAGTTGTCCATATTTTCCCCTCTGTGACGGAACACTAATCTTGTTCTTTCTTATGACGCTTAATTCCCTCCTCCACTCCCACCGAGACAGGAAGAGCTATTTGATCATGTTTGGTAGGAATATTTCTTTTGCAACTATACCATCTTTCTGAAGAACAACTGATGAGACTTCAGAGAAATACTGACTACATTTGAATATATAAATCTCTCTCTCTCTCCATCTGCTGTGGTTTCTCTCTGGATAACATTGAATAAGGCTGGTTTCTCTCTCTCTGTGCCCTGCCATTTGTGGATACAAAAGGTCCAGTATAAAGGCTTGACCCTTCAAATGCTTACACGTATGCATAATCCTGTTGAGTTCTACAGAATTGCTCACGTAAGTGAAGTTATTTGTGAGTCTCTGCAGGCTGGAGGCCTAACAAAAAATTCAGCTAGGACTTGGGAAATGCAGACCTCTTTTGAGTGTTTGATGAGGCAGACCACTTTCAAAGTTTAAGTTCTGTTGTTTTTTTGATTAAAGGCCACTGCTAAAGTGTACAAATCCTTTCAAATTAATAGAATTTAAAACAATTCTGATTGGCCAGTTTAGTCAGGCAGTCAGGAGTGATCTGCATTTTCTGAGTCCTCCCTTAACTTACCAGGCTAAGAAGGTGGCTTCCAGTGTGACAATCTTTTAAAATTATACTGAAGACACATGGTGATTTACTTCCTCTTTGCAGTTAGCCTCAGTGACTGGGTTATCATCTATATTACACTCCCTGTTTGCTGTAATGAAATGACTAGCTAGAGCAGGGGTGGGGAAACTTTTTGGCCCAAGGGCCACATCGAGGTTGCGAAACGGTATGGAGGGCCGGGTAGGGAAGGCTTTGCCTCCCCAAACAACCTGCTTCCCGCCCCCTCACACTTCCTGCCCCTGATTGCCCCCCTCAGAGCCCCCGACCCATCCAACCCCCCTGCTCCTTGGCCCCTAACCACCCCCCTGGGATCCCACCCTCTATCCACCCCTCCCCCCCACAAGCCCCTTTTGGAATGTGGCCCTGCGACCATGGACGGAAGACTGGAGGAGCAGGGGCAGCTGTGCAGCTGAAGAGAAGCGGCGGTTTCCCCTCCAAAGCGCCGCTTCTCTCCGGCTGGCGGCACAGCCATCCAGTGCTCCTCCTGAATCCTCTGTCTGTGTTCCCTGTGCTCCCGCCACCCACTTGCTCTCCTGCCCCCACAGTGCGGCCCCTCCCTCCTCTCAGGGGGTGCACTGGTGCTGAGCTGCCCTGGGGCCCCCTCTTGTTGGGGGGGGCCCCCATGCCAGGGCACCCTGTGTTCATTTGTAAATCTGCTCCGAGCCACTCCGCCCAGTTGGAGCCAGCCGTGCTGCTGCACTACCGGCATGGTGAGCTGAGGCTGTGGGGGAGGAGGGACAACAGGAGAGAGGCTGGGGCCAGCTGGGAGCTCAGAGGGCCGGGCAGGATGGCTCGTGTGCCGTAGTTTGCCCACCTGTGAGCTAGAGTAATCCTTGGCACATTCACCTCCGAAAACTTTGCGGAACTAGCTATTAGTTTTCCTTTTAGGTATCATTCATTCTCATACTTTTTCCTCTTCATACTCTAGTTCTGAAATACCCAAAATAAACCAAACATGCAAACCACTCCTCCTCATGTTCCTCCATGTCTTTTAGGTGTTGACATTTCAAAGGGATGCTGTCAGCTGAAGTTGCACTTCTCTCTGGAAAGTTTTGGTTTTACTTATTATTCTTTCCTAATAAAAATCATACCATTTGCCTCTTTGTGCCTCAGTTTCCTCATAGTGAAAAGGGGCTAACTGCACTTTGCAGGGTTGTTGTGTGGCTTACTGTGCCTTCATAAGTCACTTGGAGATACTCTGAGGAAAGGCGTTTCAGAAGTGCAATGCTGTTGTTTAATTCATTTTACTATTCAGGATGTTTAGGCCAGAGTTCTTAGAATCACTTGTATGTGGAAATTGGGAAACTTGTTGCTTGTAACAGTTCTGTCTGGCCTTGCCCGCATGTGGAGAATGGGCTGCTTTTAACATCTGTTATTAAAATGGCTTCCTCCAGGCCGTTCTCTAAATGGTTTTAAACAACTGTCCTTCTGGGGTCAGTATGGTCAGACCAGTTCAACACACGTTATAGGAACACATTTGAAAGGTTCAGAGAAGAGCCATGAGAATGATTAGAGGATTGTTATAGTGATAGACTCAGAGCTTGACCTATTTAACTTGACAACAGAAAGGTTAAGGAATGACTTGACTACAGTCTGTAAGTATCTACATGGGGAACAAATATTTGACAATGGGCTCTTCAGTCTAGCAGAGAAAGGTCTAACGTGATTCAGTGGCTGGAAGTTGAAGCTATACAAATTCAGACTGGAAATAAAGCATACATTTTTGACAAGGAGGGTAACAAACCATTGGAACAATTTACCAAGGGTCATGGTGGATTCTCCATCACTGATCATTTTTAAATCAAGGTTGGAAGTTTTTCTAAAAGATTTGCTCTAGGAATTATTTTGGGGAAGCTCTATCTAGGAGGTCTAACTAGATGATCACAATGGTCCCGTCTGCTACATATCTAGAACTGTTTGCTATAACTTGTATTGAATCCCTTAGGTGCTCTCTTTGCTGCAGAAAAGGTAGGTTCTTTACAGCAGGATAATTAATGCACAGTAGCTGTCCTGCTGTAAAATCATAGTGGAGGCAAGGCACCTGTAGTTTTTACTGCGGAGTAGCTAGGTGGGGTCGACACTTTCACACACAAATTCCCCCACCTACCCTTCGAGCCACCCACAGCTGATCTCCCCTATGTTACCTCATGGTAAAACTGCAGAGCCTTGTCTCCACTAGAATTCTACAGTGGGCTGGGTAATGTGCATTAATTATCTCACAGTAAAAACATGCCTTTTGACAGTAAAGACAAAGCCTTAGACTAAAAGCTCCTTGGGGTAGTGTGTATGTCTCCCTCTAAGTTTGTATAGAGTCTGTGGGTATTACTGTAATATAAATATTACATATTAAATATTAATGACCCTCCGTGCCCCAGTGGGGCAACTGTTTTGCAACAACCATTTGAGAGGTACAGGGGAGCTGTGGTTAAGAATGGCTAATTTTCCTAGTGTACACTCTGCCTCCCATGACATGCTTCAAATCAGCAGCCTGAAGTATGTTGAGATGTGCACGCTTTCTGTGAATACAGCTGCTTTTCTTGACCCATTTGCCAAAAATTCTGGTCCTCAAATACAGCTTGCTGCTGTTTGGCTCTCTGTGCTGTTGGAAATGAGAACAGCATTTTAGCACAGTTTTCCTTAATGCAAACGAACAACTAACTCCCCTATTAAGGACGTCTTCCAGCGTGTGAATAAGCATGGGCTAAAGTTTTAAAATGGGCCAGCAATTTCTGAATTTGAACCACCACATAAAAGTATTTGTCACTGAAAAATCTCCCTTCAAGAGAATGAAAATACCTTAAGCAAACATGGCTGTGTGATGCCAAACCTAGTTAAAGATTTCTTGCCCTCCCCATTCAAACAAAACCCAAATCTTCTGGTGTATCTTTAATTTGAGATGAGTATTGCTGTGGGTACAAGGACTTTCTCTGTGCACAAAAATTGAAGTTGGTTTCCATGACTATTTCTTGATGCCACTTTATAAATTAAATAAGTTTCCCTCCACTCTCTTCAATCCTGTTAAACTTGACATTTTAATGATTCTCTTAAAGCTCTTTTATTTTTAAGTTAGGGATGTTAAACCAACTGGAAAATGTTCAGTTGGCCGAAGGCTTGTGAACATCCATTCTGCATTTAAAATACCTTCTGAGATGCACGAACAAGAAACTCTCCAGACTGATGTGGAGTGGTGGTATGGGATAAATGCTTGTGTATGTATTACTGCTCCCTACTGGAATAAATGGCTAACTTATCTGTGTGAGAGGATGGGGTCAATCTCTAGTGGCTGCAGTCAACTGCTGAGAAAAGCCCTAATACTACAGCAGTTCATGGAGGTTAGAAGACAGATGTCTAGCTTTTTATTATCATTATTATTATTATTTGAAGCCGTAAATTCCAGGTCCTATTACCTGGTTTGTATGCCTGAGGCTTAGCTAATGACCATGGTGAGAGAGAATTTGCAGTGTAAGAGGATCCCTAACTACAAACCCAGGAGAAAAAGAACAAACAAGATTTTACTACTCATTTTAAAAAAACAAAAACTAAACCTCTCTTTTGGACAAATTGTTTTAAAATATGTGGCTCCCTTTGACGGGGTTGCAGCACCTCCTCCTGGCTGTTCTGGGAATTAGCTCTGTGCCCTCTTCCGGTGGTGTCTCGCCCACCGTCACCTCTGCTCCTGGACCCACATCACTCCCAGGACCTTGGCATCCTCTTCATGACACTATTCTCCAGCTGCGCCACACTCTGTGTTCTCCCCTTCCGGGAGACCTGTAATCTCCTGTCCGGCCACTCCCTTCAGTGGCAAACTGCAGTTCACAGTCTAGCCACTTCCCATGTGGTTCCAGCACCCTCCTTGCCCTTGCATCAGGGCTTCAGTCTGCAACCCCCAACAGCCAGCCAGGAGCTGTCTTGTTCCCTTGGCCCCTGTTGGCAGCATTGCTCTGTCCAGGGTGCTGGCAGTTCTCTCAGCCCATCAGGGACCCAGTCCTTCCTCCTTTGGCTCCCAACAGAGAACTGCCCTTGTCTGCCCTGCAGCTCCTTTTTATATGGACTTGCTTTGCCCTGACTGGCTTCTCCCCTCAGCCCTTTGATTGGCTGCCTCCTACACAGCCTTCCTAGCGCTGCTTTTAATCCATTTTCTGCCAATGTGGGGGCAGATGCCCCATCACACTCCCAAAAGGGGCTCCCAACTCAATTATAGGGAACCTAATTCCAGTGTTCGCTAGTGACAGAATTGCTCTTCTTCACGACCTGCTTGCTGCCAACAGCAATGCTCGTGAGACACCGTGTATGAGCACCTTGTACTTTTCAGTTAGAAGTTATCTTTCAGGAACCATATCACAATATTGTTCAGATTCTGGAAGCTGAGACATGATGGAACACAATTGTTAATTCATTATAGTGGCATTTTAGCTTTACAAATTAAATTGAGGGAGTTGTCTTTCAGTGGGGCTGCTTCTCTGTGCTGCTGGGGGCATCAAGCTGATTATTGTTGCTTCTATGGAAACTGACACGCTGTTGGTACTTGTAAGTATCTTGGATGCTTATTTGGTGTTCTGCTTATCTGTGTGTCCTCCTCTGGGGCAAATATTTGGTGCATTAAATACATGTTCCAGCTATCTAACTAGTTGCAGTCCTCTGAGGGACTCTGGGTTGACTGGCTCTGATTAGACCCTGCTAGCTGCTCCCTGACGGCATAAAAGGATCTGAAGAAGATATGGAGGCCCCTCTTCATCAAGCTGCACCTCGTCTCCTCTTTTCTGCATTTGCCATACCATGTCAGTGAGTGACTAAGTGGCATCCTCCTCGCAAGGCCTGTTGCACCCTCCCCGGCATAAGAGGGCCCCTGGAGGCTTTTCACTTAGCAGCTGAAATGTATGTATATGAACTTGAGCAAGGACACCAATGCTGTGTGTCCACCAGTGCCAGTGTTTTATGCAATCAATGAACATCAGCTGCAGGCAACTCAGGATACTAACAAAAAGGTGAGTATTTGATCCTGCTGGGGACTTTTGTGGCTTGGGGACACACATTCATGTGAAGGTAATCTGAGGGCAGAAGCAGTCTGCTCCATCACAGGCAAATTAGCTACAGCCTTTGAGTTCCAAGCAGGCTGTAAATACTAATGCTCCAAGGGCTGTGGTTTGTATCTCTAGTTTATTTAGTTAGCTGTATTATAGTATATTTTCTAAATAGCGTATTTTGGAAATGTGACCTAACTGCTGCTTAATTCCTTACGTGCAGTCTCTCTGCCTTGTAGAAAAGGCAGTATGGTAGCAGCGCACTAGCGGGAATACCCATAGTTTATCTGAAAGAGACATTTCAAAGCTGGTAATTTCACAGAAGGGGGATGGCAATAGGTCTATGCTGCTGAGTACAGAAAATATTAGGGCCGTTTTCCTGTAATTGTGATTGTACATTGTCTGATTTCGATGGTTCCAAAGGTTCAACAATATGCAATTATCTTAATAGGCTAATTTGGCAACGGTGTGTGGTTTTTTGTTTTGCCTTTGTGAGGATAGCACTGGCTCATGCTCATGAGTGTTGCATGGAAGTTAAATTAATAGTAATTGCTAGTAATTTCTTCTCAGCCTCAGGTTAGTGGGTGCAGTTAGAAATATGCCACTGATGGCCCATTTGTTTCTACTTTCCCTCTGGCTACACTGTACTATCTCCTTTCACCACATACTTCAAGTTGCTTCACAGCTCCCCTTTTCTCCATGGCAACTTAGCTTAGAATCGGTTTTCTTTTCTTTTTGCCTGAACATGGCTTTTGTGTCCAACTGACATGAATGCATCACTCTCTGCTCTCCTGGTTTTATGGCATGTCATGAAAGAAGTGGTGGTGGCCAACTCATTAAAGATCCCAGAACAGGGAAATGCCTCAGGATTCTGCAAAAATATATCAGACCAGCAAATGCTTACTGTGTTCCCCCCACCCAAGGTAATTTTGCTGTTTCTTTGGAAGCATGGTGATACAGTGGTTCTGTCAGCTTGTAAGGCAAAGGATTAGTCACACATGCTTGTTTTAAAAAGAGAGACTGAAAGTGGATGGTACAGAATAGTTTATTCTTTCTGGGAGAATCCTGATGGGTGCTGCTTGTTCCATTCTGATATGCAGGAAGTAATCAGGCAGCTTTATTTATTTAATTCATACGTAAAAATGCAAAGTGTACTTATCAAGATCAGGAATAATACATAGAAATACATGGTACTGCTATGAACATAGTATTTTCTAAAATAGATAAGGAAATAGAAATATGGAGAAATACTCTTTTTAGTCACTGTATTGATTTGAGAATAAATCCTTTTCTATATTAGAAATTGGGTTAGTTTATATTAAAGACTGGCTTAAGAGCAGAAGTATTTTGTTAGCAACTTTGAGAGCAGGCAGATGTCTGAAAACATCATCTTGCTTGCAATCATTTTCTGTTTTGGTTTTGTTTCTGGCACCTGTCTGATTCTTCGGTCCCCTTTTTACTTTTCCCCCTTTCTCCTCTCATCACTCTTGCTGATATTTCCATAGAAAATAGAGTCTTAATTCAGGAAAAGGCTTAAAAAAAGGAGATCTTCATGCCATATTACTGCTGGGTGCCTCATATGCCAGGAAGACAGTATCTCTGCCCCATTTTCACCTTAGAGACCTTGGCTCTGATATTTATTTACTATGGGTTAGAATATTCCTCCTGTCTTCAAATGCCGTATGATCGAGGTAGTCTGACAGAGAGGACATTGCAGGGATGCAGTTCAGCAGTCAGCTCTTAGAAACAGCTGTTTTAAATTTTGTTTGAGAATAAAATGTGTCTGATCTTTTAAATAGCAAATAGGCTATTTGAAATATACTTCATGAGGCACTTCCAACAGATCTATCAGGACTTTGATATAAGCAGCCAGAAAAAGCAGTGGTTTGATTCAGCTCATCTGGGACTGACTGTAATTGTACTGAGTTTGTATGAAATTCAGGCTTTTTCTCTTTGCTTTTTTTTTCCCTTTAAATTGCATTGTTGGAATATGCAGTTTCTGCTAAATGCTGGCTTTTATGCTGTTTCGGAGAATCCGTATAGGGGTGCATGTTTATAACAAAAAACACATGGTTTTTCAGTCCAGAATACAAAATGGATTCTTTGCAGGATAAAAATATTGATCCTTCTCTTCAGCATCTTTACTAAGCAACAAGTCACTAAAAGTAAATAGCGCTGAAAGAGCAAATGGCTGGCTTCCTAAGCAGAGGTTCACAGTCCAGGTTAGTTATCTGTTTGTAGGTTGTTTTAAATTTTCTTTTTAATGGATAAAGAAATGCTTACCTTCTCACAGTGCCAATTAACTGTCTAGGCTCTGCACTTCAATATATCCGCATTTGTTGGGCTGGATTTGGATTGTGTGTTTTGTGCTGTGAAAAACTTTCTTTTCTCTGAGGCTGAAACACTGTGTATGAATGTGAGAGAGAGACATGTAGGATCTTTAAGTGCTCATTTATATTGACAGAGCGTTACTAAACTTTTTTGATGTTCAGTTGGCTGCAGTGTGCATCTGTCTGTCTCTCTGTGTGTGTGTGTCTCTCTCTCTCTCTCTCTTACTGGTTGCTTCATGTAAACTGGCAGTTTAAAAAAATTACTTTTCTGAGCAGTATTTAACAGCGAGTGGAGAATTTAAAGGTCAGGATCTAGACAACAGCTCTTCTTTTGTTATCCTTCATGTTCTCTGCAGGACAAATTTGTGTTCTCTATCTTGTCCAGATTTGCTGTTATGTAGATTTATTTTTCTTTGTGTTTTTGTTTTGTTTTTAAACAGGAATTTTGAAATGGTTGTGGCAGTAATACTGTTCTCAGAATGTATGGAGTACACTGTATATATCATAGCCATTGCTGCTCTCCTACTAATTACTCAGAGGTAATAGTATTGATTGGAGCATGGAATTTTCATACTGTTGGAAGCAAAAATTATGCTATTACACGGGAGGCTTTTAAAGGATTCTTTTACAACAATAAATGTATGTGTGCAGTAGTTATCAAAACTCTTTATTAAATATCTGTAAACTGGCTGCCAAGCTGTAGGCTAAAAATTCTGCAGGCAGTTTGTTAATATTTCTAACTCTTCTTTCAATGTGATGGTGTATGGATTATATGTTCAGAAGCTAATTCCAGAAAGAGACTTCTGTCTGGCAGGGTAGTTTTCAGGACCAAAGAAGTGATTATCTTTTTCCTTTATGAAAGGTCATGTGCTATTTATGAAGGTGGTTGTTGTTATTAGGGCTTGGTTTACTGAGAGAGGGAAAAAAATCAGTTCATAACATCATGAACCTCAGTAGGTAATGTGTGTGTTTTGTATTCCTGTTTGTTCAGTTCAGCTGGCTAGATGAACCACCTGTTCTTAGAAGTGTATGGGCTGCACTCTTAGAACAGTAAAGATGCGATGACATAAATTGCTGTGTGTGTCTTTGATTTAATTTTAATGTGAGTGCAGCTGAAGTGAGTGTTTTTAATTTGCAAGGTGAGCAGTTCTAATGAGAACTGTCTTGTCTTCAGGCTGTAAAGATGTCCTTATGTTTTGTTATGGCAGATAGGTCTGTGGTTTAAGTGGAGACTTTGTTTTGTAGGGCCCCTGGATGACAGTGTTGATTAAGAATTTGTTCTTTGTGGTACATTTCTGAATAGTTCTGCAAGTTTCTTGTTCCAGTTCATGAGCCCTGGAGTTTGATGGGACTGAACCAAACATCTCTGAACTTCAGGAAATTTCAGATATAGGTTTGCGTATAAATTTTGTGGGATTTGGCCCAGTCTCTGGTCTGGGCTAGTGCAAGGAAGCTGCTATAGTGTGTAGCCTGTTTTTCATAGCTGAACCAATTTTGTGATCTAGCTGGAAAGGATTTTTAAGATACATTAATCTTCACACCAAATTATTCATTTTGTAACAAACAATCTCCTTTTGTGTGTCTCTCTCTCTGCTGGAAGAGCCTGCATTGTCAGTGTAAAGTAGCCCTACCAAACATGAGTACATAGCTAGTTGTTGGAAACAAAAGTAGAGCATCTTTAATTACTTTGGAACCATTGCTTAGCATTTTTGACAGGTCTCTTGATGTTGTGAAAAAACATTACTTGCGATGTATGAATGTTTAATAGGACACAAGTTTGAACTGAATTCTGCCTTGAGTGGCTCACTTGTTTGCAACTGAACTGTGTTTTTCTCTTTGAAGTTCTGTTCAGTTTTCTGCCAAATGAATCCAATCAGTTGCCTTTCCAGAGGCATTCCAGTATTTATTGGTCATACCAGTGATGAAGATGCATGCTCCAGATGGGTTTACCCAACCTACGGAAAACTTCAGATTTATCAGAAAACACCTTATAGTTGTTAACCTATCAACGTCAATCTCTGAGACTGTTGGATGAAAAGCAGCTTATAAATGTTAATGAATTAATCTTCACAAACTTTCCTATCAGATAAGTGGCATTATCCCCGTTACACAGATGAAGAATCAGAGGCCCAGAGAAGTTTGGTGACTTTCTCAAGGTTACATGGAGTCACTGTTGCTGAGCCATGACTTTGAACCCAGATCTCCTGAGTCCTATGGTGCTTTTAATGTTAATGGCCTTCTCAAACAAGTGCCAGTACAAAAAGATCATCCCTCTGGAATTATAAGAACATAAAAATGGCCATACTGGGTCAGACCAAAAGTCCATCCAGCCCAGTATCCTGTCTGCCGAAAGTGGCCAATGCCAAGTGCCGCAGAGGGAGTGAACCTAACAGGTAATGATCAAGTGATCTCTCTCCTGCCATCCATTTCTACCCTCTGACAGACAGGCAGGCTAGGGATACCGTTCCTTACCTACCTGGCTAATAGCCATTAATAAACTTAACCTCCATGAATTTATCTAGTTCTCTTTTAAATCCTGCTATAGCCCTAGCCTTCACTACCTCCTCAGGCAAGGAGTTCCACAGGTTGACTGTGCACTGTGTGAAGAAGAACTTCCTTTTGTTTGTTTTAAACCTGCTGCCCGTTAATTTCATTGATGGCCCCTAGTTCTTGTATTATGGGAACAAGTAAATAACTTTTCCTTATTCACTTTCTCCACACCACTCGTGGTTTTATATATCTCTATCATATACCCCCTTAGTCTCTTCTTTTCCAGGCTGAAAAGTCCTAGCCTCTTTAATCTCTCCTCATATGGGACCTGTTCCAACCCTCTAATAGTTTTTATTGCCTTTCTCTGAATCTTTTCTAATGCCAGTATATCTTTTTTGAGATAAGGAGACCACATCTGTACTCAGTATTCAAGACGTGGGTGTACCATGGATTTATGTAATGGCAATAAAATATTCTCCATCTTAGTCTCTATCTCTTCTTAAATGATTCCTAACATCCTCTTTGCTTTTTTGACTGCTGTTGCACACTGCGTGGATGTCTTCAGAGAACTATCCACGATGACTCCAAAAACTTTTTCCTGATTAGCTGTAGCTAAATTAGCCCCCATCATATTGTATGTATAGTTGGGATTATTTTTTTCCAATGTACATTACTTTATATTTATCCACATTCAATGTAATTTGCCATTTTGTTGCCCAGTCACTTAATTTTGTGAGATCTTTTTGAAGTTTGTCACAGTCTGCTTTGGTCTTAACTATCTTGAGCATTTTAGTATCATCTGCAAACTTAGCCACCTTACTGTTTACCCCTTTCTCCAGATCATTTAAGTTGAATAGGATTGGTCCTAGGACGGACCCTTGTTTGTCTTTGTGAATTTTTATTTTTTTGTGCCTTTATTTAGTGTCTCTCTCCTTTCCTTTCCCTCTTTAGTTACAGTAGAAACCACATCATTGGCACAAGCGGAGCTTCGTGACTCTCACAACTGCCGAATAAAATAGCTCTGTATAGTCTTTAGTTGGTGAAATACTGGTAGTATATTTGATACCCCAGGGCAGTGTGAGACTGACTTCTTTGTGTGTGGACATGCTAATTTTTATATCACCTACTGCCTTAGCAACTAGAAGCTTCAATTATAGAAATTTAAAACCATGCAGGGAACCTGCACTGCCCCCAGCAAGCATAGATATGAAACTGAAAAACACCCTAACTGCAGCTGTGCCCAGCAAGCCTTGGAAGATGCAACACAACCATCAACCTGAAATATGGGTTGGGGCTGGACCCTTCACCCTTTGCACACATGAGCTGGGGTTCCACTGAAATGTATAAAGAAACTGGGAGAGATCAGCACTTTGCAGGGTCTGACCCTAATAGAAAGACTCCTGTAGACTTTATGATCTTTGGATTGGAACCTCTATGCATGGCATTAAACAGCAAATGCATTTTTAAATCAAAGCAGCTGACAACTCATTCGTGCCTCCCTGGTTCAGAGCTCTCCTTGCAGTAGTTGTTGACATTACAAACACTTTGCAGGTCAGTGCAGACACGCTGTCTTCCTGCTCTGTTTGTGGGGTTAGTAATGTCACACAACTACAGGAACCCTGAACTTGGATTTTGGCAAATCAATGACCTTTTCAGTTTACCTTTCAAAATGAGTATCAGAGGGGTAGCCGTGTTAGTCTGGATCTGTAAAAGCAGCAAAGAGTCCTGTGACACCTTATAGACTAACAGACGTATTGGAGCATGAGCTTTCATGGGTGCATGCATCTGACGAAGTGGATATTCACCCATGAAAGCTCATGCTCCAATACGTCTGTTAGTCTATAAGGTGCCACAGGACTCTTTGCTGCTTTAAAAATGAGGTACTCTGTATCCATTGCCTGGCTACTTTAGAGATTTATCTAGAAATGCAGAGCAACACAATAATGGTCTTTGTACTGTATATGAACCTTACCTGCCTTTACTACTGCCTGATTTATCTGGCTCTGTGCGCTCTGTTCTGGCCTGATGGCTTATGAGCTTCTTCCTGAGAACTAGACAGAATGGATATTTTAATAACACTCATATTGATTGCCCTATTAGAAAGCAGAACTGCACTTGTTTAAAAATTTGAGGAGGTATTTTATGAGAGCAGCTTGCTATGGTGCAATCTAACAGAAGCATCTGCCACCCTAGCCTTACCTGACCCATCTGAGTGATTAATTGTGGAGACCCCTTTACTCAGGGGTTCTCAAACTGGGGGTCTCAACCCCTCGGGGGTTGCGAGGTTATTACATGAAGGGTTCCAAGCTGTCTGCCTCCACCCCAAACCCCGCTTTGCCTCCAGCATTTGTAATGATGTTAAATATATTAAAAACTGTTTTTAATGTATAAGGAGGGCTTGTTGGGTGAAAGGGGTCACCAGTACAAAAGTCTGAAAACCCCTGCCTTAACTGCTCCATAGTTCAAGTTGTCTCCAGAGTTTCACTTAAAGCAGGGATACAATGCTGCTACCTTGCACGTTAGGGTTTTCAGTTTAGTCTCTGAATTTAACCCCTGTTCCTAAGGTCAAAGACTTACTAGCTGTGGCAGAGGAATCATTTATACATGAAATCTTTTTGATCTTTTCATTGAGATTATAAATTATTCTATTGGCTCTTCTGTCTGAACCACAGTGCGCTGTGTGTATTTGTATCAGGACAAACTGGTGGCAGTGTCAAGTTCTGCTGCTGTTTTTGCTTCTTGGATGCTGCTATGCTAAGGTCTCCCCAGCACAGAGTGTGAGGGGACAGGGAAGTCTGAGTGGGGCTGTATGTGCTGGGAGCTTTAGGAAAGGCAGGATCTGTAAGGAAATGGTTGGAGTGGGAGGAGCAAAATCTGAGGTGTGCAGAGACTTGGCTTCCCAGCCTGCTGGGCGTTGTGCCATGGGTACACAAGGTAGATGGGTGTAATCAGTTCTATAGCATGGTCTGGAGGTGCAGTGGAAATGTGTGGTGGAGTAGAGGGATGGGCTGGGGCATGCATGTCTCCACATCTGGGCTTCCTGGGGATTCCTGCCATTCACCACTGGTCATTCTAGTCAGATGGACTTCCCTTTGGCAGAGCAGAGAGTGACTCTTCCCGTGTCTCCCCATCTCCCATTGTTACTCTGGAAGGCAGGAGAAGCCTGTGCAGGGAGATGGGGGTCAGGGTTGGGGCCAAGAAGCTGATCTTGGAGGCTCTGTTTTGAATACAGAAACACCTGGGCAGGTAGAAAAACACATGAGTCTTTATTTATTTTTAAAAACCAGGCCAGGTGCACATAGTGCATGTGCAAATAGTTGGTTGCACATTCAGACTGACACTACCACAGGAATTACATGCCTGATTTATTTAAAAATCGTCCTGACATCATCCTGGCTTCTGGGCAGTACCAACCCTGCTCTGAATGTTAATTGAAAAGGCCTGAATTTTTAATATTGTGGGGCTTCTGGTGCTTAATTTACCTCCATAAAATGAGTATAACTGTAATAATCTTGTGTTTTTTATATTCCCCAAGCATCAGGTTTTAGACATCCTAGAAGTGTAAATGGAAATCCCACGTGGGTCATCTCAGCCATTCGTTGTTTATACATATGGTATACGGTGTAGTTCACTGTGTTTTGATTCTTTTGGACGAGACCTTCAAAACTAAGCTGTTATCTGCACTTCTTGGATGCTAGCAATATGCCTGCTTGCTTACTTACCACCCTAAACTTGCCTGCATTTCAGTAGTGAGGAGCTTTGGTTCCTCTGGAAGGAAAGATGCTAGAGAAATGTAAAATATTATCCTTATTGCTACCTTTTTAACCTGACCTTTGTCCCACTGGACGGAGCCTTTGGGCCTAGAGCAGGCTCAGAATAACCTCCAAAGACTGTTTTATGGCCATTCACAAAGAAAATCTGAAAATGTGTCACAGAGGACATATATAGAGCTTTAAGGTATTAATTACAACTCTCAACATACCAGTTTTTGGAAAACATGCTCCTTCAACAAATGTGATTTATATAAATTGGGACTTTCAAAGCCTAAGAGAATTCAACACCCAAATCCTATTGAAATTCAGTGGGTGTTGAGTGCCTAACACCATTGGGCTCCTTTGAGAACTTCAGCCATAATCCTTAGGAGGAGAACTTCAGAAAACGAGGCTGCTGCTCACTGCAAAGTGATCAGAACAAAATGACACTGTGGGCCATATAATGGTGAATGTGATTTATCTAAGTTTTTCTGTTATTGCCAGGCTAAAAATAAATGTGCCCCGTTGTGTTACTGAATCATGAGAGCGTACCTTGAAAGTACAGTGCTGGAGTGGATAATGCGAAAAAGAACATTATAACTTTTTGTTTAGCTTTTCCTATTTTGTCCCTTCACAGGAGCACCTAAAAATAAGTAATAATTCTGTGTACAGTCTGGTTGTAATCCCATCTGTCCCTATGAAACTGGCAAATACTTGAGGTTCAAAATAAACTTCACATGCTGTCAGCTGAGACCATCAAGTAGAGTAGTTTCCACATATGTTTTCTGTTCAAAGGAAAGAGATTGGCCTTTCTCTTAACAAAGGACTCAAGCAGGCTTTAGTGATGCTTCTGGGAAACGGTAATGGTTGTCCTAAGATTGGCCATTACTTTGTCTGTGAGCCACTTTACCTTGAATGTTCCTTTAAAGTTTAGACTATGTGCTAACTACTTATACTAAACTTATCTGTTTGATCTTATGTTTAGCTGTGACACTGTCTTTCCCAGACCCAAAGAAGAGCTCTGTGTAGCTCAAAAGCTCGTCTCTCTCTCCTACTGAAGTTGGTCCAATAAAAGATATTCCCTCACCCACCTTGTTTAATTCCCTTATAAGAGGCTGTTTTCCTCCACTCTCATTTTGATACAAATAATTAAGCATTAACAATCTGTGTAAAATACTTATGTGCCAGAGGAAACTGCCAGTAGTTGGTCTGTTGGGTGATGTTGTGTAAAATGGCAGACTCTTCTGTTCAGCTTGTCTCTAAGCAATGCCCATCAGTATCTTAATGACATAGCTTCTCCATGGTAACAGGCCTCATCTTAAATGATCAGAAAATAGTGATGCTTCCTTCCCAGATTGTAAGTGTTCCCCTGTATTAATCTCTGCCCTGGCATTGTAGCTGCCAGAGTCAGTGGCATGTTGTGATGACCTTGTAAAAGAGACCAAAGCAACACAGTTATGTGTGTTCCCTACTGGGCAGTAGAATAGGAGATCTCCCCTTCTTATGGAGGTTCGGTTTAACAAGTCCATGCTTAGTAGTGGGGGTTGTTTAATGAGAGACTAGTCTGTAGTCTAATGCAGGAAAGTTAGTTTTGAGCTTCCTATGGTACTGGATGGGATTATTAATGAAGGGTCTTTGTGTTTGGTACCACTCACTCTCAAGAACAGTTACCCTGAAGTTGAGGGAGGATTGTTATATAAATGGTTCTTGGTCTGAGCAAGGGTTTCAGAATTGGGCCCCATGTTGTTATGCATAAATGCAATTTGTGGTTTGCTCATGAGAGAGTTTCCTGCTGAGCACATTTATAGTTTAGTCTCCTATAGTACGAACTTCCCAGGGGAGGAGGTACTCTCTGGAGCAGGCTCTTGGCTGTGAAATTCCTATGTCTAAGGCACAGTGCAAGTATCCTCTTGTCATAGCCCAGTTAATGAAAGAGACTTGTGCTGTATGGCAGTTCTTGGCTGTGAAATTCCTATGTCTAAGGCACAGTGCAAGTATCCTCTTGTCATTGCCCAGTTAATGAAAGAGACTTGTGCTGTATGGCCTGAAGATTTGATCCCATTTAGAAACATAGGATAAAAATGAGGGCGGAGTGGAGATGGCCTTATTGTATGCATGAGGTAGAGCAGCAATCATGCTATATGCACTCGTATGCTATGGAGATTGGAAGAGAGAAATGGATAGATGGAAACCTTATAAAATCCAAGATATAATGCAAAACCTAGAAGAACTGAGCAGCAAGCCAGGCTTTTAATTGCCTTCACTCTAAACTCTTCTCTGACGTTTTGCTCTGTATTGACGTGCTAACGCATAGGAAGCTAATGTTGTTGTTTTCTCTTAATCTTTTCCCAATAAAAAAAGCACTGGCTAAATTTAGACGGAAACAGTCCTCCATGTTGAATATTGGAAACCACTCCTTTTTCAGAAATTAGTTCTCTCTGTTGACCGACATTACTGATGGCTTGTGGTACTGAACTGAGTGCAGCAACAATCCACCTAAGAATTTCTTTGTCCGTTACTGTAAAGATCACTGTCTCATAACTCTGGGTCATTGCTGGCAAGGTGGTGCATTTAATATACTTCCTCTACTATACATGTTTAATGATGCTCCTAGGTTTTATGCCAGTGTAATGAAATCTTGACTAATTACCCTAGTCTGTGAAAGATGTTTACAAACCTACTTAGAAAGCCCAGTGGCCTTATTTAAAGTGCATATGAGAAGTGAAGAGTGTATGTATAAGTATACAAGCATGATGGGATGAAAAATGCATGAGCATAAACAATTCAATGTGTTTGTTTTGGACGGGTACCTGCCTGCTCTGTACAGTCAGGCACAAACTGGGAAATTTGGATCTGGATTTTGACTTCCCGAAGCACATAGATGTTGAGGTCTGCTGCACTGTTTCAGTTTGTTTATTTGTAGCTTCCTCAGTATGATGGGCATTGTACAAATATATAGAAGATATAGGCCCTGCACCAAGGAGCTTAGTTTTCAAAAAGAGAGAGAAGGACCGTGAAATTCAGCCTATGGCCTTGGCTACACTTGCTAGTTGCAGTGCTGGTGAGGGGGTTACAGCGCTGCAGCTTACTTGGTGTCCACACTTACAAAGCTCAGCCAGCGCTGCAACTCCCTGTCTGCAGCGCTGGCTGTACTCCTGGTTGCTACGGGTTGTAGTGAATCCAGCGCTGGTGATGCAGCGCTGGTCATCAGGTGTGGACACTCACCAGCACTGTAGTTGGCCCTCCAGGTATTAGGAGGTATCCCAGCATACCTTTTTAGCCTCTCTGGTCATCGTTTCGCACTCCACTGCCCTGGGCTCAGGTGACCCGCCCTTTAAATGCCCGGGAATTTTTAAAATCCCGTTCCTGTTTGCTCAGCGAGGCGTGGAGTGCAATCAAATCAATCAATCAGTGACCATGCCTCCACGCCCCAAACGAGCCCCAGCATGGGGCACTGCCGAGCTGCAGGATCTCATCAGTGTTTGGGGTGAGGAAGCTGCGCAGGCACATGCTGCGCTCCAGCCGTAGAAATTATGATACCTACGGCCAGATATCAAAGTCCAATGCATACAGGGGCTATGACCGGGACGCTTGCAGTGCAGGGTTAAGGTAAAGGAAGCTGCGGAGTGCCTACTGCAAAGCATGTCAGGGAAACCGCCGCTCAGGTGCTGCCCCCACGACATGCGTTTTACAAGGGCTGGATGCGATACTTGGATTAACCCCACTGCCAAGTCGAGGATCTCCGATGGACAGTTCAGAGCCTGGAGAGAGGGGGGAGGGCCGTAGAGGAACCGAGAGGGAGGCTACTGAGGTGTTGGAGATGCTCCCAGGAGTCATGCAGCCAGGAGCTATTTTCCAGCCAGGAAGAAGCTAGCCAGTCGCAGCCGCTGGGACTTGCGTAGTGAGGAAACAGCAGAGGAGCCTGTTCCGGTACAAAGCATAGCACAGAGAGGCCGCAGCTGCAAGAGAGAAATGGGAGTTTCCCCACACTACGCTCACCTGGAAGGGGGGCTGCTTGAACTTCGGATCAATGGGGAAAGGCAAACACAGCTAGAGGGAATAAGCCTGAACCCCTTCCTACACCTACATCTGGCCTACCAATGAGTCTCCCTCAGAGCTCTGCAAAACACGGGCTCACCTGGGAAGGGGGGGGCCTCCTGACTCTGGGATCAATGGGGAAAAAGCAACACACAGCTAGAGGGAAATAGCATAACAGTATCCTGCATTCTCCCACAGAATTTTATCCCCCTGATATCTAGCTACCCGGGTCAGCTGGGAAGAGCGGGGAGGGTCTTCTACAGCTATGGATTCCGCTGGTCTACGCAAGCTTGCCTGTTGCAGCAACGGTTCCCCACCCATCACCGGGACCAATGGGCGCGGACGCGTTAGCCTGACTGGGACAAGGGCCACGGTGCGCTCCGGCCTATAAATTGTTGCAAGCGCATTGCAACTGCTCCTGCTGAACTTTGAAGGAGATTACAGAGGCAGATTACCGCGACGTGATACGACCTAAATCAATAAGGCTATTCCACACCATCTAAGGCATCTTTGCAGGCATTCCATAGCCCCCTCCTCCAACATTTCATCCTTAGGAATAAAAAGCTTCTTACCGGAAACTAGAGCTCCTTCTGCTGTTTCCCCTCACTAAACGCAAAGTCCCAGGCGGCTGCGACTGGCTACTTCTTCCTGGCTGGAAAATATGCTCCTGGCTGCTGACTCCTGGGAGTCTCCAACCCTCAGAGCTCGCCTCGGTTCCCTACACCTCCCCTCTCTCACAGGCTCTAACTGAGTCCACGTGATCGCGGATGGCAGTTGGGTTTTAATCCAAGTATCGATCCAGCTCCTTGTAAAACGGCATGTGTGGGGGCACGCACTGAAGCGGCAGGGTTTGCTCCCTGACATGCTTTTGGCAGTAGGCACTCCGCAGCTTTCCTTTTTAACCTAAACTCCTGCAACTGGGCACCGCGTCCCGGTCATAGCCGTATGCATTGACTTTGATATCTGAGCGCGTAGTCATATAATTTCTCTACTGGCTGGGAGCGCGAGCGTGGGCGCAGCTTACCTCACCCCACACTGTGAGATCTGCAGCTCGGCAGGTGCACCATGCTGGGGCTCGTTTGGGCGTGGAGGCATGTCACTGATTGATTTGAATTGATTGCACTCCACGCTCGCTGACACAGGAACGGGATTTTAAATTCCGCCGGGGCAGTAAAGGCGGGTTCACCCTGAGCCCAGGGCATGGAGTGCGAAACGATGCACAAGAGGCTAAAAGGTATGCTGGGATATTATCTGGGAGCCAGTGGCTGGTGATTTTTTTGTGTCCACACTGATGACCAAGCGCGAGCATCACCAGCCGCTGATTCATACCCGCAAAGCATAGCACAGAGAGGCCGCAGCTGCAAGAGAGAAATGGGAGTTTCCCCACACTACGCTCACCTGGAAGGGGGGCTGCTTGAACTTCGGATCAATGGGGAAAGGCAAACACAGCTAGAGGGAATAAGCCTGAACCCCTTCCTACACCTACATCTGGCCTACCAATGAGTCTCCCTCAGAGCTCTGCAAAACACGGGCTCACCTGGGAAGGGGGGGGCCTCCTGACTCTGGGATCAATGGGGAAAAAGCAACACACAGCTAGAGGGAAATAGCATAACAGTATCCTGCATTCTCCCACAGAATTTTATCCCCCTGATATCTAGCTACCCGGGTCAGCTGGGAAGAGCGGGGAGGGTCTTCTACAGCTATGGATTCCGCTGGTCTACGCAAGCTTGCCTGTTGCAGCAACGGTTCCCCACCCATCACCGGGACCAATGGGCGCGGACGCGTTAGCCTGACTGGGACAAGGGCCACGGTGCGCTCCGGCCTATAAATTGTTGCAAGCGCATTGCAACTGCTCCTGCTGAACTTTGAAGGAGATTACAGAGGCAGATTACCGCGACGTGATACGACCTAAATCAATAAGGCTATTCCACACCATCTAAGGCATCTTTGCAGGCATTCCATAGCCCCCTCCTCCAACATTTCATCCTTAGGAATAAAAAGCTTCTTACCGGAAACTAGAGCTCCTTCTGCTGTTTCCCCTCACTAAACGCAAAGTCCCAGGCGGCTGCGACTGGCTACTTCTTCCTGGCTGGAAAATATGCTCCTGGCTGCTGACTCCTGGGAGTCTCCAACCCTCAGAGCTCGCCTCGGTTCCCTACACCTCCCCTCTCTCACAGGCTCTAACTGAGTCCACGTGATCGCGGATGGCAGTTGGGTTTTAATCCAAGTATCGATCCAGCTCCTTGTAAAACGGCATGTGTGGGGGCACGCACTGAAGCGGCAGGGTTTGCTCCCTGACATGCTTTTGGCAGTAGGCACTCCGCAGCTTTCCTTTTTAACCTAAACTCCTGCAACTGGGCACCGCGTCCCGGTCATAGCCGTATGCATTGACTTTGATATCTGAGCGCGTAGTCATATAATTTCTCTACTGGCTGGGAGCGCGAGCGTGGGCGCAGCTTACCTCACCCCACACTGTGAGATCTGCAGCTCGGCAGGTGCACCATGCTGGGGCTCGTTTGGGCGTGGAGGCATGTCACTGATTGATTTGAATTGATTGCACTCCACGCTCGCTGACACAGGAACGGGATTTTAAATTCCGCCGGGGCAGTAAAGGCGGGTTCACCCTGAGCCCAGGGCATGGAGTGCGAAACGATGCACAAGAGGCTAAAAGGTATGCTGGGATATTATCTGGGAGCCAGTGGCTGGTGATTTTTTTGTGTCCACACTGATGACCAAGCGCGAGCATCACCAGCCGCTGATTCATACCCGTGTGGGATAGCTGCCCACAATGCACCACTCACAACAGCGCTGCAAATGCTGCAAATGTGGACACACTGCAGCGCTGGTCGCTGTCAGTGTGGACACACTGCAGCACTGGCCCTACACAGCTGTACAACCACAGCTGTAACTACCAGCGCTGCAAAAATGTAGGTGTAGCCATATCCTATGATTCAGAGCAGTTTGAGTCTAGGGATTTTAATTAAATCATCTCTTATCTCCTTTTCCTTCCTAAAATCAGTGAGCTATATTTGCCATAAGAAAGCCATTACTGTATTTCACTTCTCTAAAAGTGCATTTGCCTAATAAATTCATCCTGATCAGTGTTAATCCACAAAGCTCAAACACACCAGAGAAATAAGGCATCAAATTGCTAGTACAAGAAATAGAGCAGCAAGGAAACCTATTAGTAACAGTAGTTCTTCTCAGCCTTATCTAGCCTCTGCTGTCTGAGGGTCTCAGAGCACTTCAAGCCTCTTAATCTTTTGTCTTCCCACCTCCTCCTCCTTTTACCTTTTTTAATGGGAAGTGACCTGTACAGTATGACTTTCAAATATGGCTCTTCTCCCCATGTCTGTACAGAAGAATGTTAACTTAAATCGCATATTATCAACAAGTCATTTTGCCCAGGTTACTAATACCAGGCTATCCTGTTTTGTTTTTTTTGTGTTAAATCCAATTTATTTGTCAGTGTTTATGCTCTTACTTTTTGCCTTTCTTTCTGCTTGGACAATAAAAATCAATGAAGTCTGTTTCACTTCAGATTCTTAGTGTTGTGATGATTTCCAGTCACTACAGGGGAACGTACTTTTAAATTTAAAAACCACTGTTTTCATTAATGTTTTTTTTTAAGTGGAAAATTTTACAAAATGTAAATGATGAGCCACCTGTAAGTTGACAGTGGTCTCTTTAAAACTGTTCTTCCTCCTTCTTCTTGCCTTTTTCAGGCTTTCACTGAATGAACATTGCAGAGGTTCACTTGGTTGGCTTTGATATAGTCAGATTTATTTATTTTAAGTTGCAACCACTTTCTCTGCTCTAGAGCAACCAAAAATATCAGAGCTCTCCGTTAAGGACAGACTAGCCAGAATTCTTCATGGTGGAATTACACTGGACAGTGCCCCTTGACTTTTGTTTTCTTTCCTGATCTAAAGAGGCTAGTATGGAGCAGCTGGGTAACTTATCCGAACGTCTTCTGGAAATGGCAGCTCTGGTTAATGTTGATGCAGAATGTGGGCTGTTGGCCTTTGCTCTCTAATTCAGGAGTGTTTACTATTGCACTTGTTATTTCAGCTCTTACATGATCACTTTATTATTCTCTCAAAATTTTTTTGAAAATTAATGGATGAAAAGTGGTGACATAACAATAATGTATTTAGAAGATTTGCTCCCTGTGCGTGTTTTGAATCATCCTTGCTGACTTTAATAAAAATATTTTTGTCACTACTGTCTGCTCCTGACCTGTTAGTCATCAGGAGACGGTGAGCTTGATTCTGTTCTGGCTCATGCATGATCAGGAGAGTTAACTAGGGTCCAATCTTGTAAACACTTAAGCACATGTTTAGCGTCACATATGTGAGTAGTCTCATTTAGCTCACAGATTCCTGTCTGACCTATCTTCCTATACCTCAGTTCCCCACTTGTAAAATGAGGCTAAATCTTCCCTACCTGGCAAGGCTGTTGAAGATAAATTAATGTTTATGATGTGCTCAGATACTAGTGAGAGGGGCCAAATAAATATCTTGATGGATAGATCTCCAGACTTTAATCACGTGAGTCGGAGTTTGCAGGATTAGGCCCTACGTGACTCTATGGGTGGGATCTGACACAGACCCATGATTGTTTAGCTCAGGCTTCTTGTTTGTTTTTTGGAGGGGTTGTTTATTTTTATTTTCATATAACTTATCAAATCAGCTCAGAAGATTTTGCCCATCTATAATACTGCCCTGAGAGCAGGAGGAGGGGATAGTTCTTTTATTTATTTTAAGTGAGTTTTCAGAAGGGGCTTGAAGACTGGACAGGCAGGATTGTTTGGTTAATGTTGGATATATTGGTGTCGCTGTGCTGGGATTCAAACATTTCTCAACTCTGAGTTGCAATTGCAAACCTTCCACTCTCTTATCCCCACCTAAGGATTCTGAGCCTTATTCTTGCAACAGATTCTGGTTGAATGGTGTCCTCTGAGGGCCAGATCCTCAACTGGTGCAAATCAGTAAATGTTCATTGCTCCTTTGACTTCTGTGGAGCTGTGCCAGTTTGTGCCTAGCTGAGGATCTGGACCCCTTTTTTTTTTTTATTAGTCCTTTTTCTTAGAGTGATTGCTCATGTCCATTCAATTTAGGGGTGTATGCTCACCACATGCACCGGTGCCAGAAGTTTTTCCCTCAACAATATCCATAGGGGACCGCACACACATGCCACGGTATATAGGGCGCCGCCGGTTCCTCCACTCTCTGTTCCTTTTTGCCGGAAACTCCGACAGTGGGGAAGGAGGGCGGGTTGTGGACTGGACATGAGCAACACATCTCAAAGAGCACCAGTTACGGAAAAGGTAACTGTCTTTTCAGTTATTGAGACTGCATCCCTCTGATTCTCCTTCTTTCCATGCTGTATCATCTCCAAATAAACTTCCTCTTTCTGACATTCTTTACAGGTGTTGTTCTTGGGACACAAGCCAGCCACTGACTGCCCGGGGTTACAAAGAAACTTCCCCTTTGGGCAGGTACTGCATAATTGCCCATTATGTGAGTTTCACACCTTCCTCTGAAGCATCTGGTACTAGCTATTGTCAGATGGAACAGCAGCCTAGATGGGCCACTGGGATGATCCAATATGGCAATTGTTGAAATGCCTTCCAGTAACTCCCCATGGTGCGAAACTGGCTTCTTGCCTCACTTGCAGTCAAGGGTGTTACAAATCTGTCTCCTAAAAATCATTTGTGTTGTGAACGGTTGACTTCCAGCATTCAGAAATGTCAGAGTGGCTTACTGAAAAGCAAAGAGCTCTAGGAGGACAAATGTATCAGTAAATCACATTGAAGAAGCAATAAGTAATCAGTCTGGGATGAACTCAGCTCATAACTTAATTGCACAATGTAAAATTAAAAACCTTTATTGTGCAGCCCACTGATTGTATAAAGAAAGGTTCTTACCAGTATATTTTGGAAATCTTGTACATTAAAGGGGTCTCACTAAAAAAAAAAAACGAAAAACAACCATCGGGTGTGCATTAGTAGCTCTGTGGCTTGCTGCTGTTTTGCTTTTCGTGTAATTAGCAAGGCTGGTTTAGGGTAGTTTTTCCACATATCAGTGTTTCCTGCCAAATTGGCTAAAGAAATGCAAGAATTTGTCTCCTCTGACATGAGAAATGTTCTCTCAGGAAACAGACGCCGCACACATCCTGAGCTTTCCTTCATGCTCAGGTCTGGTTTTATTCCTTTAACATTGTGGTAACAATAGTTTATGTAATCATGTCATCTTTATTAAAGCATGCTTGTTTTTATCTTTATATGTACACATATAGACCTCATGAATTAGTCTTATGGATCGGAATGTTCTCTTTGGCTATCTTGTATTACCAGCCCCAATCATAGCCTCTTTCTTTTTCTGATATTCTTTAAATATACATCCCAGGGCCTTGATCCTGCAACAAAATCTATGCAGAAAGACCCCTTCACCAAGGCAGAGCCCTGTCTCCACAGATTTCATTGTAGCAATGGAGCCTTAGGTCACAATAAATAAGAACAGGTTTTTTTAGTTCCTGTGTCATCCTCTCTTCTCCCTGCTGAGCTGGTCTCTGCCTTAACTTCTATGATTGTTTGTTACGTTAGGTATCAATGGTGAGTACCATAGGCTGAGCTATATTGATCATGCTTCTCCTGTTTTGAGTATATTTTTAGAATTAATTAAACTCCCACAGTGACCTATCCTTGCATGCTCTAGGTCAGTATTTTCAGTAAAATAACCTGGGATGCACTTTCTCGTCTTGTTTGTACCCAAACCCTAGTCAAAATATTGCATGGCTTGCCAGAAGAGTGGACGTTCTATTTCCCTCTCCATAGCTGCAAATCCTCTGTCCCAGGCTCTGAACCTTACCTTAGCCTTGAATCTCCTGAAATAAATCTAGTCTCAGGCACAAACCTGTCAACTGCCTCCCTTGTTCGATCCAGGTGTCCCAAACCAACTGGATGCTGCTGCTCCACTTCTTTTGTCGTGACTTAATTTGGGTCCTAAGTGCCCAACTCCTGGAACTGAGACTTTTGACAACAGTCTTGTATATGGCAAAGAGCTGATTACCACCTCACTGACATCATGCCTCTTGTAATGCTGCTCTTCTTGTGTTCCACATTTGGATCTTAGTAAGTGTTTTGAGATTTAATGAGCGATGAATTCACCTGAGTTTACTGAATAGATACACCCCCACTGGCTTTAGTTAATATTGGACTTTGTCTGATAATGGCTGGAGCGCTGTGTACCTTTTTAAGGTATTGCGGTCTGATTACATGGAACACAAGAAAAGGTCAGTATAGATTATAGAAACATGTGGCCATTGATGCAGCTAGTATGTGCTGATGTAAAACTCCCCTTTAGGAGAAACTAAAAACAAATATTCATAGGTATTTTACCCTCCTTGGAACCACAAGTTCATATCCTAGAAGGGTCACCTCAACCCTTCCTCTTTCTAGAGAGAAATCCAGTACCATGCATCTCAGTGTGTGAGACTTTGCATGAGAACACGAAGTGAAGATCCTACTTGCTCTGCACTGACATTAAGGAGCCTGTGGTGTCTTTCATAACAGCGGGTGTTTGCCCCAGTGTTGCTTAGTAAAATATCCCTTCCTCCCATGGTGGTTGTTGTGCTAGTTGCCAGTGGGTGGCTGCACACAATTGGCATTTACGTATAGTGTGTAATTTGCTTAGGGATGAGATGCACGATAGAAATGTAAAAGGTGGCGTTGGATATTTCTTCATCCGACTTGTAATTTTGGAGCTTCGATGGCTGAAGCATTTCTCTGTAAATATGGGCCTCCTGTCTGATTTAATGATGCCTCTAAGGAGATTTCTACCCAGAGGTATTGTTGTCTGTGGGTCTGACAAGGGCTCATTGTGCACAGGGGCTTTACCCAGTGACTTGTCTCAATTCTTTCCTTCCTGCTTTAGCTCCCAAACTCAGGAGTGTGGAGTTATTTCACAGACGACGGGCCTTGTTCTGAAACTGAAGGATGGATACTTTTAAAAAGTCGGCTTATGCTTTTACTGTCTCTATAAATGCTGACTGGTTTATCATTTCGACTGTCTTGTTTCTCTCCCACTGTCACCACCATCAGTAGGCAGCTGTGGTTGCAAACAATGCCTGTTGGGCAGCTGAATGACCTAGATGCCAAGTGGAGGAAAATATGGATTCTGTTTCCAGCAGTTGTCACACTATTTGGTGCATGTTTCCCTCTTTGACAAGATACAACCCATTCCCAGAAGTGATTCTGTCAGATGACTGGAGCAACTGAGCTTTATTTTCCTTGGGTTCAGTTTTGATTGTAAATAAACATACAATAGTTTCATGTCTTTGAAAAGTGGAGAGTTTTGTCTGTGGAGGGTTTATAGCTATCCGCAATGGCATTTGTAATGGTGTAAGAGCAAAACAGTACAGTTATTCTTCAGGACCATTTGCACAATGAATTGCAAAGTCTCTGCATCACCTCTTCAATGATGTATGTGATCAATAGAACCAAACCAGTAATGCACATAATGGGGAAAGGTTCATTTGAAAACTAGGCTGTATACCAGAGCTCAGATGAGTTTTAGGTTTGTGATCTGGCTTAAGGAGCTCTGCTTTTCTTGAGGATTCTCCCAGAGAGACTTAATTTTTTCTGTGCCCTTTTTTTTTAGTAGTTTACAAAGATACAGGGTGACTAGTAATGTCTCAACACTTCTGCACAGTTTGTGCTCGGGTAAACCTACTAAGTGAACATGCCTCTCACTTCACATCCAGCAAACTGTAGCAACCAATTTTTTTTAAATAAAAGAATTGTTTCCCAGGCAACACAGAGGAGCAGTAAATATATTTTAAGCACCCTGCATGTATAGCAAGCTATTGTCCATGGAGACTAGAGCCAAGTAATGCCTGTGCCCAGAAAAAAACCTTGTTCAGGTTTAATTAAAGTACATGGAGAAATAGATTGGCAAGATGCTGTGTATTCTCAGAGGCAGAAGAAATACGTCAGTGAGTCGGGGCAGAGCCTGGACTAGGACACAGTAGGGCCTGGGCCTCCTCAGGTCACTGCCTACAGGGAGTTCTGCAGATCGAGTTTATCTTTGCAAAAATATTAGAAAAAAATATTATTTCTAAATGTGTCACCTGTATGGATATCATTTATACCTCAGTAGGTCATGATTATAAATCAGATCTAAGACTTCAGGCTAAACTTGGAGATTGCCCATCAAAGGACACATGGTAGGATCCCCTGATTTCAAAGAATCTAGACTGCGAGGAGTTCCATGGTGCTCATCAGAATAATACATATATAAAGGGTTACAGGAGCAGACAGCATGGCTCAGTGTGCTCTGCAAAAACGATGTTTAGCTTACTAAGGATAAAAGTTGTGGGGGCAGGCGGGAGAGTGTGTTACTGTCAGGCAGGACCTTTTGAAACTGTAGGAAAGAATCTGTGAGCAGCTGTATGCTGTTGCATGGTTTCTCAGGTCACAAACCATAAAGCATAGAGTTTCCTACATTGACTGTCAAGTCTGTTATCCTGCCATGGCCAATATCTGATGCAAGCCGTGCATCTGGCCGTTTTGTACAATGCTGTATTTAGGGAGACATAGGGAATTTCCAACATGACCTCTGGAGCAATCAACTTGTCACTAAAGCATGCAATTATGTATCTGTTATTGTAGCTTGCATAGCTATGGATGTCATCGGTCATAAAATTTATCCTGCCCTTTTTCAAAAAGCCAGCCACAGCATTTATGGTATCTTTCTGTTGCTGTTAGGATCTGAAGAAAACTGGAAGAGCAATCATAGAGTTCCTGGAATAGCAGGAGAACACAAATCAATATATCAGTGTAACAAAGCTGTACCATGCCTGGCAAATGTATCATAAATCTTCTACTGGAAAAAAAATAGGGTTTGAACTTTTAATAAAAACAGACATGAGAAATTGAATTATCAACTGGTTGTATTATGAGTATAATGGACACTCTTCTCAATTTGGTGAGCTTTAAATAGTCATTTAAATCTAAAACCTGTTTTAAAATCTCATCCATTTTCAAATGGTAATGAATTTTGAAAAAGCAAACATTTATTTGTGTCTGTAGTGACGTGATTCAGGATAGCCTGGGGTTACCTCTGGAGAAGTTTTATTAGGTTCTTTAGCCACAGCCTGTTGGTTCTGTAGGTTTTGGTGATCAAAGCAAATTAAGCAGACAAGATTGAGACCAGTAAGAAAATCAGTCCATGGTACCATTTGGTCATACATTTAGTTGCCTCTTTATTATTGTAGGTGTTTGGAACAAATGGAATAGTCAAAATGAAACGAGGAAGTTTAGTGGTTAGAATGGAAGATTGGAAATGGGAACACTGAGATTCTATTCCCAGATTTGTCACTGATTTGTTGTATGACCATGAACCAAAGTATTTTAGAGCTTGAATTTCAGAAGTGCTGGGCACACAATTTCCATCAAACCTTAAGACTCTGTCCCTCAGTTTACCCATATATAAAATGGGTTCATTGTTTACTCACTCAGGGGTACTTGCCTCTCTGGGTATAGTCAGGCTCAATTAAATGTTTGTGGAGCACTCTGAGACCCTCAGCTGGAAGGTGCCTTTAAGACTTCATGGATGCACTCAGAACTTCAGGGCAATAAATGTGTAGCATCTAGATACTCCTCCTCCAAAAGCACAGAGTACTAGTAGAATTAATGGGGAATCTCCATTGTTTGTTAACATTATAGGGCCTATGACAGATAGTTGACCAGTTCTGATTCAGTCCATTAGAGGCCAGCAGTACTCACACACCCTCAAGCAAGCCAATACAATAATCTTAATGTTATGATTGTTTTAAAAGTCCAGAACCCAGGTTAGATCACTGTTTACATCAAGCATATGTCTGCTGTGTATACATCTGTAATGCCCCAATGCATGAAGAGCGTGTATAATTTCTCACAAAGATCATGCAATGTACCTTCTATCTGATATACTGACAGCTGAAGCCAAAATATCAAGAATAAAGAAATTCTCAAGACACAAGCACTAGGTAAATCAGATAAGGATGGACAGGAGACTGCAAGAGACAGAGACTGAGAAGATGTATTCACAGAAAGAGAGCTCAGCTTGGTGGTTCAAAAAGGTGTACTGTAGTGGTGGTTCTCATTGTGTACAGCGAGAATACTTACAAACAACACTGTCCCACGAGAGGCCAAATCCTGCGAACCTTACCCAGATACCAAGTATGGTAGGATTGGGTTCTCTAGTTGTACCTGTGCTTCTGTTGGAAGCATCATGCCTGTTTAGAATACATCTGTGACGGGTTGGATCACAGAAACCTCCTTGGGGCTGCCAACTGATGTGCCAAGACTACTTCTGCCCCTGCTTCCTTGCCAGCTTGACACTCCAGAGCCCTGCCTGGATGTGTCAGACGCGCCTGCCGGCCACAAACACAGACCCAGGTCTGAACCACGTCCTGCAAACTGCAAGCTTAACTGAAAGCAAATTAAGAAGTGTTCCTGTCTCTAACACTCAGATGCCCAAACCCCAAATAAATCCGTTTTACCCTGTATAAAGCTTATACAGGTAAGCTCATAAATTGTCCACCCTCTATAACACTGAGAGAGAGAAATGCACAGCTGTTCCCCCCCCCATATTAATACATACTCTGAGTTAATTAATAAGTAAAAAGTGATTTTATTAAATACAGAAAGTAGGATTTAAGGGGTTTCAAGTAGTAACAGACAGAACAAAGTGAATTACCAAGAACAATAAAATAGAACACGCAAGTCTATGGCTAATACAGTAATAGAACTGAATACAGATAAAACTTCGCCCTCAGAGGTGTTCCAGTAAGCTTCCTTTTACAGTCTCCTCCTAGTCTGGGTCCAGCAATCACTCACACCCCTATGGTTACTGTCCTTTGTTCCAGTTTCTTTCAGGTATCCTTGGGGGTGGATAGGCTATCTATTGAGCCAGCTGAAGACAAACTGGAGAGGTCTCCCAGGGGTTTAAATAGACTTTCTCTTGTGGGTGGAGAACCCCTCCTCTCTCCTATGCAAAGTTCAGCTCCAAGTTGGAGTTTTGGAGTCACACTGGCAAGTCACATGTCCATGCATGACTCATAGCTTACAGGTAGCAGCCACGGTTCACATGCTGCCTTGAAGGTCCTCAAGTAGCCGTCTTATGTGGATTGGAGCCTTCCAAGATCCATTGTCTGTTAAGTGCTCAATCAAGAAGCACTTAACTGGTACATCCTTTTCTCAAGAAGCTGACCAAATGCTTTACTAAGGCTATTTAGAAATCAAGCAAATACACAGGCAATATTCATAACTTCAAACACAAAACTGATGCATGCATACAAATAGAAAGAGTAGATTCAGTAGCTCATAACCTTTACATAGATATATTACATGGCATATGTAGAATAAAACATATTCCAGTTATGTCATATATACATTCATAAGCATATTTCCATAAAGCCGTATGGGGTGCAACATAACGTCAGCTGTTGTCAAACTGACACAATAATTCATTCTTTCTTGTAACTATTCTAATCAAAAAAATAAATTTGTGCCATGACCTGTGAGGACTGAGGTCAATGAATTTGGTTTGTAAAGGATTTTCTTAAAAGGACCCCCTCAGGAGGAAGGGGGAGGGGAATGGTTTGCTCATTGTTTGTATTAGCCATGGAAGACTGAAACGGAAATCTGTTTCCTATCTTTACTAATTGCTTTCTGTTGCCCCTGCACACAATGGATTGTTGTTATAGAGCTGCCCTTGAGTGTTGGGTTGCGGGCTTGAATTTTTTATTTTGTTTTGTTTTAACAGTGAAAAAAAGAGTATGGAAGGCCAGCTTGTTTTGAGAAACAAAAATACATGGAATTACATGAGCATTTGTCAACCGTTATAAGAAATCTACGCTTGGGAAAGTCTCTAATATATTATAGCATTGAAACCATTATAGTTAATGGTCAGCCTTGCCCCTCTAAAAGAGTTTTTTTCTAGGATGAAACCTAGCACAATTTTAACAAAATCAGATCTCAGATTTTTAGAGTAGCCAACAGGAGGAAAACATGTTTCTGGGGACCTCAATCTTTGCAAAACAGCTCAAAATAAAGTACCAAAAATGAAGCTGTGACATATGGTCCTGAATCTGAGCTTGTGTATTTGACCATTTGAAAAGGAATTCATTCCTGTATGCCCAAAATATTAATGCTAAAGTGACTGCTCTGGGTTCAAGTTAAGCACTTCTGATGATGTGTTATCAGCGGCAGGGATTATTTTCACCAGTCTTTCTCTTGAGGAGCCCATTTAAATCAGGTTAGATCATCTCCCGTAGCCATTGGTATTTAGGAAAAAATGTCCATGACACGTCAGAGAAAGGGGTGCTCCACAGATTTTCAGTACTGGTATCACAGGGAGAGGAGTAGAGCTTCCATCCATGGATGCCATGTTATATTGTGGTGTTCTGCCAAATGTTCTGTTTCTATTCATGATACTGAAGTCACATTTCCAAGGAGTAAGGGAAATTTTCAAAAGTTATCTTGCCTACACTGTAAATACTGGCTTCAATATCCTTGCCATTTAGAAGGGCCCTGTCCCATATTAAAAGGTGACCCAAAGTCAAGGGTTGGTGCCTTTTGATGATGGCAGTTTTAAAGAAGAAAAGTCCTTGTGGCATTGGGGAGTCTCTTTTTGTAGCTGGGCTAGTCAATGCATGTGGAAGATTATACAGGGACGTAAGGAGAAACTCTTAGTTCTGAAAGTAGAATCCATTTAACTGGGGCACTTTCCAGGAACGATCCATTTCTCTGGAAGTTAATAGTTCCAAGTTTTAAGGCAGCATGTGTTAAGGAGTAACTTTAAACACATCTTTAGTCCACATTGTTTCTGATTTTATTGGTAAACCGTGTGTTGGGATCTACTTTGGCCATACAGAATGATGTCAATCAATGGAACTTAGCCTACTTCATTTAGAGAGGGGAAAGGTGGTGTTGTGGCTGAAGCCTAGAAGTGGGAGCCAGGAAGTCCTGAGTTCTATTCCCAGATCTATAACCCATTCATTGTGACCCTGGGCAAGGCGCTTCATCCGTGTGTGTGTGTCTCTCTCTCTTTCTCTGCCTCATTTCCCCACCTGCAAACTAAAAATAATGATACTACCCTAACTCAAAAGGGCACTGCACAAGGCTTAAATCATAAATGTTTGTAAAGTGTTTTGAGATTCTTGCAAGGAATTCACTCCATGTGGGCAGCTAAGTATTATTTATTACTCTTACAGCACTTGTTGATCACCATCACTCTTTTATCCTTCCCTGCATGGCAAAATTTGTGTGCTTAGATACTAGAGTGATGGGAGCGCTAAGCATGCTTCAGATATTACCCCATATCCTCCCAAGTTAACCTTTGGTCCCTGGCTTAAATCTTCTATTTTTAGGCAGTGTTCAGTGCTGTTGTGGTTTTTCTTTTTTGTCATTGTTGGTTTGTTTGTTTTCTGAACCAACCATTTTAAAATAACACACAAAAGCCAATAGATCTCCTCTTCACAATTCAGGTAGTGGAACACCTTGCAGAGTTGTCACTTAGGGGCAGAAAAGCAGTTCAGAATCATTTGTGATGTTGCTCAGGGTTTTTAGTACCGACTACTTGGAGGAGCTACGATTCCATTAAGAGGTGCTGTTTTCTTTCCCTTCTCCAGCTTGTCCTGTTACAGCTGTTGCTGCAATATACAGTTTGAATATTCTTTATGTTGTAGCAAGGAAACCAAACAAATGTGGAATTGAGTTTAATCTTGCAAAAGGTTTATTAGTAGTGTACTGTGCTGAAACATGCTGTACTTGTGATTCAAAATGGCTCCGACAAGTTTAAATATACAAAGGTGTGGCTGGCTTCCCTCTTGGGATGGGCAGGGTCATTTTCTGCAGTATAATCAGCCTTCTGTAACTGTGGCCTGTCTCTGCACCTGGGTTTTATTATGATCGGCTTTGCTGCAGGTGTCCTTTGAGTTGAGGTTTGCAAAAGCTCAGCTTTGCTATTGAGAATTATCAGACAGATGACTGGGCTAATGGAGAAGTATGTGGGTTCATTGGGAAGTTGATTGGGACATTGTGATAAGAAACTG
This sequence comes from Chelonoidis abingdonii, assembly GCF_003597395.2. NCBI lineage: Eukaryota > Metazoa > Chordata > Testudines > Testudinidae > Chelonoidis > Chelonoidis abingdonii. The sequence goes on along the minus strand of NC_133790.1, from coordinate 8,146,836 downwards.
GGGGAGAGGTGACTTTTTAAAAAAACAATCTAACAGTTAAGCAAAAGTGCTTTTCAGATGTCCAGTATGAATATATATTTGCTTTGTTTCCTGAGTTTACTTGCATGCAAAAAATACATATCTTGCTTTTCTTCCCCTCCAGTACAATATGGCTATGTAAGCTACATCCACTGTCTTTGTGTCTCCAGTTTATGTCGGCACGTGTAAAATGCATGTCCAGTTCACTTTGTGCATTGTCTATCTAAAATGCCTTTTCTCTACTTCTGTTTTCCCCATCATGCAAACTTAGCTGTTTTGAATGTCAAAAATAGCTGCAGAAAACAAGTGTTCAACCAAAAGCTTGCAAAATGAACAAAGGTTTGGTGAAAATACTGGTAATTTCAGGACCATTTTGGTGATGGTGAGATCTCACACAGGCCAAATTTTAAGCACAAGCTCAGGATTTTGTAAAAAGAACTTCCCAAAAGAGAGAATTGGCATTGTTTCACACAGCTCTCATATCCTTTGGCAAGTGAATGGGGTTTACAGGGTACAGGAGCAGAGTACTGAGAAACAGGAGCCTTGGTTTCTATTCCTAGCTCTGCCCCTGTCTTGCTGGGTGGGGGAGACCTTGGGTGAATACCTTACCCTCTCTCTGCCTCAGTTTACCAATGTTTAAAATGAGGATAATATTTCCTTAAAGCTATCATGAGGAATATTTAATGTCTGTAAAGTACTTCGATCTCCAGGATCATGGCACTGGATATAGTAAATGTGGAGAACTAGCTTTAATATTAATCTTCATAGATGCGGGTTGGGCTGAAGCCTCCAGCAAGTGTTAGAGAGGATCCCAGGAAGCTGTTCCATTCTCCCTGATCAGTGTTTGAGGCTGGGTTACATTCTTGGAGGGTACGCAAGTAGGAGTGTGACTAGCACACAGAGATGAATGAATTTGCACCGCTCGGTGTGAAACAAAGGCTTCCTTCAGCTAGATATGAAACATAAATCCAGAGTTTGCAATAACGGGGGTTCACACCCAGGGTCAGGCATCTTACAGCAGAGAGACAATGGGTCAAACTCCCTGCTGTGATTAGTTGCTTGTGGGCATTAGTTGAAGGCTCATACCCATATGGACTTCTCCAGGCTCCCATCAGAGTCTCTCCTTCCTGAGTTTATAGCCCCACCCACCAAGGGAAAAGGGGGGCTGCTGTCAAGTTACCTTGATAACCAGCAGGAGTTTCCTGGGAGCATGCATGGGGAGAATGCTGATGAACCTAACTCTTAGCAGCATCTATGGGGCCTGCGACTGCCTGAAACGGGGACTTAACCCCTGGCTTGACAGGAGCTGTGTGGAATCCATTGTGCGGCCAGGGGCTCTAGGAGTTCTTTATTCTTAATTCAGGTCCTGCAAACGGGAATAGTGAAAATACCCCCTCCCCTTTGCACTGCTTCATGGCCTCTTTCCTCCTTCTGCAGTAGGCAAATCTGCTTCTCCTGTGACTCATGCACTGAAATGACAGCTTTTCTGGCATTCCAATGCTTGACTGGCTTTGCAAACTGCGCCGTTTCTTGTTTATTGATAGTCTGAAATGTTTGATAGGAAAATGCTTATGCTCAGAACACTGCAGAGGAGTGGTTATGCTGTTATGGGGAGAATTAGCACCCTGGATGGTGCTCAGTCGCTACGCAAGCTCTGTGGGAGTTTTGCCAGGTAGACATATTGCTCTAGGCTGTACAATGGAAAATAACTTGTCGCCAGACCTTTCTTGCTAAGTCCCTGTGCTTAGACCTTAATGAGTAAGAAGTAGCACTGGGCGTCTGTCCTTTTCACAGGGGCTTGGATATAAATTTTGTGTAGCTATTTCCTATACAGACGTTTATCTAGAGACTGGATTAAGTTAGTGTGACAGTTTAAAGTACTATGAAAAATCTGCAGGTAAAGTTACTGCAGGCAGCAAGCAGGGGAAATGCGGGGATGCTAGTTGTCAGTGCTGCCACAATCCATCATCCTTCAAAAAACAAAATAATATGAACTTTATCACAGCCAGCTGGGCTAAGAGTGCTATTTCAGTTACAGTGGCCAGACAGCAGGCCCAATGCAACTCTCACAGATGTCAAGGGAGAAACTCCTATTGGCTTCAGTGGGTATTGGATAGGTCCCAGAAGACAGCCTGGTGCATACAGTGGAGCAAATGGTTCCAGACAGTTTTCAGAACTCTGGGTAGTGCAACTGCAGTTGCTGGGGTAAGCCCATTTTGATCTGTGACCTCCTTAAAGATCAAGCCCTCCAGGAAACACTGGTTTACTCTGAACTAAATGTTTATCTTCATTACCTTCAGCCCTTGCCTTTGCTGCTCTTCTAATTGTGTTTATTCTTGCACAATTGTGTTTATTCAAAGCATCAATGAAGGAAGCATAGACAGTCCGTACCTCTGGAATTTTACAATCAAAAAGCCAAATTCCGCTCTTGTTTTAGAGGCACAAATCTGGAGTGAGTCTTTATTTGGGTGGAGTTGAACCAGATTTATGTCTGTGGATCAGAGAATGGAATTTGGCCTTAGCTGAATTTTCACACTTACTGGGGAGTTTTCCATGGCTGATGGAATTGGAAATACTTTATACTGATTTTCTTAGAACTATTACCCTTTTTGTCAAATTTCAAGCACCAAGATTGTGTTTACTATGTCTTTTTTAACATGCAAACTTTGACTTATCATCCAGCCACCTTGTAGGTAAGTAGCCACATGAGAGTTGAGGGCTGTTAATGTGGCATTGTTGGAGGATCAGACCTTTGGAGGGGCATTATTTGTGTCTGAAATGTTTCTCTTGTAACGAAGAGAGCCAGATCATGTAAGTAAGCAATGCTTTCCTGCCTGTGGGATTGCTGCTAATCCACTATGGTTGATGTGTTGGAGTTTGTGGCATTAGTCCTATGTTGCACTTGCTTCCTGCATATGGGATAGTTCTCTAGATGAGAAATGCAGTACTGTTTTTGCCTCTTTAGAAATGTCTTTGGGTAACAATGGCGCAAGCTCTGGTGGAAACGTCAGTGATTGCTCTGCTGTGAATTAGGATTTTAAAAGGTTCTTGGTAAAGATGGCTTTGAACTAGAATTTGAATACCCTCAGGTTTGTGAACAGTCATATCATGACTTCCCAGCTCCTGGATGATTTCTAGTTACCAGTCTACATCTGAGCTTTGTGTATTTCATTTGGATTGAAGATCACATAAGACCCCAGCTACTGGCAAAACCTTAGTACCAGTGAGAGAGCGCAGAGCAAAATCAGTATGGCATTTTCCTTGAGCCATCCCAAAGAAAACATAATCTTTGAAGTTCTAAATGGCTTAATTTCAAAATCCTAATATTCCCGTACCAGGGCATTGTTTGCAGATGCTATTAGCTGAAAAAGTAACAAGCAGTTAAAAACCATATATCAACAATAAGAAATGGTAAAGTATCAAACTGATGTTCAATAAATCATGCTTTGAAAAAAAGCAAATTAAAATTTAAAAATAAAAATACTTTTGGTTTGAATTGGTACAACCACCCCCCCCCCCCAAAAAAAACCAAAAAACAAAGGAATGATTACAGAACGTGCCATACGTAAGCAGGGCTAAAGAAGAATCCTGCTGCCAACCATTCCATTTTGTGAAATGCCAGCAGTTTTCACAAAGTTTTATAAGAAGATGAAAATTTGAAGGATGTAAAACTTGAATCAGCAGCAGCTGTTCTATGTGCTTGCACATTCTCAGAGACGTGACCAGAGACTGGCAATTGTCTGTGCTGGGACTGAAGTGTCTTCCTTCCACTTCCAAAAACTGCCAAACCTCACCCTGCTGCTATTCTAGCGGCATTCCAGTACAGCACTAAAATACTAATTTTGGCTCCAGTCAGAAATGTCGGTTGTCTCATGGAGACAACCAACTCAACTCCTCTCCCTTCAATAAAAATAGAAGAACAACAGGATGGGCTTAGTTATTCTTTCTGAAAGACATTGGGCCAGACCCTGGGCCCTGCTTGGTGATGCTGTGGTGGATGAGAATTATTGGGTGTCATAGAGCTTTTTTAGCGGTTCATGTTCTACCTACTCACCTCCTGCTCTGGAACTGTGTGAGGGAAAGGGTCATGGCCAAGGCACCCCTATAACCCACTCAGCCTGGCTGCTGAACAGCCTGTGGGTCATGGGCAGCCAGGCATAAACTAGAATATCTGCTCTTGCTTATGCCAGGGACTTAACTGGTCCCTCGGCCAGGGGAGTGAATTAGGGGAGTGAAAGTGGCTTAGTGATAGCTGAGCCAGAAGACGATCTTCCTCTTTGTTGTTCTGAACCTAAATAATCAACGAGCAATAGCTGGGAGTTAACAGAAATTATGTACCTTGTGCGTAAATCGTTGAAAGACCCAGTATTGCCTAGAGTAGCAGCAGGGGCACATGTGCAGGGGGGTTGTTAGAGAGGAGCAGTATGTTTTGTTACACAGCCAGAAGAAGAAATCCCACCAATCTACCAGTGCAGCTCAATTTGGACTCCTTTGCATCAGCTCGCAGTCTGCCTAGCTGAAAATATCCTGGAAACCCATAAATTATTTAGGCATTATTAGAGGCTGGGTTCCATGTTGCAGTCAGTATTAGGAATGATTTGCAGCAGCAATAAGATCTGACGTGTAAAAATGCTTCATCACTTCGGGGGGGGGCAATCAGCCCCCTAAATGTACTGATTGATTTAATACGTAAAAGTTCTTGATTATCAATGTACCTTCATTACCCTGGTGCAGTGTTGAAGAGAGGAAACATAAGTCTCTTCCTTTCTGAAAATCACCATAAAAGGCACTTATAAGATATTCAGAGTAATTATTTTTGAGACTCAAACTCTGAAGGCATTATGCAGCGTGTGAAACCTTGTTGTTCTGTTGGCGTTACGGATGAAAGAAGCAACAGACACAGATATTAAACATTCACCACAGCAGGACATAAGGATCACAAACTTTGAATCTCAGTTCCATTATTAGTCATCAGCCCCCACTAATTTGTCTTTCTCCTCCCATCCTTTGCTTCCTGGGCAGGTCTAGGTACCTGGGCAGTTTTCCTGTGGGAGAGACTGTGCATGCTTTCTCAGTCCCTAATCAGCCTTTAGGCAATGTAGACCTCGCACTGACAGATTCCAGTGTAGAGTATTGTGAAGCCATGGTGATAACTCTGTGGTTGAGTGTGTAATATATTTTTTCCTTTTATAAGACCATCTTTAAACCAGTTCTCAGTGTTTGTTTTAGCAACTGCAGTGTTCAGATTTGATACCTTAATCCTGGCTTTTATGCAGCAGAGAAAAGGGTGAAACGCTCCTGTTCACTTGGCAGTGTTTTCACAATTGCAGGCTGGGTTTTTTGTTGCAGCTTTGTGTTCAGAAATCCCAGTTTTAAATGTGATTTTGAGCCTGGGAGCTCTGCAGGGTTGGTGTCATTCTCCTTAGCCCCATGGCTGAAGACTCCGATTGGCGAATGGACCACCACCTAGCAAAGAGGGCAGGTGTATGCGGAGGGCTATTGCTCCCTTAGCTCTTCCTATTACTACTCTTAGTTCTCTCACTTGGTGCTGTTAATGTAGGTCTTATTTTCCTACTTAAAAAGACCTGTCCTTAACTCGAGTTAGCTAACGCACAGTGAAATGCTAGTGAAGATAAGGCAGATTCAAGTTTTCATATGAACTAACGAGTAGCATGAGATGAGGTTTCCCCCACAGTGTTTGTCTATGTTTCACAACAAAAAAGCGTGGCTCTTCTTTTTTATGATGGTGGGATCACTAACATGCGTTAGTGTTTTAATGGAGACAAGGCATCAATAATTCTGACTGTGCAGTAGCTAGGTGATGTCAATCCCGGCTGTGATTGACATGAGTATGGCGTTGACCTCACCTACCTGTCTTATGGTTAAAACTACAGGTGCCTTGTCTCCGCTAGGGTTTTACACGAGGCGGCTACCGCATGTCTCACAGTAAATCACTTCTTTGTCTGGTAGTGAAGACAAAGCCTTCATTAGCCCAAAGGGCACTGGCTAAACACAATCACACACAGTCTCCTCCTAAACTCCTCCAAGAGGCTCCCACAAAAGCTCTTTGACTTGAAGCGTGTAGGAGCAATAGATTCTTCCGTAGCCATCTTAGCGGATGTCTTCACAGCAGCTGGGAAGTGCAGTTCCCAGTGCAGGCAGACAGCTCAAGCAAATACCTAAAAATAGCAGTGTGGCTATGGAGGTCTGGACAGCAGCTCGGGCTGGCTACATACCCAGGGGGTCGGTGGGATTGCAGCAGGGCAGCTAGCTCGAGGTCACACTGCTGTTGTGAGGTGCGAGCTCAAGCAGAGCTAATACATGTCTGTCTGCATAGGGAACTACAGTAGCAGCTGTTGTGCTGCCATACCCAAAGTTAGAAAAGCCATCTCGAAGCATTCTTGGCCAGGCATCACACCTCCCTAGGTGCTGCCCAGAAATTGCACAGGCTTCCAGATGGCAGTTTCTTTTAACAGTCCGCAGCCATTGGATTTACCATGGAACAGATGCAAAAATGCCCCCCCTTACTGTGTCCCTTAAGGTTTGCAATGCCTATTTACAGCAACCCCCTGCAGTTACTGTTCTCTTAATGCTGCTCATATATATTTTTGTATCCAGTTATTTTTAGCAACATGATGTGGAGGGACGTGGGCGAGGAACAATACTGAGAGAGTGGGGTCTGCGTAGCTCTCTTCAGCAGAGCTGAGCCTGCAAGAGCCTGACCAGAGTGGTTCTGCTGCAAGCCTTCCATCAGGACGCTAGTGACATTTTTGTGACTGTTTGCTTGAAATGTGCGTAAAATAAAGACCACGTGGAAGCATTTATCATTTAATCTCAGAGGTGTTCCTTTTTATATCCATTTTTTCTAAACAGCAGCAGAGGGGGAATTATAACTTATTTTATTTTTTTCCCCTAAATTGATCCATGACTTCACTATGTATTGCAGGTTTGTAATGTCTCTCTTTATTTCATTTTTTCATAACCTCCAGGCACAGCGTAACCTTAAACATTAATTTTCCCACTGCCATTCAGCTAATGGACTTCCCTGCTATTAAATCCCCTTGGAGTTAGAGTGCCAGAAGCTGAACTGAGCACTTAGGGAAGCTCACACTGTAGCATCATTAATACAAGAGAAAGAAAGAAAAACACAATATTCTGTACCCAGATGTCGCAGGAATAGAATAAATGGAAATGGGTATAAGATACTGTATTATAGCTTCATATTAAAAACTGTTTCATGTGTCATTTTTTGCTGCAAGCCAGTATTTGGCTGCCCAGTGAACTATAACAAGATTTAACAGCCACAGTGCGGTTGTCTTGCATTTGGACTGATTCCAGCCTTCTGTTGTAATAAACATTGGCTTTACAATGGGCTCTTAAATTCTACAAGTGACGTCAAATTGCATCTAATAATGGAAAAAAGATTAAGTACTGTAAACTCAGCCGTTACTTATAATGTTTTCTTCAAGTCTTGCGTTGTCTGTGCTCTGTGTCTGCATCCCAATGCACCATTATCTACCTGTTCTGTATCTGAGTGAATTTGTTCTGAGCTTTGCATCTTAATAGCATCACCTGCCACACATGCCCACACCTCCTTTTGTTTTTCTCTTGTATATTCCTGAAAATGTGGGACTAATTGTACTGCAGGCCAGAGACAGATATGGTGTATGCAGGCATTCTGCAGCTTTTCCTCCTCGCAGCTCTTCCAGTGCACCTTAACCCATTCCTGCATTCAACACACCACTCCAGGGAGGTACTGGATTGTGCCAAATTGTGTGGTGATTCTGTGATGTGGGCAAATGTTGTGTAGGGACCCAACGCATATTCACATGTGATCTAAGGCAAGTTTTGAAACTGGGGTGGGTGTTTTATTTTTTATTTTTTTAAGGGACATTGTCAACCTGAATTGTTTGTAAACTAATTAAAAAAACTATCATTTGCTGAGACAGATCCTTTTAAACATGTATAAGTCACACCATGCTGGTTTCTGCTCCCTTGTGTTTATATGGAGATTTCCAGTTAATTAGTTTATTTTTTGCTATATAACTATGTATGAAAACAGAGACTATACAAAAAGTGCTGTCAAATGCACAAGGTGGACCAACTGAAGAAATAGAGAAAAATATTTTTAATGCTAACAACTACTTTCAGGAGTAGGTGTTTATAACAACCCTCGTAGTCACAAAGGTATTGCGCGGAAATGTTTTTTCAACTTCTAATGTGAAAGTTACATGAACTAATCTACTTGCTCGTGCATAACGTCATATTATCTGATCAAAAACGTCACGTTTTTTTTAAATTGCACAGTCTTCACATGTTCTTCAGCAAATCCTTGTAAACAGTATTTTTTCCCGAATGAAGTAGCACTTAGCAAAATTAACTTTGGTCTTAGGACCCTTACGCTATCTTTCTCAGCAGCGTTGGTATGTTCGTGTACCACTTGTAGTGTTTGCAGTCTTGATAGAGTTGGGATGGGGTGTGGTACTGTCTGCTTTCCTGCTCACTCTCCCCTTAGGGACCTCTTACTGGATTGATAGGATTTTAAAAGAAAAACAACTTAGGGAACAGCTCGTTGAAATGTGGTGGCTCGAATGAACATTCTAATGCAGTTGGGACAGACTTTTTTTGTGGGGAATGTGGGGGGGATGACACAGAACTGATCCAAATGTGAAATATCGCTCTCTTCACAAAGAGGTCATTTCAGGGATAAAGAAACCACACAGAAGCTAAAGAGGGACTCGGAGCACAAGGGACATGGAATTTTTAAATGATCTCTAGGTAACACCTTTACAAACCCCTGAAATATTATTTAGTTGATTTGTTTGTATTGCATATTACAATTGTTTCCTTGTTAACTACCATTCATTAATTGATACTTGAGTTATGAACACTGATAGTCTTAAATAGTGCTATCTTTGGGGGAGAGGGCTGTTTCACAGGGAAGGGAGGGAAATTCAGTCACTCCCATTTCTTAACCTAGTAGGTGAGTAGTATAGCCTAGTGGATAAGGCACTGTACTAGTGCTTAGGAGACTTGGCTTCAGTTCGCAGCTCTGCTGTGGGGTGACTTGAATCAGTCACTTGCCCTCTGTGTGCCTCAGTTTCCCCATTTGTAAAATAGAGGTAATGATACCATGTTTGTAACGTGCTTTGAGTTCTACAGGTGAAAAGTACTATGTAAGAGCTAGGTATTGATAATAAAATAAACGTCTTGGGTGTACCTGTCTGTGTACATGTACACCCTTTTAATTCAAATTGTGTGGGATAAAGCTCCTGCCTGCAGCTAGAAAAAGCTATTTTGTATTGCTTTGTGCTTTTAGGATTTATTTCTCCCCTAACGAATATGTTTAATATTAATTTCAGCATCGGGCATCTATTGCTTCTGCTGTTTAGCTCATTTCAGTCCTAGCTCAGCTCTGTGTACTGCAGAGGCAGCTCTCAGAAAATATTAGCTGATCAAAAATTAGTTGTTGAGGTGACAGCTGGGAGAGCTTGTAGCAGCACAGCTGGGGGTACAGCAATAATGGGTATTTATAGCTTGAATTTACCAGACGGTGATTGGTTTTCCAACTCTGGACCCAACTGACAAGCTGAGCAGCCAGAAGACAGTAAAAAAATGTTGTGGTTTTTTTTGTTGTTGTTCTAATCCTCAACCCAGACCTTTTAGGGTCATCCGTTCAGCTTGATCAGGGTTTGGCCTTCAGGCCTTTTGATGTTTAAGTGTCTGCCATTAATAGTCTCAGCACTCATTAGCTCTTATTCCCTAATTACAAGGTTTCAGTTCTCATCAGTCCTTCAGTAAAGCCCTTTTGCAGTCTCCAAAGCTTCATTTAATGCCAAGGAGGCTGTGGCAGTCGCATCTCAAACCTCTGGTATCAAACAACGGATACAAGGGCTGGATTGAGGTGTTTAGATGCATTTGCTGATGGATTTGGATTCTGCTGAATCTAATCTTTTTTCTTTTTAAATGGAAGTTTCCAAGCCTTTTGTTGTGAAGGAAACCTTTACCATCAGAACTCAGTGAAGTGAGAGGGAGGTGTCTTCACAAAGCCTGAAATTATAGTTCAGAGGTGGCACTGACTTGACTCATCTCAGTGGGGCATTAACTCTGAAGCCCAAGTACAATGCTTTAAGATCCTGACCACAATTATTTTTAAGTGTAAAATTATGTGCCTGGCATGTATGTAAATAGATACTGCAGTTCTATGTACAAAGGAGTAATGGCGTATATGAATAGCCAGATAGCAGTGGGCCTAAAAATGCCCTGTATCCACTGCACAGCTTTTTAATGTTACTAACTAGCTTTGAGTGCCTCAGATTTTAGTGCCCTCCAGGAGCTGCAGGTGCTTAGCACCTTGGAAAATCAGGCCCAAGATGCCTGAAGTTGGACAGCCAAAATCCAGAGCCACTCTTGAAACAATGTCCTCAGTTGCAACCTAATGGCCATATTCCACGTCTTCGCACAAACTCCCACTTTTAGTGGTGGGGATTCAGCAGTGGATTGGGCTAATCTATACATCTGTAGACCTGGCCCACAGACTATAAATAAACTTTCATTGGTCCCAATTCACTGACTGTTGACAGCCCTGCTCTAGAGCCCTGTTCTGATCTCTCACTGGTGGTCACCCTTAAAAGCTTTCGGTTTTTGCTTTAGATAACTTTACCTCTGTGCAGCATTGACTATACTTGGTACCAGGAATACTGCAAATACCAAGGTCATGCTATCTGCTTATCTATGACAATCAAAACGTCTTTACAAGGACAGCCGCTGTCCATCAGTGTGAATTGGGAATAACACTGCTGATCCATGCAAATTCGGAGTTAATGCACTGAATGTATCTCATATCTGAATCTGGATAATATCCGTATTTTATCCTTCCCAACACAATGCGTTTTCCTGGGTTGACGCTAAGGGTATGGCTACACTTGGAATTTCAAAGCGCTGCCGCCGCTGTGGGAGTGCTGTTGGGGCAGCGCTTTGAAGTGTGTGTGTGGTCGGAGCGGCAGCACTGGAAGAGAGCTCTCCCAGTGCTGCATGTAAACCACATCCTCTACAGGTGTAGCGTGCAGCGCTGGAAGCCGTGCTCCCAGCGCTGCCGCACTGATTACACTGATTACTTTACATGCTGTATCTTGCAGCGCTCAGGGGGGTGTTTTTTCACACCCCTGATCGCGAAAGTTGCAGCGCTGTAAAGTGCCAGTGTAGCCATACCCTTAGTCAGACTGCAGTGTTTTACACAGGTTGCTATTTTTCAGGTTAAAGGCAGCCCAGACTCCAAATTTTTCCAGATTTTTTAACTCAGACTGACTTAAAAATTTGCTTTATGTGTGCTGAGTGCTTGATGTCCCTCCCTCAAGACCAAGCTGCTGATCCTAATCCTGGGTACATTGGCTTCTTGGCATGCATAGCTTGAGGTTGAAAATGAAATCCGGCATTTCAGCTCAGTTTCCTTCAGAAGGGTAGTTGCTTCTTTAGACTATGTTTTGTGGAGGATGTGTATGCAAATGCTGTGGCAGGCTTCCTTAAGGATGGGACCCAAGCAGTGGAACAGAGTCACAGGAGGAATTCAGAAAAGTGCAGTCCAGGTGGGCGAATCCTCTGGTCCTGCTCTTTTGGGGAGTGCTTGGTGATTCTAGGCAACAGGAGACTTGTCAGTCACATATTGGGCCAAACCAAAACCTTGGCTCTGAATGCCCTGAACTTTTGGAAAGGCCACACCTGGAGGGGAGTTTTGCAGCGAGGGCTTGCTCATCTCTCATAAAAACTGAGATGTGAGCTAGATCGCTGTCCATTTCTATAACCAAGACAGGCTATTCAAAGAGGGCCTGACACTCAAAGACCACGTGCAAGTTGAGGCTGCTGATGGCTGCTACTGTATGTGCTTGCGGCCTTAAAGCCTTTTTTTTTTCTTTTTCTTTTGTTAAGGATGCAGTAAAATAAACCATCTTGTGTGTTGGTTGCCTGAGTCTGTCTAAATTATTATTTATTACCTGTCTGGCACTGAATTATAAGCACTTTTTCTTCATCCCAGTATCTGTTTCCTTCCATTTTATTGCTCCTCAGATGCTCTTTTGTTTTATTCATCTCTTATAATCAACTGAAATACCCTTTTTTTAACAAGTGAGCGAAGACAGGCAGGTGATGGATGCACCCTACGTGCGTGTGACACTGTTTCAAAGCATCTGAAAAAGATTTTAACTTATCTTTTAAAAGGTCACTGTGTAGACTGAACTGTTCCACCCTACACAAGCAGCCAAACGTTGCGTTAAATCTCAGGTGAACTCCTGCTTTAAAAGTTCGGATGCCAGCTTCTCCTTGGAAAGTCAGGTCCATTCTGATCTTGGGGGGGAGGGTGTTTTCAGGGCCTATGTCTATTAAATATTATTGCTTTGTTCCATAACATTAATTAAAAGCCTCTTAAGGTTATCCACACCCCATTCTGGAATGTTCTCCTAGTGGATTAGCCTGTCAGAGAAATTCTTTGGTAGAGTGCACACACGCGAGTGCTTGACAGAAGTATTCCCCGCAGGGTCTGTCATGTCAGGGAAATTTTTCCTGGGGTTGCGCTGACAGGAATAATAATAATAATTTAAAAGCAATAAAATGGCATGAAACAGAATTAAAAATGAAAAAAAAATCATTTAAAATTCAGTGCCAGGCAGGTAATTATTCTGGGCAAGTCAGTGAGCAGTGAGATAGGTTTGTTTTATTACCTTCTCTTAATAATAATAAAAATAATAATAAAAAAGACTTAGAGCCCTATGTAAATACCCCAGCAACCTTCCGCCCCCATCCTGCTAACACTTACACAAGTGTGTTAAGTGTTAATATGCCCATTGCATAAACTCAGGAATGTGTGTAGGTGTTTGCAGGATTGGACCTAAACATGCTTCTTGGCATGGCACAGTGTGGTTTAGGCACAGGACAGGAGTGAGGAAGAGCCTGGGTTCTAATCCTGATTCTGATGCTCATGTTCTCTGTGATTTGGGCATATCATTTAGTATCGCCAAGCCTTATTTAATATCAATTAAGTGCAGTGTAAGTGCCAAGTATCATTAGGGGCCCTCAGTGCTCCCAGGCTTCCTGCCCTCTGCTTAATTCACTAGATCATGTGGCTTTTGTGGGCTCACTATCACTAAAGCGAATTTTAGGATTTAATGTATTATCTGCATTAAGCTAGGCAGGCATCTTGCTGTGTAATGAGCTAGTGGACTGTGCTTGCCCTCTACTGAACAGCTCTGGCCTCTGTTAGCAAAAACATGTGAATCTGGAAGATAACGTTTAGCGTGGGTGGAATCCTTTGACGAGGTTGGAGAACTCAGCCACGCTTTTCTTGGAGTTATTACAGTAAGTTTACCAAACGTTTTGCCCTCGTGTACATAGTTTTTCTGTGGTATCAATCTTGAAATGCCTTTATTTTCCATGTACTGCACCTTCGCATTTCTAAAGACTGCCTCTCTTCAGGGACAGCAACCAGATTGTCATCAGTCACAGCAGCTGTTACAGGAGTCGTACAGTGTGCATTCTCATGGAGACTTTACATGGAGTTCTTGTTGTTTTCATTAATCTAAAATCATTCAGATTGAAAGTACGTGTTTTGTTCTTTGAGTTTTGGAAACATTAACGGTTTTTACTTCCTCTGTTTTGTTTGAGGGGGTTAAAAATCTTGTCTAATAGTAGAACATCTTATTCTAACTTTCTACATATACACAATAAATATTGCAAACCAATATACACCTGATTTTGAAATGAGAAATGGAAGTACATGTTATAGAAGCATGTTATTTCTTTTGTATAACTATAGTATTTTACTTCTGTAAAAATAACGAGGAGTCCTTGTGACACCTTAGAGACTAACAAATTTATTTGGGCATAAGCTTCATCAGATGCATGGAGTGGAAAATACAGTAAGGTAGGGGTGTGTGTGTGTGTGCGCATATATATACAGCACATGAAAAGATGGGAGTTGCCTTACCAAGTGTGGGGTCAGCGCTAACATGGCCAGTTCAATTAAGGTGGAAGTGGCCTATTCTCAACAGTTGGCAAGAAGGGTAAATATCAAGAGAGAGAAAATTACTTTTGTAGTCCTAACAAGGCCAATGCAGTCAAGGTGGACATCGGCCATTTCCAACAGTTGACAAGAAGGTGTGAGTATCAGCAGAGGGAAAAATTACTTTTTGTAGTGACCCATTACACACACTTCTTACTGTATTTTCCACTCCATGCATCTGATGAAGTAGGTTTTAGCCCACAAAAGCTTATGCCCAAATAAATTTGTTAGCCTCTAAGGTGCCACAAGGACTCCTCATTGTTTTTGCTGATAGATTAACATGACTACCACTCTGATTACCACTTCTGTAAGCAAGTGTAAGACCCTGAAATTTCCCATCCTGTGAATGAGTCATTAAACAATTTTTTTCTCTGCTTTTCGATTAGATGTTCTTTGATGAAAAAAAACATGTAATGTAACCAGATACAAAAATCTAGGTTAAAAGAACATTATTCAGGTTAGAAAGTCAATTACTCAAAAGATTTAAGGTCCCCTATGCAGCTTTTTTTCTGTCTCCTTGTAAACACAATAAAGGGATTTTTCCTCTGTTTTTTGCGAGAATTAATCGGAACAGTTTCACTAAGCAGATGTGACAAGAAGTATGTATGCTTGCTGTAGAAGGAACGGCATCTGGGGTTTATGTGCTGGGGAAACTGTTTTTAAAAATCATTTATTCTAGTGACAATGTTATTCCATAATGCTGCTGAGGTCGGTGTTATCTTTGATAATCTGCCCATGGGACTACTAGACAGATTTACACGTCTGACTGCCAGAGAGAATTTTGCAGTCACGAGTCAGTGTTCTTTGCTCCCTCCTCTCCTCACCTTTCTTCTCTCCATTTCTATGTTTTGTACTGCTGCAGCCGCCAGCCCTCATCTGCCGTGTCCTGGCGGTACTCCGAAAGTTGCTGTCTTAGCCCTCTGTTGATCAGTCCTATTTTCTTTTAAATTACACAGAAGCTGTGTATTGTAAGACTTCTTTTCTAACTTGAAGTTTGATCTAATGCTGTTAACTTATGCTATGGGTGTGTAAAACAAGTTCTGCTATTGATTTCAACTGAGGGAGGATTTCATCCCTGGACTTCATTGGAGGGAAAAGAGAACGGATGCTGTTAATAATAATGGGAAGAAAAGTACGTTCTTTGTTAGAGTCCAATTTAAGTTCTCCAATGTGGTGTTACCGAGGGCTGAGAAAGTCTACTAATTAGTCTCTTTTGTTAGCTAAAGAGGAATCATGTGAGAGGATAAGAAGATCTGAGGTCTCTGAGTGGCTGCATCTCTGATGTGTCACTGACATTGGAGAGAGACATTATTGTCCTACAACAAAAGCTTCACTTTTTCATTTTCAGCTGTGTCATATCTCAGCCATGGAGATGTTACATAGAAAAATCTGATTGATATGGTGGCAAAGGTCCCTAGGGCAATAGCTTTGAGGGTGTCCCCTGCAGCAAATAAAAATTCTTCTAAAAGAGTCTGTTTAACTTGATACCGGTTCCAGAGTAACAATCAAGGGATTTTTCTTTCTTGTTTTAAGAAAAATTAATGTCTCTGGAGATTAAATTATTACGTTTAATCAGTGCAGAAAATAATTGCATCTCTCTGCTTTATTTCAGGGGTGCTCAATGCACTCATTTACCATTATTTAAGGAGTCTCTACTAGAAATATCTGGATTGCATTTCTGAACTGACAAAAAGGCTTGGACTTCAAGATGCTTATAAAGGAATATCGTATTCCAATTCCAATGAGTGTGGAAGAGTATCGGATTGCCCAGCTGTACATGATACAGGTTAGTAATGGTTCAAACAGACATACTGATAGGCCCACACTGATTTACACACATGATGTTTTGGTCTTCACTTCCTGTGTAGAAAGTGATGTCTTGATGAAGAACATAATAATCTGGCGTTTCCGGCAGACTTTTCAGCTAACTTTTTTTAATGCAGTTTTGCTTTTAAAATTTATTTGACCATCTTCTTTCAAGTTAAAGGCTGGATTCTGCTGTCCTTAAACTGGCAAAACTTCCTCTCTTGAAAGAAAATTGGAAGTAAACAGATCTAGTACAAACTTGGGAAGTATCACACCTTGGGTAGGTTATTCCTATGTAGGGAGGCACTGGACCTTAATTTTGATGTGGAAAAATTAGTTCATTGTAACTTTCAAAAGGCAAACTAAAAAGAGCTTAGCACATGACTTACATACTATTTCTTTAATAATTGTATGTAAGCATACAGATCCTGTCATCTTAGCTTAGGCACAAAATTTAGTTTTTATTAAAGCTAATGTAAATGTTTTCATAACTTTAAAAAAAATAGGAAACAAAATGTTTGTTTTTGTAATCTCAATTGTCCATGCTCCCTCTCCTAAAAATGAAAATCCAAAAACAATGGCCTTGGGATGGTACGTGAGAAACCCAGCAGTGAAACTTACTAAAAAGGAAATTGCCCATCTAGTTTCATTGCCCATAAAGCTGAAGAAAATGCAAAAATGCAGCAAAACACATCCTAACTCTGAGCACACAGAGCAGTTCCATTTTTATTTCAGTGGGACTGCTCCAGAGGCTTGTAGTTAAGCATGTGCTTAACTGCCTTGCTGGATTGAGACCTAAAATGAACAGCATAGATGGTGAAAAATTATTCCAGATATGAGAAATTATTTTTATTTTACTGTGATTTTTATTTTTACAGTGCCCCCTTAAAAAAAAAAAAAAAAAAAAAGAATAATTCATTGCTAGACTTGACTACCAAGCAGTGCACAGCATAACATATATTCTTCAGTATTATCAAAGGAATTCTTTTTTTTGGCAAAAATATTTGAGTATGTATAAAAATTGATAAATGGATTTGTAACTTAATATTAGCATACTTGAGTAAACATTTTCTCAGGGGCCTTAATTTCTCTATAGCTTCTCCTGAAGCTAAAATTGTTTTGAAAAATGTCATATAATTATTTTCTCATGACTTTTTTCCTATCACATTTGGATTAGATGTTTAAATAAAAATCATGCTAAGGGGGAAACATATTAGCTATGCAACTATAACAGCAGGCTAAGGAACCCATTGAAGAATGGTCTCATTAGTGGGAGAGATTCAGCATACTCTTTGTTGGGGAGAATACTTGAATACCATATGCCATTCTGGTTGCCCCATCTCAAAAAAAAGATATACAACTGGAAAAAGTACAGAAAAGGGAAACAGAAATGATCTGGTGTATGGTACAGCTTCTGTCTGAGGAGAGATGGAAAAACACTGAAACTGTTTAGCTTAGAAGAAAGATGACTTGGATGATGAGAGAGGTCTATAAAATCATGAATAGTGTGGAGTCAGTGAAATAAGGAAGTGTTATTTATCCCTTCACATAATACAGGAACCAGTAGTCACCCACTGAAATTAATAGGCAGCAGGCTTAACACAAAAGGTAGCTCTTCTTTCTCACAATGCACAGTAAACCTGTAGAACTCGTTGCCAGGGATGTTGTGAAAGCCAGAAGTATAACCGGGTTCAAAAAGAAGTTCATGGTGGATAGAGCCATCAATGGCTATTAGCCAAGATAGTCAAGGACATAACCCCATGCTCTGGGTGTCTCTAAACCTCTGACTGACTGAAGCAGGGAGTGGATGACAGGGAATGGATCACGTGATAATTATTCTGTTCTGTTTGATCCCTCTGCAGCAGCTGGGCGCTGTGGGAAGAGAGGATAGTGGGCTAGATCAGAGGTCTGAAACACACGGCCCACTTCCTGCGGCCTGCCAAGCGGCCTGCGCCCGCCTCTCCACCAACCTCCAGGCCAGTGGTGGGCAAACTACAGCCACAGGATTGCCCCCCTTGAGCCCCGCGCCACTCCCTGAAGCGGCTGGCATCACGTCCCTGCGGCTGGGGGGGTGGGGAGAAGCAGAGGGCTCCGTCTGTGTGTGTTGCCCTGGTTCCAGGCGTGCACATGCACGCGCACCCCCCCCCCCCGGAGCTCCCATTGGCCGGGAACAGGGAACCGCGGCCAATGGGAGCTTCGGAGGAGGTACCTGGAGGCGCAGCAAGCAGCACACAGAGCCTTGAGTTCCTCTCCCCAGGGGCTGCAGGGACATGGTTCCAGCTACTTCCCGGAGCGGGGCCGGCCGCTGGGCCTGGTGTGTGCTGCTGCCACCCCAGAGCCCGAAGTCCTCCTGCACTCTGCCCCCCAACTCCATGCCCTGAGCCCCCTGCTGCATCCCACACCCCTTCTGCACCACAGTCCCCAGCCCTGAGCCCCCTGCCAGCACCCCAACCTCCTGCTGCACCTCAACCCCCTGCTCTGAGCCCCCTGCCCTGAGCTCCCTGCCTGCACCCCAACACCCAGCTGCATCCCAACTCCCTGCCTTGAACCCCCGCCACACAGCTCATGCACCCTCTGGGGGAAGAGAAGGGGCGGAGTTGGGGTGGGGACTTCAGGGAGGGGTTGGAATGGGAGCAGGGAAAGGGTAGGAAGAGGCGGGGCCTCATGGAAGGGGCGGAGGGGGAGCTGGGCAGGGGGCACTAAGGGGGGGTGTCAGTGATGCGGCGCTTGGGCCAGTGAACTAGCCCTCATGTGGCCCTCGTGGTCATTTGAGTTTGAGGTCCCTGGGCTAGATGGACCGTTGGTCTGACCCATTATAGCCATTCTTACGGGATACGCCCTCAGGTTAACAATATTGTTGAATCAGAGTTGCTTCCAAGTTTAATGCCTTTTGATGGTGGAACGTTTAGTTAGCAGAATTCTGCTGGTGTTATCTCGGAAGCCATAAACAAGATTTTATCAGATTAGTAAGGAGCATGTGATTCCATTTAACTCCCTGAAACCATTATCAGGTGATGTGCGTAGGTCTGGCACTGGCTTGGCAAGGGGTGGTGCATAAACTTTCCATTAATGCACCATCCTAGCAATATCCCTCCCCTGTTGCCCCCTTGCCAGACATAATTTGCTGCTGGACTGTGCCCCATCAGCAAATTACAGTTTCCCTTGCACCATCCCAGCTGTACTGGCTGGTGGGTTGGAAGGTGGGTGAGGCCAAGGCTCCAGCCATTCTCTGCCTATGCATTCCAGCAGGGCAGTACGTGAGCGTGTTTAACTCTGTGGCCCAGCTCCAAGGTCCAGCCTGCAGAAGGGTATAAAGGTGGGGGATGGTTTCTTACTCCCACATACTTGAAGGTACAATTCGTCCAAGGCATAATCTAGCTCTAAGAATGAACGTAAGCACTCCTGAGAGAAAATACCTCTCTTAGCTCAAAATATTTTGAAAGGCTCTTGGAATAAAATGTTAGGGTTAAATTCCCCTTTCTTTAATCTTGTTCTGTAAGGGCTTGTTCCATCTGCCCTTGAAGTCAATGGAAAGACTCCCACACACTTCAGTGGGAATTGGCGTGGTCCCCATGACATTAACTGCCTCTGTTAAAGAACACGGCTTTATCCTTTGAGAGAGAAATCAGGGAATGTTAACTCAGAAGGAGCAGGAAAGAGCAAAAAAGACTTTTCTAGATGTTTTCAGGGTATGATTTTTTTAATAAGACCCTTTTGTCTGGCTATCGAGGAATCACTGTTTTTCTTTTCTTTCATTTCTTTGGAATCTGTAGCCCACAGGAGAAGTGTTTTTGTGAGTTATAGCATCTAGTTGGTGAGCATATTCCAGGGGGAGCAGCAAACCGGGATTCTGTGTGTAATAGATAGTAATGTAAAGCCCATTTTTAGGACAGAATGATGGAGAAGGAGACTTTTTTCCATGTTCCAAAGAGATATTGAGCATCTCTCCTTGAGAAGAGATTGCTCTTTTGTTTCCTTTTATTAAAATGTGTCCGTCAGAGCGCAAAGCCTAGTTTTAAATTTCATTTGTTATGCGGAGCACTGTGTAGATGCTGCACTAGAATGATAATCATACCAGTTCTTAAGAGAGAAGGTAGATCTCCAGCACTGCAAAAGTGAAATATGTGGTAATTTATAGGAAATGTTGTTCATGAAGAGTTAATTTGGCTTCAGTGAGACTTAAATACATACTTGACTTTAAGCATATGATTTGTGGCTTTCCTGAATGGGGGTGGAATTATGCATTAGCTTGACGTTAAACAAATGCAAATCAGGTCTTTTAAGAGCAAAGTGAAGCTTTGTGCACAAGTGTAGCCTGTTGAAGTCCATGGCTAAAGTTTTCAAAAGTGTCTAAATTGGGTGGTAGTTAGGCTCTTAAGTCACTTGTGTGCTTTTGAAACTTTCACCCCGTGGCATTACTTGTGTGAGGGTTTGTGAAGTCAGGCCCAAAATAGTTGCAGGGTTTTTTTAAAGAGAGGAATTTCCATAGTTTCTTTTGTTCCCTCCTTATTCAAACAGTGTGCGGAGAGGCCACGCTTTACATTCTGAAGGAGCTGCTCCTGTTGGAACTTTTGGAAAGATTCCTCTTCAGTTTGCTACAAGCAGGATCAGTTCCTACAGAGAACAAAAAGTTCTTACCACTGCTGCTTCTCTTAGAATGATGTATGGTAAATGTACACTGGGTAGGAGCAATAAAAGTGTACAGGATGAGATTTTGGCATCCTAGTTCTTGGCTCTTTCTGTGCTATTGGCTGCCCAAGGCAGCAATAAATTGTCTCTTCTGTACTCTGTAGTGTCTTGCATCTCCCACATTTTCTGGGTTCCATTCTGATGTTTAAAGTTCCAAATACTGAAGTGAATTAATGGCCAGTTTCTTAGAGGCTTGTCATTTTTCCCCTTAGCATCCCCTTTTGCTGCTTCTGAATCCTTTTCTGTAGAGACAGCGGTTTCAGTACACGGAGTAGCATTTAGATTCTTCAATAAATAAGTTAATTTTATATTACAGCAATGAGCTTAATACATCCTTGACCTGCTTGCAGAATAGAAGATCTGAACCAAATTGTTTTTTTCTCAGTTAGATTTGAGACTCTATAAATATAAGTATTTCCATGGGGAATCTCTAGCATGATGCTTGTCATTGTGTTCAGTTCTGGAAGTCTTGTTGCATCTGTAATAGGGCAGGTAGGGCAATCCATTGCTGTATGTACAACTCGCTTCTCATGTTTACTTGTCATCATTGTCTTTCTTATTTGCTCTCCATGTGAAAAAATTCCAGCTGTTTAGTCTAGACTCCTAACCAATAATCTCCTTTTCTGCAACAATCTCCTTTATTCTGGTGCATAAATCAGGGAATTGAGAAAATAGTGGAAAATACTGAAATCATTCTCAAAACCTGTTTTCTAGCCATTATTTTATTCGTCATTTTCATATTGATTTCACATTGTTCTTTGATGTGACCAGATCATCTCTCTGCAACACGCTCCATATGTTTTTAAATGAGATCACAGCAGTGATTTCCCTCCCACCCCCCATGATAAATGGTTGACTACAGCACCAACCAACCATAAGATGACTGGGGGAAGCAGATATCAAGCATGAGCAGCACGTATAAGAGGCTTGGAGAGGTTAAACCTTGCCAGAAAACACTGGCCATACAGGAGGGCAGACACCACGGATGAGGTGTGGGTCACCTCCCTTTGGAGGAGTGCTAGAAGCAAAGCTCCTTAGAAGTGGTGGGAGGCACTGGTCCCCAGACCGTGGCCGCACTCCGCCTCTTCCCCTGAGGCCTCACCCTCATGCCGTCTCTTCCCTAGGTGGCCCCTGCCCACCGCTCGCTCCTCTCCACCAGGGAGAGGAGTGAGTGGGCGGGACTTGGGGCAAGAGACGGAGAGGAGCAAGCAGCGAGTGAGCCTCGGGGGAGGAGGCGGAGTGGGGGCAGCGCCTCAGTCTAGGTGCTGGTGGCCTCCCGCTTCTAGGTAGCTTCCAGCACTTGCGTGTAAGCCTCCTCAGATTGAAGACTCATGTGTCTCCTATAATATCAAGCACTTATTTTGTATGCTACCAGCATTTCTCTCTGCTAAATAAACCAGAAATGTGATACATGCTTATTTAAAACTACCTCCTGCTGCCAAACGTGAAGGTGCTTTCGGTGGCGTTTGCTCTTAGTAACCAAGGACTAATAGCTTTGCACAAGTTGCCATGATGAGCTTGGGGAACTGCAATCCAGCGTGGGGAAGTGCACATTCCTGTCCTGGCAAAGGAGGGATACAGCCCAAGAGAACTCTTCAAAAGCCAAAGTCTGGAATGTAGAACTACCATCTCTGAGGGTCTCTATGAAATGTCTCACTCTACCCAGTGGTTATGGAGACTCCTGTTCCGAATCCCAAAGTGGACCTTTCTCCATGGAGAGAGGAAATCAAGTGTGAGAAAATGTCTAAACCAGCCTCCTTTGACCTTCAACACACAATGCTCACCATACTTGTGTTTAAAATACAAGAAACCTGAATTGAGGGTTACAAACATTGTTTTCATTTGTTGCCACTTCAAACTGTGCTGTCAGTTTAAAACATCTGTCTAATTCTCTTTTTCATTTTCTCTGGAGTTTGCCATCCCTAGGCACATTCTATAGAACACAAGGAACTCTGCGGGGTCTTATCCCCTCTTAGAATCAGCCCTTTCATACAAGAGTCTCAAAGGAGTTTGGAAATATTAGCTCATAACTCTCCAGAGTACAAAAGCAGCTGTAGCCTGAAGCCCCACCATTGCTCGTGGCCAAGGGCCCAATAGTGGCCCTATTAGCATCTTGGCCAGGAAGTTCAGCTAAGATTGTGGCGGTTTAAAACTGTTTAAAGCAAACAAACAAACCACTAAGTGAAAACAGAAGATTATGGCTGAACTAAATAAGCTAGTCAGGAAGCAAGTTTAGCTCAGCTCAGCCAAAGCAGAAGTGGGACATCAGCCTTTAATATTCAGGTCACCGCTTTCTAGTGTGATGCAGTATATTTTGCTATTTTAGTTGAGACAACAGCCACTATAATTTGTTAGCGATTCCTGATACCTAACAATAATGAAGGGCCTTCTCACATGAACACCCAACTTTTTCTTTAATTCTATTTGGGAATTCTGGGTAAGTGCAGGAACTTGTCTCTGGCATGGAGTGCACTGTTGTTCTTCTCACCAGTTAAACAATAATGAAAAGTTTTGCACAGTTTCACAGCATTGTGTGGACAATACTCCTCAGAGCATACCCTGATAATACTGATAAATAAGGATTATTATTCCTACTTTGCAAATGGGGACACTGAATGAGAAAATGATTTGTCCAAAGCCCCCAAAGAGTTGAGATGGTTATAGGATTTAAGAGTTCCTAGCCTCATACTCGATCTGCTATTTCATTTGAGCTCATTCTTTGGCAATCACAGTTTTTCCTATGTGGATGCAAGTCTTTGCAGTGTCACCTTTTGAATGATCTGGACAAGACTTGCAGTCAGTCCTGGAAATTTAAGTTATGAAAACCTCAGACCTTGTTTTCTATTTTAGTTCTGTTGGATTCATTTAGCTTTACCTGAGCTCATGGGCTTTCTGCTGGATTAATGGAAGGAAATCCCTAGTCAGATGTGTCTCGATGTTCTTTCCATCTCGCTGCAGGCTCCTTTTTGCTAGCTCATTCGTAATTTGGCTTCTGCTCAGACCCTTCTGCACGTTGACTTGCAATGATCCTCCAACGTCTATAATTTGCTGTGTTCTCAGAAAAGCAGGCAGTGCTTTCAAGGGTGAGAATCTTATCTCACTTGTGCTGCTCCTGTCTGCTTGATTGGTATTGACTCTGTTGTTTTTCTTTCTCCAAATATACTGTGAATTCTGTCAATCTTCAGTTGTCATTTTTTTTTCTTGGCCTTCTTCATCATCTGGGCGGGGCTATTCTCTCAGATGCTTGCAGCTGCCAAGTAGAGTCTTGTTGGTTCTTGAAAATGGATATGAAGAAGTTAAGTGTGTGTTTGTGCAATGAATTCCTAGCATTCTGTCTGATTTCTAGTGGCCAGGAGTCCAGCTCAGCAAAACTTCCACTGAGTTTAGCACTGGCCAGCCCTCTTTGTTGGCGGCCTCAGGAGATAGGTAAAATATGGAATGGGTTTGAAGAATGAGCTACTCTTTCATCTCTGGATGTTGGACACTTCAGAACAGGGAGAAACACTGGCAGTGTGGGTGAAACCTGTGCATACGTTGCATCTCATCTACAGGAGAACTCACTTTCCTTGTTATCAATATGGCTTATTTCACTAATACTGCATCTTTGAGTTGTCGGGGCTACCCCATGTACCCTGTTCCTCGAACAGGCACTTGATATTCATGCTGTCAATCACATCCCTTTCTGTTTGTGTTATCTGTCTGACTTCCAATGCCATGCCAGTGTTGGCTTGTCTTTCAAAATCTGTCTTTAGCATGGCACAGATTAAAGTACCCAAGATCTGACAGTGACTGTAAAAGTCATCTGTTTTTCTCTGAATCTTTTTTTCTTTTTATCCCACTGATTAAGGTACAGTTATCTGTTTTGCATACTTCACCATTTGGAGGATGGTCATTTGCATGTTTCTGTTTTGAAGGCAGTTGCCACTTATCGGTACTGTTATACAACAACAGCAGCAGAAGAAATAATGCAGGTCCCTTTCTCAGAGCAAAAAAAATGGTCTCATAACCACATCCACGTTTTCAACCTGCTGTCTGCATAGTATTGCCAACTGGAAGTGCTCAGAGATCCTGAGTCAGTCTCCCAAAATCATGCAATTTTTAAAAGTCTTCTGTTTTGTTTTGTTTTGAGTTTTTTGAGGGGCCATTAGGGTGTACTCGGGTCATGTTTTCAAGATTCTCTGTGCAGCTATAAGGGTGAGAAATGTACTATTTTAAAATGACAGCTGTGTGTCTCACATAATCACTTAACTCCAGGAAATGGGGAAAAACACCAAATATCGAAAGACTGACAATAGAGCTGCAAGACTTGGCAATATTGTCTGCATGCAGTGTTTGAAAAGTGCTACACAACCATGAAGTAGTGTTATTTGCAGTCATTGTATCAGTACCAGTTTGTGTCACAAATTATTAGGGTTGGAAGGGACCTCAGAAGATCATCTAGTCCAACCCCCTGCTCAAAGCAGGACCAATCCCTAAATGGCCCGCTCAAGGATTGAACTCACAACCTTGGGTTTAGCAGGCCAATGCTCAAACCACTGAGCTATCCCTCCCCCCTTGCTCCAAAAGGATGAAGATCAGGGTTGATTTTATGTTAATTAACTGGTTTGGTTATAGCACTAAGAGCAGGACACAATATGTGATGTTAGTCTGGGGTTAGGATGTAACTCTTGCCATTTTATTGGGAGTCTCACAGTATTTTATATCTTTCTTAAAGCCCCAGCTCCTGGAGTCATGTTTTGTGAGAATGTCAGTAATTTTTTTTAATGAAACTTTCTAGTTATTGGAGTTGTGGAGAAAAGCTTGAAACTGTGGCTTTGAATGTACCCTCAAAGCTCAGAAACCAAAGCCAAATAAAAAGAACGCAGAATTTCTGACTTTCTTAAAACCTCAAGATTTTTAAGAGAATCCGATGACATTTTAGGCCTTGGCTCATGATTATTAAATGGTTGGGATTGGCAATACTGTGTGTACTTTTTAAATAAGTAAACTTTTTCTTTTCAGCTGGGCCACATTTTTTAATTTTATTTTAATGCAAAATTTTGGTTGTGTTTGGTTTGCAAAGTAGAAGGGAGTAGTCTGAGTGTCAGACTGAAATTCAGAAGTTATTGATTTCACATCCCATCCCTGATGCACTGAGTGCCCTTGGGCAGTGTGCTTCATCTACCTACCTCAGTTACTCCATCTGTAAAATAGAGATAGTATTTCTCACAGATGGTGCTTTGTGGAACAATTACTGTTGTGCAGATCTTTGAAGAAGAAAAAGCAGGACATAAATGCCAAGTAGAATTAAAAAACTGAGCAGGAAATGGAAGCTGAAATGTTAACAGCCAGTTTAAAAGATATAGCATGTAGGGCAAGCAGGTTTGAGGTGTCTTCATAAAAAAGTTATTTCCATTTTGCATTCCTGTGCGTCAGGCAGCCCAGCTCCAACAAAAGTGTGGTTGTATGACTTTGCACTGCAGAGTGATTTATGAACAGGTATAAGAATGGTTTTCTTTTAAGGCTGTTAATTATTTATAGACTTGCACAGCGGATTGCCCACATAATATCATGGTGTGTTGTACTAAGAGCTCCATTAATAGCCAGTCCTGGTTCTAAATAATGCAGTGCATATAGTGTTTGTACAAATTGGGCTTGCACTTACATCTGAGCTCTTTTATGAAGGCCTGCTGCTCTCAACCTGGCCATTTAGCATTTGTCTTGAAAGCAGCAAAGAGTATTGAAGCCTCAGGCGACAGAGGTATTCATCTGTGCATCATGCTGCAGGAGCTTCTACAGTAACAGTCTCTCTTTTTAGGGGGGACAGGGAGGTTGTGTGCAGTCAGGGAGGTTGTGTGCTGCTGCTGCTTCCATCTGGCTATATCTCATTACAGCCTTCATCAGATTTCGTGCTGAAAACCAAGTGAGAGAAGGTTCTTGTGGTCTAGTGATGCAAGGCAGGATATTTTTACAAGCCTAAGCAGGAGTGACACTTCACACTGAAGTGAGAGTGCTGTCTTGGTCATTCTGGCTTAAGCTCTTGCTTGGTTCAGCCTTTTGAATTTGCGTCTGAAGGGAGCCAGCATCAGAAACCCAAATTTAACTTTGTTTTCTTAAACTAGCAACACGGAGCTTGCATCTTAGTTCAGAAGTTGTCCGTTTTGTCGCCAGTTATCCTCCCTGCACTGATGTACATGAACACCATTCCTCAGGATAGAGCTGTCAGTGGTCACTAGACAACCCCTTCAATGTCATAACAACAGGGAAGTGAACTCTCATGGTGGTTTAATGGAACCAAATGTTAAATACAGTCTTGACAGTAAGAAACCAATTTACTTGAAGTTCCAATCCAGGACACATCTGGGATTTTGGGAGCAATTTAAGGTTTTAATAGGTTTGGCTGTTTAAATCCTTCATATATTTTCCGGTAGATGCACGATGTGATCTGTAGTTTATTCCAGCATACCCACACTCCCATTTTACTGCTGAGGGAAACTGTGGGATTGGGCAGCTAAGTGATTTGTCCAAGGATACTTTGGGAGGTCTATGGCCAACCTGGGAATAGATCCCAAGAGCACTGACTCCTAGTCCTGTGCCCCCTAATCATAAGACCCTGTGTAATGAAGGTCTGCATTTTGTTGACTTCCCAAGGTCACTTTCAAACTCTCATGTCCTGAGCCGTTGGGCTGATGTTTTGATTTGTATACAAATAGATATAGTGAACTCTGTGCTAATGGCCTCTGTCTTAATGCCCATTAAAATCTCAGTCCTTATGAGAGTTTTCATATTAATAGCACTGTACTATGTGGCCATTTGTTGTAGAGGCCTGAAAAATAGCAATTCCCTTGATGGTGATGTTACCAGTTTCATCCTATCTGTATATTTTTAATTCTCTCACTTTGCGGCCATCCTTCTCTGAGCATTCTTAGATTTCTTCATTGTTTTGCCTGAAGAGCAGTGTTTGTACAGACTTTATAGTTGAGACATTTGGCTGAGTGCCAGTAGGTGGGGGGTAATGTTCAGATGGAACAATGCGCTGTGTGCTACTCAGAGAGTGATTGCACCTAGAAAAGGGGGATCTTTATCACAGCAGCCTGTTTTGCCTTTACACACTCAACTAGTGGCTTATCAGTAACTTCCTCCTCCCCCAGTGATTGAACGTTTTCAGCTCCTCAGTAACTTACAATATGCTCAGACTAGAACTCAAACCCTCTCTTGTCAAGCATCATGTTCTGATCTTCCTTAGAGTGACTCAAAGTAACCTCCCTTTGCTGAATGTGTTAATGCTGCCTCTAAATATATTTTTCACAGCACTAATTGGATTAAAATCATTTCATGTCATGCATGAAGGATGCATGTTACAGCACAAAGGGGACACGGAGACCTCCTCTGTGGGTACCATGGATACTGGTGACATAGCTCAGTTTGATATTAATAATGATTTGTGTGTAGATGGCCTAAACTAAACCCACTGGATTGCTGATGCAGTCCCATTGCCATGGAAACAGATGCTGCAGCTTAAGGTTGCCTGTATCTGTAACATGATGCATGCACACAAAAGCATGGTCTGGTGGTGTCCATAACTCTTAAGAGGATATGAGTGTGATTACTGGAGAAAATGGGAAATTGCAATGGGATTTGATTTATAAGGTAGGGACTTCTGGTTATAAGTGCACAGTAATTCATGGCACTCTCTGTATTTGGAGAAATAACAAAACACAAAGGTTTTTAATTGTGATTTGACCTCCAGCTCCATTACTTCTAATGAGCATAAGCTGCATAGTGCATGAATTATTTTTGTAGGTGTCTTATACAGTGCAGAGCACCATATCAATGCACAACTAATAGAGCAGGCTCACAGGTACTGATAAACCTCCCTGTGTTGGAGGATTTTGCTTAAGGGTGGATGGGTGGGTGAGGTAATGGGGAGACACTCTTCTCCTATGCTCTGTCCCAGCTTTAGTAATGATTTGTCAAGTGACCTTGGGTAAATCCATTAAGCCTCTGCTTACCCACCTGCAAAATGGAAATAATTAGACTTGCTTACTTCACCAGAAGGCCCCATATAAGCTCATAGCAGTAGTATGATAGAGGAAGGATGGCTTTGTGGTTAAAGCACTGGACTGGGACTTGGAAGATCTGGGTTTTAATCCCATCTTGGCCACAGACTCCCTGTGTTCAAATCTCTTGAATTTTCTATGCCGCACATTCTCCATTGTAATTCCCATCCTGTGTTGAGGCTAAATTTGCTAATGTTTTAGAGGTAGTCGAATGCCAGGATGATGAGTGCCATAGAGAAGCCAATAAATAAACATTTAGTAATTATTATATACCACAGCATTCAATCAATTGTAATGCATTTACTGCAGTATATGTAACTTTCTTATTCATATAGATTGCAATTTGGTCTTCATGTTGTGTTTTTAATCTTGTCATAAGAGCACATTATGTGCTGATAAAATTTCAATTTTGGTTTTGATTTCAGTTACTTCCAGAAAGGTTCCTCTTCACTGAGAGGTGGGCTTCTCACTAACACACAAGAAGTTTATCTCCTTGGCTGAGATAAGAGTGGCCTTATTAGCATCTCCCCCACTCCTACCCCTTTTGACTCTGGAGGTGATTTTTTTCCCCTCCAATGTTAACCTAATTAGTTTATTTACATTTTCATTGGGTACTCCAGATCCTTGATGGAATACTGGATGCCTTGTTTTAAAAACTTAGTTTAATATTGTTTCATATAATTAATTCCCCTACCCCCCTGCCCAGATATATTTTTAGGGCAAAATGACATTTTGTTCTCCTATTTAATTACATGATTTGGGGGGAACCTGCAGACATTAACTAACTGCTAGTTGTGAATGATACCTGGACTAATAGTATCTGTATCCAGCAGACAGAAGATTGCTGGTGGTGAAAGCAGATTGCTCATAATGAATTAGATGTCAGATCGAATGATCAAAAAGGAATAGTTAACAAAACACAGGGCTGACTCATACCACAGCAGGAGACAGCTGAGGATAAAAATGATACACCCATGGGTGCGCATGTAATCGCAGTACGTGTTGGGAAATGACAAATCTTACCCTGGAAAAGTGTATTAAAAATAAACTATGCATTAGTTGCAAGACCTTCAGGTATTTTTCCAATAACTGTATCAGTGGGCTTCTCTTTCCATTTAATTATGGCTCCCAGCAGCTATGCCCAGACCCTTGTGTCTGTCATCGTTCCATTTATTTGTGGCGCCTGGATGCTAGTCTGTGTAAATGGCATGGTCATAATAGGCCCAGATGCATGAGTTAGGCTGAGTGACTGTGCTACCTATTACTTGACCCAGCTTTCCAGGCAGCAGCTATAAAAGGATATTGAACACTCATCCAGGATGAGAGAAGAGGCAATTTTTAAGCTATAAAGAGAGGAGACCTCATTTCAAACCACATACGCTTCCTTTAGCTAGATCAGCATGCAGCATCAGTAGTGATGTGTGCAGCCCATCTGTAATAGAGAACAGTGCTACAAAACAATGAAAATTATGGGAGGGAAAGCGAGGACTGGGATTATCTGTCTATAAGCCAGGTGTACAACACAGTGCAACCAAAAAGCCTTAATGGAGGCCCATCCACATCCTTGCCTCTCACTGCAGTGTCGGGACCAACCTGATCAGCTTAGGTTCATCCTTAGTGAACTCGGACAGTTTTTATTCCACTTTCACAGAAGATGCCAGGACCAGCTAACGTGAGGCTGGCTTGTGTTTGATTTCAAACATCAATCCTGATTGGGATGCAAAATAAGCATAGCCATTTTGCTCCCTATGGCAATTTTCCAATGCATCTCTTGGTATTGCAGAGTTTGGGCAACGCCTGCTGTGTAAAACCATAGATAAGGTTGTTCATCGCTTCCCTGTTTCATCAGTGGCTACGCACAGTGTTGTGGTAAATAACGGTGCAAACAGTTACAATAAACTGTATTTAACTGTCTCCTTTGATTACTACACTCGCCTGTTGGAGAAGTAGTGGAAAAGATCCCGGCGTCGGATGGTTCTGCATTCCACAAATACTGGAGGGAAGAAGCCATAAATGGTTGAAATTGAATTCAAAGGACCTCAGTGATCAAGAAAGAATTTTGGCTCTGCTTGGCTATTCTTTTGCTTGGGTGGAGGCATTTATTTTTTTTCTTTAAAAAAAAAATTATAATTAAAAGGACATTGTCAGGTTCAGTAAGACTAAAATTTGGTCTCTTGTGGACTGCAATCTTTCGTGTTCCCTATGGTTTTTCACTTGGACTATTATCACTCTCTGACCAAACAAAATTATGGTACAGAATAGATACCTATTTTAAGACACGTAGGTGGAAAAGGGACTAAGGTTATAAGTGAGTGATGTTCTGAGACTTAAGGAATCAATGCTTGGCAACACAGGAGGGGAAGGAAAGACTGATAGATTGTGCCCTAGAATGCATCAGGGAACTAATTATAAGTCAAGGAAGATAACGGTCCTTCTTTACAAGGTTCTTTCAGAGCCTGTTTGGAGCATTGTGTGCTGGTCTTAGCACTGATTATTTTTTGAATGCAGTAGCATCGGGTGGCCCCTACTGAAATTGTGCTAGGCACTATTCAAACGCACAGGGAGACATAGCCCTTGCACCAGTGGGCTTACAGTCTAAATAGACAAAGGGTGGGAGAAGAAACAGTCGCCCAGGGAAGTGAAATGGCTTCCCCAAAGTCACACAGCAAACCGATGGTGGAGCCAGAAATAGAACCTATTTATTCCAGTCCAGTGGTCTGTCCACTAGACCATGCTTCCTACCCTGACATTCATTCTACCTTTGGAGAAGGTGCAGATGAGGGCAACAAGGATCATTTAAGGCCTGGAAAGGAGGGTCTCTTATTTAGTGTTGTGAAAAACTGACCTCATCACAAAGTTTAATTAGCTTAAGAGAAAGGTTGTGACTTTATCATGAGTCTTGCAATATTTGATGTTTTTCTTATAGCCCCAGCTCCTGAAATCATGAAAATATGTGAGAATTTCAGATTTCATTTATAAATAGATGGTTTCTAGCTTTTATGGTTGTTGGAGAAAAGTTTGAAAATGTGGGCTAAGTGAACCCTAAAAGCACAGTAACCAAATGGCAAACAAAAAAAAACCCTGAAGTTTTTATTGCTATTATTTTAAATAATGCTTTGTTGGGGGCCTGGCTCAAGCTCGGGAATCGGGATTGGCAATACTGCCAAGGCTCAGGAAAAGACCATTCTGGATTCCAGGGAGATTGTACTACATGTGATCGTGACATTAGGAGAGATTGTGACACTGTGAAATTCAGCAGCATCCTTCGGCAAAATGTCCCCTTTTCGACACAAGCAGCCTCCACCATAAGCACAGTGCTCCATGCCTGGAAGAGACAGCGAATGGCCGGAGGACAGTTGGCTTTCACTTATCATGGCAGATAGTGATGGGAAGAGGAGGAATACTGTGCAACGTGTTCAGGACACTGAATTCACCATTGACTAAGGACATTCAACTGCTAATAATCAAATTAGTATGAAGTTACTGTGGGGCTTGTGGTTGATCCTGTGAGGGTCCCAGGGCGCACGTGTTACAGTGGCAGCGAGGAATGTTTTCTGTCCTTTTGGCTGGCCATTGGGATGTTTTCCCTCAGACAGTACTTGTAAACAGAAAGTAATCAGTGTCTGGTGATAGGATATTTCAGAGCTGGCTAAGCCACTGGTGACTGGTGGTTGCTACCATCTTGTTCAGTGGACTCTGAAGGATGAATTTGATCTCAGTGCAGTTCCCAATGGACAGATGCTCACATCACACATACACGCTACTCCACACTGGAGTCTAATTAGCACCCTTCCTGCTAGCCTAATCACAACAACAACAAATCAGAAATGGAATTGGCCATGCAGTATAAATTCCCACTCTGCCTTACCAGGGTTAGGATTGAGTGTGTTGGCAGGTCAGTCTGGGGAAGTTTGCCCCAGTGCTGCCTTACCCAGTTCTGTGGGTAAATAGATACCTTCATTCTCCAGGACTGTCGCTCTGGCACCTTCTACCAGTGTTAAATTCACACTGAATTTTAAAAATTCCAGCAGTTACTTCAGTAAAAGTGAAGCAGAGGATCAAAACTTCCGGTCACCAGACTGGAGACAAACCTTGTGAAGTTATAGAAACCCCCCTTGGTTATTGTTCTCAGAGAACAGACTGTCTTCATTATTTATGGACCCTCGGTTTTATCAAGTATAATACTGTCAGTCTTTGCATTGTACATTACACATGTTCAAACCAGAACCCCTCATCTCCCATGAAAAGCAAGTCTGTATAAATGTCACAGTCATGCATGAAGAAACTTCATTGTAAAACAAAACCGTGTCAGCCTGTTATAAATGTCTAATTTATTTAGATATGATTGAGGGTTACATCTGTATACCACAATCAATGGTAAACAAGTTAAGACTTCATAATTTATTTTAAAAAGCTAGAACAATGTCTTGGACTCCTATTATTATATGCAGCTTACACTTTTCTTACTGTTCTCTGCAGCACAATAGCTTTGCTAGAAGTAACAAATTATACTTAAAAACAAAAAAAACCCTCAAATGAAGCCAAACATTGAGAAATCTGTTTCTTCGTTGTTAGTTTCACTATAAACTGTACTATGGATCTACAGTTTTTAGAGTAAAAATGTGGTACATTTTTACCCTGAAAGAAAAGCATGATGAATAGGATTGATTTGTATAGGATCATCCTATCATCAATATCTCTCATGAGTCACATTGAAATATAAATGGAAAACACAATAATAACGTGTATATCTACAGAGTATAGATTGCAAAATCATCTGCATGCGCAACTTACTGCTGGAAGCTTTCATTAAGCAAATTAGTTATGTAAATTGAATGACCTAAAATAGATCTTTGTGGAAGTCTTTTTGATATCACAAGCCATGTTAAAGCAGACCGAGATGAGCTCTGCATGATCCTGGAAGACGGGAATTGGTATAACAAGCGAGTTCTACCCACTGTCCATTTAAATTCACTTTGAGGAAGTGAAGGACAAGCAAGTTCTGCTGGTAAAGCTCTTCTGGGCATTGGGAGATATGAGTTCTATTTCAGGCCTGCCAAAGACTTCCTGTGTGACCCTGAGCAAGTCATTTCACCCTGCAGTGCCTCAGTTCCCCATCTGTAAAATGGAACTAATTAATGTGTGCCTACCTTATACAAATGTTGTGAGGCTTAACACCTTAAGTGAGGTGCTTTGAGATCCTGAGTTTGAACGTGCTCTGAAAGCACAACAAATTTTACTTAGATTACCAGCTAAAGCATTTTGGTATGAATAAGAAGGAGTTTATATGCCAGCCTCTAAAGAAGGGGCCACTAGTTCAAAAAATTCTATTTTTCCAAATCTCCCCAAGCAGTGTTGTATTGTAGAGATGCAAATGAGAGGGTTTGACCCAGTCTCATTTTACTGGGTTCCTATTCCATTATGCCACTGGGATCCCTAGTTACACAGCAAAGCTGTGTCATGTAATGACAACAGAGCTGCATGATTATTTATACCTCCAGATCTAGGCTGCTATGCAGAGATCAAAAGAACTGAAAATGGCTGAGATCTGACTGTGTCTCATCTAACCCCATGTCTGAGAGTGAAGCATTTTGAGTGTTAAGGAAAGAAGAGGGATAAGGAAAGAAGAAAAGAAATAAAGAGATTCAATGTGATTAGGATTGTGATTATGCTGAATACTTGTTATATTAGATAGTGCAGAACTTGATAATGAGGCCGGAATTTACCTATCCTGAAAGGCACTTGTTAGGGTAAAGTGAAATTACCAGTTAGTCGGCAGGATTTGTTTTCCTGCTCTTGGTATAAGTATGCGGTAGTGGGCCTGGGTTTCCTCGCCTTACAGACACTGGACACTCAGTGTTGTTTGCCTGGAAAACTTCCCCACTGCTTGGGATTAGGGGTGCATTTATTAGGTCTTAAAAAAGGAACAGAAAAATGTCTGGTATCTTTAGGCTGGGGGGTCTTTCACAATCATTAAGGGCAGCAAGCAAAATAATGCCTCCTCCCCTCCCCGCCCCCTGCTTCTGCAGGCTCTGTGGCCTTTCAGCCTCCTTCTCAGGGAAGATCAGTAGCTGATATACATTGCTGGCTAATAATCCCAGGTACCTAATCTCCTGGTCCTCAGTACATCCTTGCTACCTGCTCTGGACAGGGTGTATTCGGTGGGGAGGGGTGCTCTGTGGACTATGAAGGGAGGGTGTCTATCCTGTTCCATTGACCCAGGAGAGCAATCCCTGTGACTGTCCAGGTAGGATTTTAATCAAACTCTCTGAACTTCTGGGAGCAGAGGCTAGAGGCCCATCCTGAAAATTCATCAGCAGAATAAATCACTTTCTAAGACATGAGAGCCTTTGACCTTATTTGCCTTCAAGGAGTGAGGAGAAGTGCCTGTTTATGAGCAACTGCATTGAAGACACATCACTATCTCCTCCTGCTTGTATGTCATTATCCACCTCCCCAGGTCTGGACTGCAAAATCAGGTTGTGAGCAAGACTGGCCTGCTGGTTAGTACAGTAATGACAGACACTGGAAACCACAGCATTAAGAATAGAGCAACCTAATCAAGTCTCCCCCCATGATTCATAGTGCTCTGATTATTTGATTTCACAATGTCAACTAAAAAGGCAGCCCTCACCTTCAGAACATATTGACAACTAGAAAATAATTTGGACAGGTGGATTGTGCTTTAATTGTCAATGCTTGTAGCTTTTCCATATGTTCTTAGTCTTGGACTCTTACAGTCATAGGGTTGTTAAATCTGTCTGCTTCCTATATACATTGCTGCAATGAGAACCTATCCATTTAGGAGCTAAATGTCAAGGTTTTTGGATTACTCTGATATTCAGGAAGTTCTGAGTTCTAATCCTGGCTCTGACATTGACACACTCTTTGGTCTTGGACAAATCACTTAACTTCTCTGTGTCTCAGTTTCCTCATTTGATGATGATGACCTCATAATTGGGTTGCGGGTTAATTAATGTTCAAACAGTTTTGAAAATGAAAAGCTGTACGTAAAAGCTATATTATCATTCCATTTTACAGGACATGATACAGCCTCTAATTTAAATACACTAACTCTTAATCCTGTACTTAATCCTTAATCTGAATCCTTAGCCCAATATTTAAATGACATTCATTGGAATTACTCCTTCCATAATTGTTGTTGTGAGGTCATGTACTGTGTCCCATGTTTGTGCTGCTGTGCCAAGTGATTTATTTTAATAGAAGCCTTTAAGTAACTGGCGTTCTTGCTAATCATGGTGCATCTGCTTCTCTGGGTTCCCTGTTACGAGTAATTTAATGCTATTACTTTAGCTGGAAGGGCTCTGTGTCACCATCTGTCCTGGAAAGCTATTGATGGGGTTGTACGGAACATGGAGTGTCATCAGCAGAAGAGAGAGAGTTCTAAAGAGATGACTAGATTTCCTGTTGTAATATAATATAAGAGGGTTTACTGTGATTATGGCTTAGATGAACTAGTATCGAAAGGTTGTTAGCTGCTATTTGAATTTGCTGGGGACATTTCCCCAGATGTGTATGGAAAGATGAGATGTAATGTTGTTAGCAGTTAGTTCCAGGTAGTAATCTCAAAAGTTAATCATTAAAAGGTTGAAGTTTGTAAGGATACAAGTCCTGTGAAATTAGTATCTAAAGAGCCCCAACCTCAAATGCCTGCACATGTGCAGCTCCCAGCCACCTAACATTCAGCAGCAAAGGCTTGCCAGATGCTGCTCAAGCCAAACATTTTCCTAATCAATGATTATTTTGTAATTGTTGTTTACAGACCTGTTCCACGTAATAAACATCTCTTCAGAATATGGCAGGGAGTCACAACAGACATGAAAAGGCTACACAGCTGAAAAGCAAGTTGCTCTCTCGTTATCAAAGCCAGTGATGCAGTGTAACTTGTAAACTTGTAAATTGAGCACAGGTATAGGGTATCTTCTCGGCTGTGTCAGAGCATGTTACTGATGTCTTTACTTGAACAATGAGTGAATTCATCTCATGACTAAAGTGACTGGTTTATAATCGAGTTAGGAAATTGCACTGTTCTCAGTCTAACCAGATCTGTCCTTGCCAAACCATTCTGGTTACGCAGGTTTTTCCTGTAGTCTAATGGAAAGCATAGGAGCTTTTCACAGCATACTGCTAAAGGAATTCAGTGATGGGTTTGTTTTGTTTTGTTTTTGTGATGGTTCCATCCTTCTCAATGTGCCTGACTGGATGGTGCATGGTAACTCATGTTTTGAGTTTTTAGTACCCGTTGGACCAACCCAGAATCCTGGCTCCAGACTCCCCTGAAAGTTCATTTCCAGATCTCAGGTCTGTGGTTCAGGCCTTGCTTTAATTTTATTGAGCAAAGTGCAGCGTCTCTTCAGTTTTCATATATATTTAATAGAAAAATGTACTTGCTGCATATCAACATCGCTTGTGCAAATAACCTACACGCACGAGGAGCAGATATGCACTACACAACGCAGGGCTAAACTCTCATCCAGCTGCATAGCCCACCCAGAGAGGTTAGGTGGAAGGGCTGATGTGGCTGAAAGTTGGGTGTGAATTAGCCACAGTCATTCCAGACTCTGGGCTATAATAGTTGGCTGTGGTGCTCTACAAGCCCAGCTACCCAGGCGTTTGGACTGGTGGATCTATGCAGCTCATGGATTCACTGGCCATACCTCTTGTTTACCACCAACCCTTCTACACGGTGCCATAAAGGGGATCACAACAAGGAATACTCTGTGGCATGCAGGAGGCGGGGGGAGCATAGCATGTCTGCATCCCCCCATGGCTCACCATCTTCCATGCAGTGTTTCCATTGCACACCTATGCCAGAGGTAGCAAGGTTGGCCTGTGAAATAGTAAATCCTGATCTGTGCACAGTTTCCAGCTAGATTTACAGTGGTCGCTCATAAGCTTTTTAATGACTCCATGTAAAACACACAGTCACAGTTGGCAGGAGGCTTTTCCTCTGGGATAATGTTTGTAAGGAGAAAACAGAACGAGTTCATGGAAACATGAGAGAATTTCCAATTCCTTTTATCATAACAATGCTTAGCTTTTCAGAACAAGTAGATCTCCAAATGTTTTACAAAGGAGGTCAGTATCATTAGCCCCATTTTAAAGACAGGGAAACTGAGGCACAGAGAAGGTAAGTGACATAACCAGGGTCACCCAGTAGACTAGTGGAAAGTACCCCTGCTTGGGCTCAAGCCAGGCTGATGACCGCTGGATATGGAGCCCAGCGTTCCTAAAGGCATTCTCCCCATTTTCCAGGCAACAACTTCCCCTGAGCATCTATGCAGCGGAAGAGAGAATCCCCGTTCACCTGTGGCTAGGATGTGCCATGGCCCAGTGCCACCTGTCCCATCACCCTTAAAAACCAGTCAGTCGCCTTGAAAAACTAAATGATTTTATCTCATTGTTGGCAGTCTTACAGGCGTAGGCGCCAACTCCAAGGGTGCTCCGGGACTGGGGTGGAGTGGGGCCTAGGGCAGAGCCAGGAGTTGAGCACCCCCTGATACTTTGGAAAATTGGCGCCTGTGCTTATAGGTATTTCCTATTGCAAGTACAGGGGAGCATAGGCAATAACAGTGCAGATGCTAATTGCAACTATTTGTCTATGACAAAACCAAACAGTATTACAGGGTCACCATTGTACCAACCATACAACACAAACCAGACAATTTTTTGTAATGCCAAGTCAGTTGTGACAAAGTAACTTAATTGCAAAGAAAAAGTAGAGAATTTTAATCTTGGCTGTGTATTGTGATGATTGCGGTACCGTTGGACTCTGAAGCAGAGAGGGATTGTTGTTCATGTTGGGCCCAGTCTTGACAAACTGCCTGTCACTAATTAGCTGTTTCTGAATGTAAGAAAATGACTCTGCTTTTTCAGTAACATGTTTATAAACCATCCTGGAGCTAACTTCACACCTGGTGTCACTGTAGAGTGACCCCAGGCATGGATCTGGTCCCACTGTCCCTAAACAACTTGTTGCTTGGTGGAGTAAGACCAGTGAAACTGGTCGCTGGGCAATCTCAAAAGTAAGAGATTTCTTCCTGGAAGAGAATCAACAGTTTTTGAATCACAATATTTATAGATGCTTAGAATACTCAGCAGAAACATTCTCAGCGAAAGGCATGCAAATTACTTCCAGGGAGTTGTTAATTTTGTCTGATAAGGAGGAAGAGGCCTGTTTTACAAGAAGCTGATCAAGCATAGCAGATAGCAGCTTTTTACGGAAAGCTAAGGCTCTGTACACGTTACAGCTTACATGGGTATAACTTACATCGCTCAGGGGTGTGAATAAACCAGCCCCCCTTAGCTACCTAAGTTACAGCAAGGTAAGAGTCAGCGTGGACAGTGCTTTGTTGGCGGAAAAGTTTCTCCTGCTGACATGGCAACCGCTGCTTGCAGGGGCTGGAATAATTAAGTAGATGGGAGAGCTCTCGCCCCTCAGCCTACAGCATCTGCCCTAGTAATGCTACAGTGGTGCAGCTGCACGCTCTGTAGTGTAGCCATAGCCTGAATCTCTAGCCCTCATAGTGGTGGAGACGTGTCTTGAAAACCTGAGAGAGACAAGGTGGGTGTGGTCATATCTTTTATGGGCAGGGTGACCCTATGTCGCACTTTGACCGTGACAGACCCCTTTTTCAGCTCTGTCCTGGCCGTCCCTTTCCACACTCTTTTACGATCATTCACCTCATTGTAGCTGGGGAAGAATCCTAGGAAACTGATAATCCTGGGAATTTTCGGTAACACACTGCAAACTCTGGGCTCTAGTAAATCAAGAAGGGCTGGCAAGGTGTTCAGGCGGTCAGCCCCAAGCCCAGCTGCAAGCAGCACGGGGCTCAGCGGGTCAGCCCCAGCCACAGGCAACACGGGGAGGGCAGCTCTGGTGAGCCCGGTGCATGGGGGGAGAGGTGGGGGCAGCTTGGCCAAACCCTGGGCTATCCTGTTTTTACTTTAAGAAATATGATCACCCTATTTATGGGACCAACTTCTGTTAGTGAGAGACAAGCTTTTGAGCCACAGAGAGCTCTTCTTCACCTATATTGAAAACATGAGCACAGTTCAGCCAAGACATGGATTCCTGCCTGTATCTGCAGAGAGCCTGAAACAGTAGCTCTGGGAGGTGTGGGCTACCCCATTCACCTCAGTGATCTAGCAACTCAGATGTCTAGTGATGCTATTTTAAATTTTATTTTAAATGTCACCATTGTTAGCTATTTCACTGCTGTTGATGTAAGTAAGGGAGGAGAAGGAGGATCACAGATCTGCACAATGTACTCTGAGTGGAGTCTCATTTAATTGATTGGTGTTTGGGAGAGGAACACCATTCATATGCACACCCTGCCCCTATCTGAGCCATGGAGCCACCATGTCAGAGGGGAGGAGCAGAGGTTGGATACGTTTGAGACCCACCAAGGGGGAGCAAATATTTCAGAGCCCAGCAAGGCACCTGCAAGCCCTCTGTCAACCAGCCCCTTACCCAGCCTTCCAGGCAGTGAGGGACAAGTCTGTGCTGGTGGTGGGTGTGGGGCCAGGTGGCTTCCTTCCTGGCTAAAGGCAGCTGTAAGCATGAGGACTAGAAACATAACTCTCTTTAAATGCTCTGGGAGCTGGGGCCCATGCCAGTTGTGCCTGCTTTGCCTTAATCCAGCCTGCTCAAGGGTGATTCTGAACCCAGCAAGGGAGGAGCCCAGCAGGGCCTGCATGATCATATTTTGAATATCTGTGCAATGGGCTGTTGAGTGGCATGTCACTGTGTCTTGCCTAGTGGGCGGAGCTTGGGAGAATACAGCCGCTTTTTCCCCCAGTTCAAGCCCTGCAGAAGTTCATACAGTTTATACAGACAGTAAATACAATATGAGAAAGCAAAGCTCTTCTGCCATGATGACATCTGGGCTTGATTCCATCCTGTCTCAAACTTGCTACATGGTAGGCAGTTGGTATTTTATTAAAGAAAATGCCCTGCTGTGCAGGGCATCTATAGACAATCATTTACTAGTGCACAACTTTCTGATCCATTGGATGGGAGTCTCATCTGAGTAAGAAATGCAGATGTTGGGCCTCCAAAGTGGTTGTCCCATTGGATAACTCTCTCAAAGACTATAGGGAATGAGAAACTTTTAGCAGAAAGTCAGAAGTGGAGATACTGTGCTCAGACTTAACTTGATTACTGACATGATATAAAGTGTATGGTATTTACACGCTTTTATCAAGAATAAAGCCTAGATTTCTCCCCTCCCCCCCAATCTTGGTATCAGCTATGATTATAAAAATGGGCCACATAAATCATCACCATTGCAGCATCCAAATCCAATGCAAGTGTTTGACTGCAAATCTCCACGGACAGTTACTGTTCCGTGTGAGATAACAGGCTTGATCCTGGGTGCTGATTTCAGTGAGAACTGAGAATGCTATTTCATGTTTCAGCCCAGAGCAGGGAGCTGTTATCTGATTCTGAGTTCTTGGAGACTTTATCATTTCTAGTGGTAGGTCTCAAGGCAGCCAACGCAGGGTTTTACATGGTGTGATTTGGCACTAAATATGTCATCCGTGTTTCCCCTGCTGGTTCGCATTTCCATGTACTACTACCATGTAATGAAACTCTAGGGCACCATAATTTTCATCAGCTCTTCTGACCAGATGCTCTACTAAGGTGACCAGACAGCAAGTATGAAAAATGGGGACGGAGTAGGGGGTAATAAGCATCTATAGAAGAAAAATCCCCAAATATCGGGACTGTCCCTATGCTCTACTATTATTCTG
The DNA here is from genome assembly GCF_003597395.2 of Chelonoidis abingdonii. Lineage (NCBI taxonomy): Eukaryota > Metazoa > Chordata > Testudines > Testudinidae > Chelonoidis > Chelonoidis abingdonii. The sequence goes on along the minus strand of NC_133790.1, from coordinate 8,105,457 downwards.
TCTGACATATTTGTCATGCCTGCTGGGTTGCTGCCTTTTCTTAGACCTGCCACGTTATGAAATTACAAAATGTTTAGGTCATCAAGATTATTTAATGTTATTGTCATAAATATTTGGACAGGACTTGGCCACTGCTTATATAAGCACTGAAAGACAGTAACTTGTTTTAAGAGGATGTGTGTTTAATGAACAGCAAGCTCAATGCTCTCTCTATAGATTATTTTTACAAATGTGCTTCTCTAAACTGCATATCACAATTTACAAAAGACAAGACCCAAAACATTTTTATATTTAGATTTTTTTTTTTGTCTGTTATCAGGGGGAGGGCAGGATTTAAAATGCTTCGAGACTTGGTTGGAAAGTGTATAGCTCTTCTTTGCTTGTTGTTTTGTCCTCAGACGCAGATTCTGATCTTCTGCATTTTATCAATCACTTTTTGTTAAACCATGTTTCCTTTCATGTTGTTTTTCTACCAAAAAGAAAGGGTCAGTATTTCAGTATCTTTTACAGTCAATTTGGACTACTGATTCCAATTTGTTAATTTCCCAATGCACTTTAAAAAACAAACAAAGAAAATGAGTCATGTGTTCTGAAATACCGAAGTCCCTGCATTATCCTACCCACTGCAGCATGTGTGTTAGAAGTGCACAAACATTTTGGGCATCTCTTTCTTTCTTTGCAGGCATTGAATTTAGGTTTTCTTTTTAAATGAATGCTGCCAGGGTTTGAGAGAGTTCTCAACATAAGCTGGGATATGGAAGCTGCCAGAGGGTGCTCTGTGCATTCTGGCGAATTTCATATATTTTTTCTATAAATATCTTAATTATCAGGGTGTAGTCTTCAGGCTGTTCTTAAAGAGTTGTCTCTTGCCAGATCATTAAAGGAAAATGCCACTAAATGCTACATTTTCTGCCTATATATTGCATTGTGATGTTGCAGCTAATATTTGTTGTTTCGTCACTCTGATGTAACATTGCAAAAATACATGTCAAAGCAGGCAAAACCCAATTCCTGCAACTTCTGGTAATGGAAAAGGTTATGTGGTGTGGTCTGATCAGTTCAGATCTGAATTCAGACTTCAGAGTGTTTTAATGCAAAGCTTTGATTCAGCCTATTATAGATCGGGGAGTTGCCTGTGACATTTGGGTTTGGATCTTGATTTAACTTCTTCAGTTTCCAGGCTGTCCTGCACTAGGGTTTTGGCCTGAGTTAGTGTCTAATAGACCATACCTGCCTTCCTGCTTTAGTTTGTGGATAAATAAGATGATCCAGTAGGTCTCTTCCATTTATAATCTCTCTGATTCTGGGGGTAGCGTGTGATGATATGAAACCATTGGGTGACTCTGCACTGAGGAAGTTCTGTGCAGGAATGGTGTCCCTAGCCTATGTTTGCCAGAATCTGTGAATGAGCAACAGGGGATGGATCACTTGATGATTGCCTGTTCTGTTCATTCCCTCTGGGGCACCTAGCACTGATCAGTGTCGAAAGACAGGATACTGGGCTAGATGGACTTTTTGTCTGACCAGAAAGGCCATTCTTATGATCTTATTTGTTGGTGGTTAGTGGCTGTTGTTGAATATCAGTCAGTTCATGTATGGTTAAATGCCATCTCTCAAATTAACGTGCATTGAGCAAGTGGTATGTAAAATGTGTACAAGTAAAAACAGTGGTGTCTTTTCCTTTCAGAAAAAGAGCAGAGAAGAGACATGTGGAGAAGGCAGTGGTGTGGAGATCCTGGAGAATAGGCCGTACACAGATGGTCCTGGTGGCATTGGGCAATATACGCATAAAGTGTACCATATTGGTATGCATATACCCAGTTGGTTTCGGTCTATCCTCCCAAAGGCAGCTTTAAGAGTTGAAGAGGAGTCATGGAATGCATATCCTTACACAAGGACAAGGTACTATTCCATGTCGCCCTCCCTAGATTTTGAAAGGAACTGAATATCACTTTACTTGCCATGACTGAGTCACAATGATATCTCTTGTGTATCCATGAACATTCTTTAGGGAAACATTGGAGCCAAGTCCTGAGATCCTTGCTCAGTCCTCAGAGATTTGTATGAGCAGGCTCGGTGAGGACTTCAGGTTTTGGCCTATTGTCTAAAGGTGGAAGCCCGGTTGTGCACCAAAGTGTGGAAAATCATTAATGTTTTACACAGAATCTTGTGTGTCACCGTGCATGTTCCACTAACTATTGCAAATATCTGATCGTTAACTTAGATTATATTTAAATGTATGTGAAGATGGTAAGGTCAGCATGTCAAACACTGCCTAGTAAAAGTGAAATTGGATTTGCATCCTGACCCTGTTCTAGGTTGGAGAGTCGGAGAAGTGGGGGAGAGAGAGATTTAAGGATAGAAATAAAAATAATAGATATTTTGGAGGTTCTCAGATATTAACATGCTGGGGGCTTTATTATTAATTTATTGATTATGTATTAATTTAAAAAAAAGAAATAACCCTACACCTAGTAGAGTTCTTAATCCCCAAAAGGGAAGAGAGCCAAAGACTCCATGGGGCCCCCTAGGGACTTTGCCGTTGCCATTCACTGTATTTCGAAGGCATTTGGATATTTGCGTAATGGGCAGCAGTCACTTTTAGCCTAATACTGGAGATAATCTGTGGTCTTGGAGTCTTAGTGTAGCAGAGCATTCCCATATAAACCATATCCTGAGGCCACGCTCTGGCCTAAGAAAAAAATGTTAACAAAGCAAAATCACTGGCTCCTTTTTTGTACATGCAGATTGCGTCTTGAAGGGTATTTAAAGTAAAACATGAGTGAGAAATGACCTGGATTTGCAGCTGGTATTTAGATGTCTGTTATGAAAGCACTTCTCTACTCCATCAAGCCTAATAGGCTTTAGTCTAAGCTTCATTACTCTTCTCTTCCAGGTATACGTGTCCTTTTGTGGAGAAATTCTCAATTGATATTGAAACGTATTATGAAGCCGATCCAGGGGATCATGTCAATGTATTCAACCTTTCTCCTGCAGAAAAAAGACAGACAATTCTTGGTGAATATCACTTTTCCCCTCATTTTTTCTTCTATCCTGCTATTGATTGCTGCACAGAAGTTTTTATAGTAATTTTTCTTAGAGGAAGAAGCATTGTCTAATGGCTAAAAAAAAGAAGTGGTACTAGGAGATCTGTTCCTGGCCCTGCTGCAGACCATGTGTGACACTAGGCAAATCGCTTAATTTTTTCCATCTGTCTCCATTTTTCCAACTGTAAATGGGGCTAATACTTTCCTGCCTCATTTGGATGCTGTAAGGACTAAGGCTTCTTAAAGGACTGTGAGATACCAAATAGAAAGAGCTATCAAAGGGGAAGTATTGCTATTTTTGAGTAATTTTATAATAATATATTTTCTTTCTATGGGAAAACATTATTCCTATGCAAACTTTCAAAACATAGGAAGGATCTTCCCCCTTTCTCCTCAGTATCATCTCAGCACTGGCTAACATTTCAGCCTTCGATTCCTATTTGCACCCTTTTCAGCAGATCAGTTTATTGGGCCTTACAAAACAAAGGACTTCAATGTGAAGAAGGCAAAATGGGCATTTTGTGAAAAGGCCGAAAATGGCAAGTGTCATCCTGATTCCCATTGCTTGTATTTCCTACTGGCCAGTCCCTATGGCATAAGCAGTAGATGCATTGTGTCAGTTAGTGCTAGGTATTATAGTTACACGCCATTAAAGCATCACTTGCTTATGAAACTACTGACACGCTCATGGACTGGTTTGAGTTTTGCTTGGCCTTCTTTTAGGAAATGTGAGATTAGCAAGCACAGTGTCCCAGTGATGGAGAGGAGGACACCTAGTGGTTGCTGTACCTTTTTCTTATCCACTCCTGAAACGCTGCCTATCAGTGGGTAAAGACAGTATCTAAGGTGCAATGTTACTGTGTTTAATTTCTGTAGGCTTGACATTTTTTGTTATTTTCAGCCTGGATTAGTGTGTTCTTGTCACTAAATGTCAAACCTGCCTGATCAGCCTTTGTGTACTAAATTGACTCTATATAAGAATGATTTGAGTCATGTTCCTTCATAGAGAATTTACTGAACGGCCTGTCAATTCTGAGGGAATAACTGAGATATAACCGCGTCAGGTGGAAGTTTAGATGCCTCTAGCAGTGTTTTCTGATCTCAGGATTATTTACAGACCGTTTAGGATGCATTCATTAGTTCAGCTACAGTTGCTTGGTCCCCCTTATCACAGAAGTATTCATTACATAATTTTTAGACTTCAAAGCAGAAAATGCAGATTACATATTGTCCATAGCACAACATCAGCAAATGAGAAGTAAACCAGTAACATCACTGTGGTGTTCTGCAATGGTACCATATTCAGCGGCTAGTCTCTGTTCTATGATATTATTAGAAAAGAACTGTTGTATTATGAGCTTCTAAATTTAGGCAGAGCTACAGCATTGTGGTGGCATGAAAGGAGCTGAAGGGTGAAATATACAAAAACACTCTTTTTACAGCTGAAAAGATGTAACAGACAGAGCTGCCAAAATACCCTCGGTTTACGAAATCTTTGGACAAAAATATCCATTTGCTAAGACCGTGCACGTGAGTTCTCCAGGCATTGTCAGCATCGCTGTCTAGCAAAATTGTATAAACAATTTAAATATCAGTTGTTTAAGAGAAAATACGAAGGAGCTAAATTGCTTTCATGTTTCTGATAAACACCAAAGCGATTTTTAAAAGTGTTATTTTATAGTTATGCAGAAAGAGAAAACTTTAAAAAAATTATTTGTGTTTTCTGCCTTTAGATCCTATTGATATTGTTAAAGATCCTATCCCACCACATGAATACAAGTCAGAAGAGGATCCAAAGCTTTATAAATCCGTGAAGACTAAAAGAGGGCCATTGTCAGAGGACTGGATCGAGGGGTACAAGAACAACCCTGGGAAATATCCAATCATGTGTGCATATAAACTGTGCAAAGTGGAGTTCAGATACTGGGGGATGCAGTCCAAAATCGAGAGGTTTATCCACGACGTTGGTGAGTAATTGTAGTCTTGTACGTGCTGTCAAAATTTTAACATTGTTTTTAGCATTTCTGAGTCAGAGTGCAGCAGCATGTTACATAAACAGTATGTGCTCAGTTTTCATGTGTGGATGCCTTAAGAGGTCACTAGACTACTCAGTTTAACACTTGGCACAGAATCCTGTGCATATAACATAAGAGATGCCCTTAGAAGAGATTTTGACAGCACTATGCAGGATGGCTGTGGGACTGCCCAGAGTACTCAGCATCATTCCCGTTGTTTGCAGTCAGACTGTGTGTGGACCCTAACCATGTTTTGTCATAGCTGTATCCTAGAAAATGTTGGGCAGGGCCTTAATCCTCTGGAGAAAGGATTCATCTGTCACAAATCTAACTAACGCTTTCAAAGGTCTGTTGGTTTTCCTTAGAATGGGCCAAATCCTCAGGTGCCTCCCAAACGCAAGTAAATGGGCCTTGCAGAGGGGCCTGCCATAGGGCTTAGTGGAGGGGGGTGGAGACTCCCCACTCTGCCCCACACCTGCAGGCCTAGGTAGCCAGCCTGCCCTATAAAGCTGGCTAAGAGACAGGAAGCCGGGGGGAGACAGGAAAGGGAGGAGTGTGGGCTGTAGATCCCTTCTGGCTGGGAGGTTCGTAGTCTCCCAGAGTATTGGTCTCTGTAAATAATAGATGGTGGGAACAGACACGAACAATAAAAGGACACGGGTGCTGCACATCAGTTGGTCTCTGACTGTGTTTGTGGAGGGGCCAGGAGCAGGCACCGCTACAGTGATCCATTTGGAAAATACATATCTCACTTTTTCTTCCAACAGCTGATCTCAAATTTTAGACCCTTCATTAGTTTGTCTGTATAGAGTAGGAGGCACTTCAGTTTGTGCTAGATGAAGTGAAGAGATGATGACCTTTAAAGGTTTGGAGATTTGGTTCAGTTTGGGTGAACACCCTGTAATTTATTTGTTTATCCAAACTGTCCAGAACTTTGAGTCTGCAAAATCATGCCTTGTGAGAACAGGCTTTCTTGCAGCAGTTTGAAACTTCCCATCTCTGCCTAAACCCATACGTGTCGATGCTCCCAAAAATGGGGAAAAAAGAAAAAGAACAAAACAGAAACAGAGTTTTGGAAAAGAGTTCACTGTTTAAATTTTATTTATTTATTTATTTATTTATTTATTTATTTATTTATTGAGGCTCAGAAGTTTTATTTGCTTTGGGTCTCAGTTTGGTGCAACAACTGGGGATAGTCTTACATTAGCGCAAGAGAATTCAGTTGGAGAGTCCACCACAGGTTTTATAATGAGCCCAGTCTAGGCTCGGAGAGAGCTGTGGGAGTTTGCTGAGTGCCAAGTAGCTACCCAGGCAATGCAGAGGTTGTAAATGATACGTACAGTTAAGTACCTTGTGTTATCAAGTCAAATTTTAGTGTTCTTTTGAGAATTCCCAGCTACCTGAAACCAAACTGTACTAAACCCCAGCTCTTACTTAACTTAAAACTCTGTGTAAAACACACTAAATTCTTGGCTTAGAGAAGGTGGGAAGTAGAGGGCAGTGAATGTGTGCATGCTAACCAACAGATGTCTCAGAAATTATATGTGTGAGTGCTGGGAAAAAGGACAGATAATCCAAGATTTTAGTAATTACACTAAAACACAATCATTAAAATGGAAATGAAGATGCCAGATATAATGTCCTAATTCAAATGTATATACTAAAAACCCTTGGATTCCATTAAGTAATGGCATCCAGCTTCTGTTCACGCTACATTTTCCTACGTTATCTGCACAGTTGTTCCTTCCTATTGGCAAAGCTTCTTTGAATTGATTCTGCTCGCTCATACAGAACAACTGTGGTATTGCTTACAATACTTAGCATTGGTCCCATTGTTTGTAATCATACTGTGTTTTCCATATTAGTTATCTCAGGAGCACTGTTACAGTCGATCCACTAGCCTCAGTAGTGGATATCGAGTGCTCTGCTAGAGCCATTTTGGTTTTACATTGTCCATAACCCGAGACTCTTGGCCAGTCTTTCAGTCTGGTGTGGACGAATTATTCCTCTCTGACAAACCGTACTTAGATGACTCTTACACTATGACAAACCCCCTCAGTATATTGGGGAAATGAATTAATTTCATCTCTGTCACAAAACATGGCGACAAAATAAAATGAGCCCTTTTTATCTGGAAAGTGAAGAGAAGTATATGGCCCTTTCAGTTGTTCATAAATAGGATTGGTAGAATTTTTTTTTCATAATTTCAACTGATAGTATCAATGTTTAAATATAAGCATTTTTTAAATTATTTATCAATTTACATTTTCATTGTGTGAAATTATGGGAGGTGTCAGACAGTAGTGTGGGGCCAGACAGCAATTGTTTAATGTCTGAGGATGTTGAGATTCAAAACATTAAAGCTTTATAACTGCTAAAACACAAATTGTCAACATCACAAGTCAAAATATACAAAACAAATATCCTTAAACCAAATGCCAGTAACTTCTCAAGCAGGGTTTTTCTTTCTTTGCCTATCTGTAAAATACGATTATTATCGATGGAAATATTATTCATTGGTTTGCTTGTGTTGGGTGAAATTAACATTTACTGACATTTAGCAATAAAAATGTAATCTTTCCAATCCTTTTCATAAAGGAGCTTTGCATAAGTTAAACTGTGGTCTCTTGGAAAGATGGCTCTTGTATATTTCCTAAAAGACTTCATTCAGTCTCTTGTTGATCCAGCTGTAGCAGTGAGCCATATCATCTGATTGTCTGCCACTCAGGCTCCTTACTGCTGTGTTTTATTGATATAAATGATGCATCTTTGATCTGAAGTAACTTTAAGTTGCATAAAATAGGAGAAGTCTTTGAAGCAGAGTCAGAAAATTGAATGAAGAGTGGAAATTAAAAGCTGAGGATTTGTGGGAGATGGATAGCCTTGCTTAACAGTCCATGCTTGCCATGTGGGGGAGAGTTTCCCTTTTGTTAATATGTTTCCTTGGTACTGGTAACAGTTTGGAGGATGTGCTTGTTGTGTCAGGCCAAATTGCTAATAGCAAAATCACAATGTAGAAGTAAACTCTAAGTCAAGGGGGAGAGAGGGTGTTAAACTGTACTCAGACCTCACGCTTCTCTTGTGTTTTTTATCTGAGGACCTTTTTTCATCCCAAATTTCCTATTATCCTCGTTTTACAGATGGGGAAGCTTACCCATGGGCCAGTAAAGTGACTTGTCCACGGTCAACATGGTTCAGACTCCTAATGCTCTGCACTACGTAGTTATTTAGACTGTGTTCCATAATGACATACAATAGAAAGTTCGAGGAAAGAGTTGAAAGAGAAGAAAACATTCGTTTAGTTAAAAATAGGAAAATTATAATATGTGGTTGACTTACTAAGAGGCTAGACAAGGAAGGGAATGGCTGTGAGAGAGGCTGTTGAAATGTTCTCAGTCCCTGATTGAACCTAGAAGTCATTTGTTAACTAATTGGACAGTCGCTGTTATCTGACATCTTGAGACACTCACTGAAAATGTGGGCTGTTCATCTAATCTGCTGTGCTAATTGAATGTGCTTTGGAGTGAACCCCAAAGAGTTTAATTACATTAATGGTGCACAATGTTGTACAAGTTCAGGATTTTTGCCATTCCCACTCAGTTGGCACCCTTTGTACATGGGTTCTATTTCTTTTGTTTTTCTTAAACAAATCAGTGATGATGTATCTTAAGACTATATATTGCAGATGATGTGCACGCCAGTGCTGATAACTTGAGAAGTTTCGGGATAAGCCCGTATTTTTCTGAGAAGTTTTGCTTCACTTACATTTTCTCTATGAAGTACTCATCTAGTAATGTCTTATCCAATGCCCATTTAAGTCTATGGAAGGACTCCCATATATTGGCCAGCCCTTACAGCTTGATATGTACAAGTGTTGGCATCTCCTCTAAGCTTGTGTTTTAATAGATTGCAGCTGGAGGATCAGACACAACCATATAATTTTGCTTTGTGAGTAGCCTAAATAAGGGAAACTGGGGGAAAATAAACACACAATTTCAGGGTTACATTTTATCAGAAATGTTCAAGCAATTAGAACTGTTCGGACAAGGTTATGGTATCTGTTGTGGCTATCAAGGAAATAAAGTGCCACACAAGGGAAATCAGACATCCTGTATCTGCAGCCAGGAAATTGCAAGTGTGTTATGAAATGCTTGGGACACGTCACTCTTGTGTGTAAAAACAACTGCCCAGATATACTTAGATTCTGCAGTGTTTTTATGTTATAATTGGATTGTGTTTGTGGTTTTACTTTAAATAGAAAAAGCAAACCCTGAACTACAAAGAGATCTTTAGCACAGACAGAGCCCTTCAATGGCTCCACACTGGTTGAATTCTAGAAGTATTATTATGATTTGACTGGAACAGGGTTAGCTAGGATGACAGGTTTGAAAGACAAGTGATTCAGTGTCCATCGCCTGCTGATAATCACAAGGGATGATCTTTCCTAAAACAGTGGAAAATATTACAGTTAAATCAGCACAGAGATACTAGTTTTTTCTTAACTCAAAAATATGGCAATTTTTTTTTTTTTTAGTCAAAATGTTTCACTCCCTGGAGAGTTAATAAAACCACACTAACTATTATTAGTATGTTGGCTGAAGAGGTATTTGGTGCTTATCCATAAAGAGACTGTTCCTGGATTTCTTTCAGAGGCCGAATTCACATTGACTTTAGTGGGTGTCTTGCCTGCATAAGGACACATAGGGTTGTGCTCATTCCATAAATGAAGGTGAGAATCGGAATGAGACAAGCCAGGGCTTTATGACAATTTGTTCTGTATAAATTTTTCAAGATGAAAATCAGTTCTGATTCTCCCTTACTATTCGTCTTTCTTATGAGCAAAAGAGAGCTCTTTGGAAGACTATGTGGCAGCACTAGCTTTTCTTCATGTTATTGGACCAGTCTGTTGCATTCCGATCTACGGATATGTCTGCACTGAGGCTGGGAGAGTGCTTCCCAGCTTGACTAGACAGGATCAAGCTCCTAAGCTCTAAAAATAGCATGTAGCTGGGGTTAGCACGGTGGTGGCTCGGGTTAGCCACCCCTGGGATGGTGTCCTTAGCCTCTGTTTGCCAGAAGCTGGGAATAGGCAACAGGAGTTGGATCACTTGATGATTACCTGTTCTGTTAATTACTTCTGGGGCACCAGCATTGGCTGCTGTCAGCAGACAGGATACCGGGGCTAGATGGACCTTTAGTCTGACCCAGTAGGGACGTTCTTAAGTACATACCCGCTAGGGGTCCACGCGGGTTCATAATCACAGGGCTAGCTCAAGCATCCCACTCATGCTACCCGCGGCTACACTGTTATTTTCGTGCATTCGCTCAAGCCAGGCTAGTGCATGCAAGTCTACTTGAGTGGGGAAACATGCTTCCAACTGCAGTATAGATGTACCTTAAAAGTGTCAAAAGTGAAAGAACGCAATTCAGTAAACGTTACGTCCACCTAGTTCAGCAACCCTGACCCTGACCCATGTTACCATGTGATAGTGGTTTGCTCTGCAGTGTCTGTTGCAACGTTCCAGGTTGTTACAGCTCTGTTCTGCCTCCGTTTCCCAATACGTAAAGTGGGGATAATGTTATTTATTTGAAGGGTTTGTGAGAATGAATTTGTTAATGTGTATAAAAGACTTGAAAGTTGAAATGTGCTGTTTGTATGTCCTGTGCATCCGTCAGAGATAATTACCAGTTTAAGGGCATGATCTACCATGAGATTTTAAGTAGTTCTCTTTGAAAATCCCAAACAATGACGTTCCTGCAGTGAGTTAGCTTTGCTGGTCACTGGCGTGTTCTTGCTTTGCAGGCCTTCGGAAGGTAATGGTGAGAGCCCACCGGCAGGCGTGGTGCTGGCAGGATGAATGGTATGGACTCACCATTGAGGACATCCGGCAGCTCGAGAAGGAGGCACAGCTGATGCTGGCTCAGAAAATGGCCCAGTTCAGCTACAGTGAAAATGAGGCAGAGCAGCATGGACCCAGAGACTCCCCGGGCGAGAATGATGCTGAAAGCAAGGCCATGTCCTCCGTCGATGCGGCAGACGCTGCTAGTAATATTGGTGAAGCCGTGTCTGGGAGAGGGATAACCAAGCAGTGGTCCACGTCGTCCAAATCCTCGCGATCCTCGAAAAGAGGAGGTGAGATGTTTGTAATGGGATTAATTGCGTTAGGAAAAAAACATACAACTCTTGCCGTGGTGCTGATGTAACACGCTGGGTAAGTGTGATCATGTCTCTCTTTAGTGGCTAGTCCATACGATGGGTCAGAGCTTATTTATTGCTACCAGCTAACTGAGTCACTTCTTTAGCCTGCTCATTTGGTGTGAAAGTCCCCTCCAGTGGAGCTGTGTTGAGGGTTATGCCCATGCTGCAACAGCGGCTCCTGAAATGACATTGCCATGAATTCCGTCAAAGTTAAATAAATTACAAAGAGGGGAAACGAGAAAAGGCAGTGAGAGCTGGTGGCAGTGATTGTTGTGAGAAGAAAACAAGCAGGGCACCATAGAGGGGAGATTAGTCCTTGTTGTTAGTAACATGGAAATTTTTTATAAGGTTTAATTCCTCAGGTGATGTTCTCTCTCTGGACATGTGCCTGTCTGATGTGAAATGCTAGATGCAGAAAGAGAGAGAGTCACTGAATAGGCCTTGATCTGATTAATTGTTAGATTCCATGTCTCCTGCTTTGGATTTCTCTGAAATACAGTTAAAGTGACAGGCATAATCCTCCCCGGTCAGCGATAAATGTTACTGCTTTCATTCATTTCTAAGGAGGGAGTTGGCTCCCAGGCTCCTGCAGTGTAGTTTGCACAGCTAAGCACCATAATTGGCCTTTTGGGAAAATAACGCAGGTCACCACTGTCAGTGAAGAGAGAGGGGAATGACAGCTGTTGCATTTTGCTGCTGTTAATGTCCTGCAACCATCATCCATGGCTAAGGAGATCAGATACCACCATGGATCATGTTTCTATTTCCTTTTAAATGCCATGCAAGAAAAATGTCCAACAGGCTCCAATGAACCTCACTGAAGGACTTCACTTCAGACCCATGAATCTCCCCTGTGCACTAGGAAGTCACATTCTCTCAAGTATCCTTTACTGTACACACCTCATTTTCTTGACCCACTCTTTGGAAAAGATGACTCGTGACATCTTTACTCAGTGTTTCCATCAGGCACAAGTCACATCAAAGACAGTGGCAGGGTTTACAGTAGCAAAAAAGTTATGTGTGTTTTGCAGTAGGTTAGCGATCTCGCTGTAAAATCCTAGGGTGAAAACATGGCCTATTGAAGTCCTTGGGGCCGGAATTCATCCCTTTGATGTAGTTGGGCAAAGTAAACCACTTAGGACAACCTACAGTTCTTCTTCAAGGAGTGTCCCTGTGGGTGCTCCACTTTAGGTGTCTTGGTGCCCTGTGCTTCTAATCAGAGATTTGTAGTAGCAGTGCCCTGGTTGGCCACACACATGCGGCAGCCATCTCACACCGCTCTGAGGAGTTACCCTGCTTGTGCAGCCAACCGTCCCCCGGTTCCTTCTCTACTGCCTTTGGCTTTGGTTGGAATGACAGCAGCGCCTCACCGCTTTCGATATTTCTATTATTTCAGTTCTTTCCCTAGCAAATACCCTTTCTTTATTAATTTCTCCTTAAATTTTTCTTTACCATTAAAAAAATAAAAATTCCTCTCCTAGTCTTCCCCTTTCCCCCACCTCAGGCGGGTAATTACCCAATTACAAAAGAGGCATAAGAATGGATCTATTCCCATTCTTCCTTTCAACATAACCTCTCAGACATGCCTGGCTCTCTAGGTTTCAAATGCTGTCTTGACTTGCAGCCCAAAATGCCCGCCATCACTTTCTTCCCCTAATCTGCAACAGGACTGTCCAGATTCTTACAGACAACTTGGCGACTATGTTTTATATAAATTGCCAAGGAGGGGCTCGATCTTATCCACTCTGTGCAGAAGCAGTCCACCTCTGGCAGTAGAGCATCTCCAACAACATAGACAGCATGGCATTCTACCTACCAGGATGCCAGAATGCTACAGCAGACCAACTAAGCAGGAATTTTTCACAAACGCACGAGTGGACGATGGATCCTGGAATCCTAAAAACTATATTCAAACAATGGGGATTCCCCTCAATGGATCTTTTCGCAATGGCCCGCAATGCCATGTGCCTGCAGTACTGCTCCCGGGCCGAGTTGGGACATGACTCTCTGGGCAACACCTTTCTTGTGAAATAGAAAGCTCCACTGTTGTATGCCTTCCCCGCAATCCCCCTTTTGAGCCGTATCCTTCACAAGATCAAACAAGACAAATCCAGAGTCATCCTCATTGCACCAGCATGGCCCAGACTAGTGTGGTTCCCATACCTGAAACAGATGGCCGTGACACCACCATGAACCTTTTCCTCGTGCCTCATTTGCTAACACAGGATGCCTTCGTCACCCCAACATTTCAATATTCCATCTCAAGGCCTGGCTGATCTGTGGATGACAGGACTTGAGACAGACTGTTCCAAGGAAGTACAAGACATACTGCTGAACAGCTGGCAGATGACCACATGAAAGACATGCACGCACAAGCGGAAACGGTTCTGTACCTGGTGCCAGGACAAGCAGATTACTCCACAATTGGCCCCTCCTGCCCATAATCCTCGATTACATACTGATGCTAAAAAAAAATCAGGCCTATCTACTAGCTCACTCGGAGTCCATCGAGCAGCCGTCGCCTCCTTCCACACTAAGGTGGACAGAGTCACCATCTTCACTCACTCATTAAGCGCTTCCACAACAGCTTAGAGAACAGTTATGCCACATTATGGGACCTGACTCCCATGTGGGATCTCAATCTTGTACTCTATGCCCTCATGGGCAAACCCTTTGAACCACTAACATCCTGCTCGTTGTTGCACCAATCCATGAAGGTCGCCTTCCTAGTAGCTATCACGTCGGCAAGAAGAGTGGAAGAGCTGGTGCCCTAATGATGCACCCACCTTATACCACATTCCTCAAAGACAAAGTAATCCCACGACAACATCCTAAGTTCCTACCCCCTTCCATTTCACCCAGCTCATTTACTTACCTGTATTTTCCCCAAACATCACGCTGACCACAGGGAGGCCTCCCTCCACACGCTGGACATCTACAGAGCGCTAACGTTCTATATGGACAGAACGCAAATCATCCAGACTGTTTGTATCCACAGCAGGACATTCTCAACGTCAAACCATCTCCAAGCAGAAACTTTCTAAGTCGATATCTACCTGTATCCAATTCTGTTACCAAAACTATGATCTACAAGCTTCCTCTGGACTTCATGCACACTCCACTAGAGCGCTGTCCACGTTGATAGCCTTTCTCAATAGTGTATCCATCATGGACGCTTGTAAAGCAGCTACCTGGGCATCAGCCCATACCTTTACCAAACACTATGTGTTACAGTAACAATCAGCCGCAGATGCCCAGTTTGGATTTTTGGTGCTCTCCACCATTCACAAATCAACTCCTAAGCCCCTCCTCTCCACGAGGGGCACTGCTGTACAGTCACCTAAAGTGGAGCACCCATAGGGCCATTCCTCGAAGAAGAAGAAGAAGAAGAAGAGAAGGTTAGTCATCTTGTGCAGTAACCGAGGTTCTTTGAGATGTTGTCCCTGTGGGTGCTCCACTGCCCCCCCCTTCAGAGTTTCACATTGATCCTTTGAGGTGGAGAAGGAACTAGGGGGACATTTGGCTGTGCACACAGGGGTAACCGCTCGGAGTGGTGCAAGACGGCTGCTGCACGCGCAGCCAACCAGGGCCCTGCTACTACAAATCTCTGATTAGAAGCGCAGGGCACCAAAACCTCTGAAGTGGAGCACCCACAGGGACAACCATCTCAAAGAACCTCCTTTACTGGACAAGATGAGTAACCTTCTCTTCACTTGCTACACACTTACCTGGAGATAAAACTACCACTTGCCTTGGCTGTGCTGGTATTTTACAGTGACAGAGACATCTCTTGTTAGCTATCTCTCCTGGTGTAGACTTGGCCAATGGAAATTGCAGTTCTTCAGCACCTCTCAGGATTTCACTTAAAGGTTTTCACCGGTAGCAAAGCATGATTTTTAAACTTCAGATTGGCATGGATTTTACTGGAAAAAACTGATGAAAGGAGTGAATTGCAATGAGTTGGGAAATACATCATGCAGATATTTTAATCCTCTTTCATGCTAGGTTTAAGAAACAACAGCATATTCACATAGATAAATGCGAAGAGCTGTCTGGATTTACAGCTACCTTTGACAAGAAAGTAACTCTCTCTCTTTGTATGCAGACTTGATCTGTTTTACACTGCCTAAGCAAGACCCCTGGTGTGACTGGGGCTCTTGTCACCATCCCATATATTATTACGTGCTCTATTTTTAGAAACTAGCATGCAAGTGCATTTGACGTCATTCCACTGTGATTTAGCTAGGCTATGCCAATCACACTGCTCGCTATTCCCAGAGGGGTGGATGGTGGGATAATCGGGGGCTACAGAACCAACTAAGCTGTAATTAACTGCCTCTGCTCAGGGTCACACTGGTCTTTCCACATGACAATTAGGAGGTAAAATTAGAATCTTAAGAATCTGACTCACATATTTAACCCTGTTACAGCAATGGAATAAATAGTTTTCATACAGCCATTGCAATAACATGAGCCATTCGATGGTCTTTGTATGCTAGATGAAAATTTTAACCCTACTGTGTTACATTAAAATGCTGCTGCTACAGGTACTTTGTGTGTGCTCCCTGTTCTGTAACATTGACGGGTCCATCACAATAATGAGTGAAACTGAGAGAGAGAGAGAACCAGTCTCTCTTGCGTCTTTGTGTATGATTTTCACTTTAGCTGACTTAGCATCCTGTGAAGAGCTCAGCTAAAAAGAGTTCACAGTAGCTAGTTTCTAAATTGTATTTTGAAAGCTAATGCCACAAAAGGTTTACTTAGCACAATGAACTTTTAAATGGAAAATGAAAGGAATCAAGTAGATGTAAGAAAAGGAGGGCAAACAGCTACTGAAGGAGCTGTCATGTACTCTTGTTCTCGTTGTATTAGTGTAAATCTGTCCATAGTGCACACTGAGAGCTTCCGTAAAAATAGTTTGGTAGCATTTTATTTAAATCACCTCAGTTAAAGTTTAAATAGATCTCTGTTGCAATTGGTATGGAAGCAATTTCCTTCCAGAAAACAGATCATTTCTCTCCATACTGTTCCAGGTAGTTTCCCATCTGAAAGTTAGTGGAAGCTGTAGCACGGCTGGTGTACTGTTACAGTCAAGAAGAAGGCTTACAAACCAGACTGTTTCCTTTTTAATTGCAAACTTTAAAAACAAAATGATTTTACACATCCTACTAATGGTTATAAATAGCTACCTTTCAAAATAGCATAAGAGTGATACAAACAGCTTGCTTTAATG
This sequence comes from Chelonoidis abingdonii, assembly GCF_003597395.2. Taxonomy (NCBI): domain Eukaryota; kingdom Metazoa; phylum Chordata; order Testudines; family Testudinidae; genus Chelonoidis; species Chelonoidis abingdonii. The sequence goes on along the minus strand of NC_133790.1, from coordinate 8,088,963 downwards.
TGGCAGCTTGCGGGCAGGTTATAACCACAGTAAGCAAACAGGACTTGTAAAGTGGTACATTGACATCACACCAGCATCACTGGAATATTGTGCCTTAATCTATTGCTGCAATGATAGATTTTCACTAGGTGCACACGACTATGTTCCTGTAGCAAAGACCATGTCAGGAAAACTCTGCCTTGTTTATGTAGCTTTCCGCATAAGCCTTTTTTTTTTGTTTTTTCCAGCAAGCCCCTCCCGCCATAGTATATCCGAGTGGAGGATGCAGAGCATTGCCAGAGATTCAGACGACAGCTCAGATGATGAATTCTTTGATGCACATGGTATGTGGAACCAAAATGGTGATCAGTTGTTTTATCTTCTTAAAGGGTAGAGTTGGGAGGGGAGCAGGCAGTGAGACCACCTGCCTTGCTTGAAACTGTATTGTTTTCTAATCAAGGGTTTTATGCAGCATTAATGTAATTCAGAGCAGCACCCAGCAGACTATTTCATTCAGCTGGGCAATATTTCAAGTTTAATGTAATCTGTCTGATTATTTTTTAACATGAAATGATCTTGGAGTTCTGTTAACATATGGAATTTTGGTATTTTTTGGTGCGAATGCACCTGTGTAAAATTCTGCAATTCTCTACACAAGCTGTGGATATAACTCTGAATATTTCTTATTCAGCATGACAGATTGTTTTCAAATAGCCAGGTGGTAACATTCATGATGAGTAGAGTCCTGCCTGAGTAAGAAGAGACCCTAGTCTGTCTTTAGTAAGAGTCCTTATTAACATCTTGTGTGCCTGCACGAAGAAATGCAAAAAGGAGTTAAGGGAGATGTCAGAGTTTACGAGCGCTGAAAGGTTGTTTTTTTTTCTGTAAGAATTCCTGAAGTGTTTTAATGTGCTATAGCTCTCTCCACATATTTTTATGTTTGCTGTGTGTATCTAAAAGGAGGATGCTCTGCTCTACAGGACTCGTATTGTATATTTTACTTATTTATTCAGTATATATTTGTTAAACACTGACAGTGAGCTCAGCACTGGTACAAAGCACTAACTACCAAGACACCCTTCTCGAAACAGCCTTTCAATGATCATCTAACAAGCTGGCTAACCTGCACTGCTGGAGCTGGCAAATGGAGTTGCTGGTACCATTTTGTAAATAGTATTTCATTCGTGATTGACCATAGCAAGTAGTACAGCTGAAGTGATGTACTCCAGAAAAGTTTTGATATCAAATATTACGAATGTGCCCCAGATTCTCAGGCTTTCCTTCAAATGTTTTCTTATGGGAAGTAGCATGCTGCTATAGAGTAAGACTGCAGGTTTGTGCAGGTTAAGGGGCTGCTTTTAGTACAAGTTGGCTCCGGGTTGAACCCCTAGGTGTCACTGGCCCATCAGCCAGGGCTAACTTATTTTATGTGTCTTTATTTATTAACTTATATAACTCCTGTAACAACTGTACCTCGAGGCTTTACCGTAGCAATATAAACATATGAATATAAGTGAGTCATCTAAACCAGTGGTTCTCAAACTTTTTTACTAGTGATCCCTTTCACAAAGCAAGCCTCTGGGTGTGACACCCCCCCTTATAAATTAAAAACACCTTTTTAATATATTTAACACCATTATAAATGCTGGAGCCAAAGCGGAGCTCGGGGTGGAGGCTGACAGTTCACAACCTCCCATGTAATAACCTCATGACCCCGAGGTGTCCCAACCCCCAGTTTGAGAACCCCTGATCTAAACAAACTCATAGCTATCCACCATGCATTTTACCTTTTAATCGCTGACTAACAGACTCTAGAGATGGACAACATCTGCTTAAATCATCTAGCTCATCTGCTGCCAATGGAAAAATTCCTCCCTATTCTGGTTTGACTGCATCCTATTCAGTCTAGGTTGAAATGTGCGTAATTTGATTGGTTTTTTCCTTCACAAATCGATGTTCTCGACAAGGCATATTAAGACTACTCTGTTTTCTTGGGTAGTGACAATCTGCTACACCCTTTATTGCAGACCAGACGGCTCTCTCATTAGACGCCAACTGCATTGGATTTGTGAATATGGAATGAGTGTTTCTTACAGTGAATACTGTAAGAGAGGCTTGCTGGGCCAGTACCATGGAAACTAAGTGTCGATTGGGGTATGAATCAATGATGAATTCAGCTCCTCATGAGTGCTTCCAGTATACATTCAGATTTCCTTGCTGAATAGGGAGTGTAATCTGAGCCTATAAAGATTTTTATCTTGTTAGACTTTCCACATGTTCTCAGTCACTGGCATGATCTGGTAAGGAGAGTTAAAAATACAGTAATATCTATACAGTAATAAATTATAATAACAGGAGTAATATCATATTTGGTGATCACTAAAGCGGCAGTAAGACCTATAATTAAACCTCTCAAAGAAATGAGTTCAATATTTAGATTAAGTTGCTGGAGAAGCTTTGAATTTAATCTCCCCCTTTTTGTTCTCTGTCTGACACACACGATTTCTCTGGTGTATTCCCATTGGCAGAGGTATCATGTGATGTTACCTGTTTGTACATTCTCTCTGTGCAGTGAAATCAGATCATCTCAAGTTTTATTGGGGTTTGAAGAATTAAATGGCATGTTGACATGACCATTTCCAGGTCGCTATCTTTTATGGCTGAGGTGTTATTAAAAGCACTAAAAATAAACAGGCTTTGCGCAGCAGTGCATTCAATCTGTATATAACTCTTAGCTGTTTATCAGATTTCCTGAAAAGAATAGTATTTCAAAATCTTTTTGTTCCTGATCCAAAGCACCTTGCAACTAATGATCTTATTAGTAGCTGCAAAGCAACAAAAAAAAAAAAGAGAGAACTTTAAGCCTGTGAATCTGAAAATTATAGGTTTTACATCTTGGAGACAGCTGAAATTGCAGTCATTTTTATGTTTAGAACTCAGTTAAATTTACCTCTTCAGGAAAAAAAATCGCTAAGCATGGAACTATAAATACAATTAAAACACAATTAACCTTCAATGATAAATATGATTTCAAATCAGGATTACATGAAAGCTGAACAAAAGCTGTGTTTTATGTGCAGATTTGAGGGGTCATTCATTGGTTTCTCTTCAGTGTCAGAGGGAAAAGTGCCCAGAAGTCAGAGATGGTCTGCTAAAGAATTGGCCTCTGACTGTGGGCAGCCTACAAGGAGGGGCTTTGTTAGCTGAAAGAAGAGTTTTAGAATAATGATACTGATATAGTGCCTATCATCTGCTCATTATGCTTAACAAATAATAATTTAATGAAGGTGAAAGTTGTATGAGGCAGAATGTTGCACACTCTCTGGTAACACAGATTCTAATGCTCTTCCAAGGCAGATTTGCATTGCTGCTATGTCTCTTGTTTCTGGATAAGAAATACTAATGAAGTCACTTAATAACTGTGTTTAATTAAATCTATCCCTGCAGATAGTTGTGCTTGACTGAATAATGTTGATAGCTCATAGGAAGATAATTGGTACACCGCAAATCCAATAGTCTTTCATACATTTCCATTTGAGAATTAAAAATATTTTTAATAGAGCCGATTTTGCTGGTGGGTTTTTACTAAGTCCCACTCATCAGTGTAGGAGAAACAAATGTTTAATATGCTCCAGCTTCCAAGTCTCAAAACTGAAAAAAGAAAAAAATCGCTTAACTTCCTGGCTAATGATCAGGCAGGTGTGTCAATAGGGGTGTTATACAGTTAAGTCTGTTTTTTGCCATACGTGGCATTTTTCAAATGTGATTTGAAAGAATTTTTCACTTACTAAGACATGAGCTCAGAGTTCTGAGCAAACTATGATGTTGTCTTTACATACATCAAACATTTATAGAGCCTATCACCATACTATTAGAGCACACTTTACCCAGCTTAAAATTGCATCCAAGCCCGTATCCAGGAATGAGGAACCATTGCATCATTCCCTCCTTTAGCTCATGTGCTTAGAATCTAGAGGACAGACTGGCACCATCGGGCAGGTCTACACATTAAACTTTTGCCAGTACAGTAATGTTGGCAATGGTGCAATTCTTTAACAACGTGTTTGTATCGGTAAAATCCTAGTATAGATGTAGTTATACCAGCAAAAAAATGCTTTACCTGTATAGCTTATTTCATTCAGGGGTATAAGCTATACCGGCAAAAGCACTCTTTTACCCGTATAAGCTGTGTATACTCTAGGTGAGTTTGCTGTCCTGGCAAATCCCTTCTAGTATAGGCTAGGCCTAGTGCCTGGGATTTCTAGCCCATGGTCAGTATAAAGTGGAAAGCCTGTGCAAAGTGGGTGTCTTGCTTCTCTTCCCTTGACTTGGGCTTACAGGGCTAAAAATAACAGTGTAGACATTCTGGCTTGGGCTGGTGCCCAGGCTCTGGAACCCAGTGAGGGGGTGGGGCTCAGAGCCTGGGCTCCCGCCTGAGCGTCTACACCGCTATCTTTAGCCTCACAGTGTGAGCCCTGTGAGACCAAGTCAGCTGACCTGGGCTCTGAGACTTGCTGGCATGAGCTTTATTTGGTCTGTGTGTAAACATACCCAATGAGTCTGTGTCAGTCAGCATGATGGGCAGTGGTCTCAGCCCACCAGCTCTCATCAGGTTGTTTTTGTAGGCATCATGGCAGAGGAGAGTTTCAATGGATGATAATCAGTTTTGTGGATGTTTATTGGGAGCTCCTCCTGAGCTTGAGCAGAGGCATGGGAGAAAGCACGAAAGAGCGTTAGAAAATGTAACTAATGGTATCATGGGCTGATCGGATATGAGAGTCAACATCCTGACAGTGAGAGAGAGGTGGTAGGCCAAGAGAGGATAGGCCATCAAGGGCCTTGAAAGTGAAGACCAGAGATTGTTTGATGCAGCAGACAAGGGGGAGCCAGTGGAGGGATGCAAAGAGAAGGTTGACATGGTCAAAACAAGGGCTAAGAAAACTGTTTGCAGCAGCATTCTCAGTGGATAAGAGGGGGGCAAGATTGCGTTTGTCAGGGCCAGAGAGAGGGATGTTGCAGTATTCAAGACTCAAGATGGTGAGGGCTTGTATGAAAGAGTTAGCTGTGTGGATAGCTAAGAAAGTCTGTGTCTTAGAGATGTTATGCAGGAAAAATTGCCAAGATTTAGACACACCCTGGATATGAGGAGCTAGAGAGAGGTCCAAGTTGAATATGGTGCCCATTGTAGCATGAGTGACAGTCAGTATCATAGTGTTGTCCATAGTGATTGAGAAGGGAGATAGCAAGGATGGCTGGGGAGAGGGAGATCAGGAGCTCTGTTTTAGCCACGATGAACTAGAGCTGGTGGCTAGACATCCACAAGGAGATGTCAGAGAAGAGAAACAAGCCAAGGTTTTAGTTTGGACAGAAGGAGACAGGTCTGAAGTACTAGGGGTAAATCGGTGAGGCTGTTTAAAATCATACAGCACTGTTTACAATATAGTTTAGGACAGAAAATGTGTCAAGGAAAACACCAAAACTTGGATTCTAACAGCTAACGTGAATTTAAAGCTATTTATAACACATTTCAGAGTTATACACAGGTTACTTGTATACTCTGTTGATTAACTTAAACAGCTTTTCTTTTATATTTAAAATGCATTTTGCTCTCACTGTCCTGAGAGTTGGTGTCTGCATAAGATTCCAGGATTGTCACTCTCTGTGTGTAGCTCTGAATCCTAGAAGGTCTATTGAGTCAGCGTAAACTTATGGAGACAGCTACAAGAAGGATTGAGAACTCTTTTTGTTTAGAATATCACCAGGTTCAATCATCACTAGGATTTGTGATCTGTTACCATCCAATGTTTAAGTCTTCAGCAATTTTGACTTCACAAATTCTACCTGTGAGTCGTACAGCTATAGTACATGTATCTATGCCTTGACAAGAGTCCTAGATCATTGTGATGCCAGAGGTAATTCAACCAGTGACCAGCCTTATTCTGCAGTTAATTTGCATGCGCCAATTTTATTGGTTGCATGAGGGAGACTGCACAGCTGGCAGATTTTGTGGCCCAACTGCCACACCCAAGTGAGGGCATGAGCTTTCAGCTACTAATTGATTATACAAACACCACGTTTAACCATTATCTTGCCTCAAATTGCAATGAGGTTACACAGCATTAATAAAGGTATACTTTTATTTATAGACATGCTGCATGTAGTGTGTATATGTGTGTGCATACACACGTGTACAAGTGTCTCATACAAATATTTTTTCTGTCTTTAAAGAGGGCTTGTCCGACAATGAAGAGATGTTCCCAAAAGAAATCACCAAATGGAGTTCCAACGATCTCATGGATAAAATTGGAAGCTCTGAATGTGATGTTCAGGGTAATTTATTTCTTTTTACTTCACACTGTACGTAGCATTTTTTTTACAGTCACTTAATTTAATTGTCCTGACCAGCTGCTAAGGAGGATACAATTTGTTACCCCCATTTTACAGCTGGAGAAACTGAGGCAGAGAGAAGTGACTTGCCCAAGGCCCCAGAGAGAGTCAGTGTCCAAGCAGGGATTAGGAATAGGGAGATTTTGTCTCTCAAAATCTCTCTTACGTTCCATTTCAGTTTGATTTCTTACTATAACAAAAGCAATTATGTGATAAAATGATTAAATGCTGTGGTCCAGTCTTAAATCACCCGTATATTCCTCAGACTTTTTAATCCCTTCTTCTTCCTTGCTCCCTCCTCATACAAGAGAGGTTTCTGTTAGGAGGTTTAGCCTTCTCACCTGTATCCTCCTCATCTGATAACATCTTCCTCTCTAAGCCGTTTTGAAGTGCTGAAAGGAAATTGACTCATCAGGTTAGACTGATTCAAGTAAATCCATGCATGCAGGAGCAGGTCAAACCCCATTCCCTTGTTAGAGTTCAAACAGCCTCTTCCGTGCTCCTGTGTAGCTGATTGTTTAACAGCTGTGCAAGGGTCTCTTCCACTGCTGCTCTTTAGTTGCTGGAAATGTACAGTTATCTCCTTGATGAAGAGACATATGGCCAAATTCAGACTGTTGTTAGCAATTTGCAATTCTGTTTCCTTCAGTGGGCTCCTACCTGCTCACACCACATCTGAATTGGACCCCTTTTTTAAAATATGGGCTGCATCCTCAGTTCTACAGCTGGATGTCCTTTAGAAAAACCTTCATGTTAAAAGAGAGAGAACTAGTAGGACATTTAATGGTGGTGTAGTTAGTGGGTTCTCAATGTGGGAAGTGACCAAAAAGTGTTGGGATCACATATACCCCATCTTTCGCATATCGCTGGCTAGGTGGGAGGTGGATCCTGATGTGGATAAAACAGAGAACCATCATTTATATAGCTGCTGTATAAAATGGGTTCTGGCTGTACTTACATTAGAAACCTCTTTAATTCCAGATGACTTGTATCATGAAACATCAACAGAGTACCATGTTGGTTCCAATGTGGAAGGGCTAAGCATCATAGAGGTAAACACTTAGATTGCATCAAATTAAAATCCCGTTTGTTTAGAGACTGTAGCTGGTGAAATGATGGAGTAAATAGTGCACGTCACTGCTGCAGATGTTTTTTATGTGACCCCTGTGGCATCTCTGTGTCATGGAGGTAGTTCATGACCGTGCTTACACAGTTACTTCACTAAGGTACCTACCTATAGAATACTGTTAACCACTCATAAAAAAACGACAAAGCTGAAAGGGCAAATGATGTACCCTTGAACTAACCTAGCAGCAAACATATTCAGAAGTAGCTGTCAGTTCACTGTTTGGAACCCTGTTTGAAAATCATTTTCCAACTCGGTTATAGAGAGGGGTCCAAATCTGAGCACCACATACCAGCAGCCCTGATGTTCAGGGACATTGTGAGCTCTTTGTGGTTCAGGCTCATCTTTCGTTGTAGCACAAAGTGGGGCAGGGATTTTTATTCCTCTCTAAAGAGAGACATGCAAGATCAAATCATGTTATGGACAAATCCTTCCCACTCCCCACCAAACACCCTCTAGTTTTGTTCCAAAATTAACATGTGCAGAAATGAGGTGGAAAACAAATAGAGTGAGGGTGTAATAGAGCGATTCTAAATTCTGTGAATTGTTCCTTATGGGGAGGAGCCGTGTTTTTATTTTACAAGTTTAACAAGTCTCAATTATCCAAGAGTAGTTGTATTTTAAGAAATGTGTCTTGAAGTCATTTTCTAGGGCTTGATTGGATTAAAGAATCCAAATAGCCCTCTCTACCCCTTACCTTACCTTTACGAGCAGAAGTCATTGAACTTGACAGGAAAGGAGCCTACAGGTGACTGCTGATAAGCCTCTGGGTGATTCATGGCATCTCAGAACTACATGAGGAAGAACTACACACATAAAATATTTATTACTGAAAGTAAAAGCAATACTGACCTGGTATAACCGCTTCTCCCATGCGTTTAGTCACGCACTTCCAGACAAGAATCCACTTTACAGACACAGTGGGCCAAAGTGAATGAAGGTGTAAGTGGTGGTGTAAGTTAGAAACTAATAATAATAATTAATAATACTTAGCTCTTATACAGCATTCCATCCATAGACAAATTCTAACTAGAAATTCCATTTCTTGAAGTCTTTAAATATGGTCTGGATGTCTTTCTAAAAGGTTGCATAGCTCAACCAGAAGTTATGGGCTTGGCACAGGATCTGTTGTATGAAATTCTCTGCCCTGTGTTGTACAGGAGGTCAGGCTAGATGATCAGAATGGTTCCTTCTATCACTAAAATGTATGAATCTCAAACTCACCGTTGAGTTGGGTGAATGTCACTACCCCCATGTTACAGATAGACACATTATCCATAGACCTTGGTTCCTCTGATACTGGGTAGATGTGGGGAAGAGTTTACACTGCTATTACTTGTGCTAGGAAAAATTAGGACTTGAGTTACTTTACAGAACTGTCAGTCTGGCACCTTTTCATGAGCACAAAATTCATGATAAAAAATGACATTGCATTCTAAGAAGAAAAATGTTCAAAGAGCTGATGTTTGGGTTAACCTAAGAAGATTTGGAATGTAGCCTTCGTTACCGCACAGCAGTGTTTCCCAAACTTGGGACGCTGCTTGTGTAGGGAAAGCCCCTGGTGGGCCGAGCCGGTTTGTTTATCTGCCGCGTGCGCAGGTCCAGCCGATCGCAACTCCCACTGGCTGCGGTTTGCTGCTCCAGGCCAATGGGAGCTGCTGGAAGCGGCAGCCAGTATGTCCCTCGGCCCACGCCGCTTTCCGCAGCTCCCATTGGCCTGGAGCAGTGAACCACAGCCCGTGGGAGCCGCGATCGACCAGACCTGCGGACACGGCAGGTAAACAAACTGGCCCGGTCCGCCAGCGACTTTCCCTACACAAGCAGCATCCCAAGTTTGGGAAACATTGCTATACAGGGATAAAGTATTAGGAGAAAGAATTAGAGCAGGACTCCCACAGTGTTTTTACTAAAATTGTATGATAACACCTTAAATGTATGTTGAATGTTTTGACCTGGTAAAATGCAGTGAAGGAGTCAGTGACACTAGTTATTATCTAGATCTTTAATAATATGATACAGTTAAAATGGATATTTTTGCACATGCTTTTGGGGTATCAGAATTACCTCACAGGCATTTCAGGAAGAAAGAGTCAAGTTTCTTTAAAGATACCCTCACTACAGGATTCCTTCTTGGGCTTGAAATAAAACATTTCTCCACCACTGCATATCTTGAAGTGCACCAGTTACAGTTGTGTGGACAATATACATGTTTTGTTTCTATTGGGTAGGAATTGGCCTGTCCCCTGGAGGTGCCTATATGTCAAGGCCGTGTTCTAAGTAGATTGTGAAGGGCTGTGGAATAGAAGATGCTAAATAAACATAGTGTTGTTGGGGCAAATACCAACGGCTTGGGGGAAACAAGTACTTCCACTGTATTTTGTTTAATTTCCTCTTAGGATGAATCAGTGCAGCCATCCATGCAGCCAAGCAAAATCCATGTCCTAATCTTGGTACTCCATGGAGGAAATATCCTGGATACAGGAAGTGGTGACCAGAATTCAAAACAAGGAGATGTCAATACTATCACCACAGTGTTTGATACAGTAATGAGGGTACATTACCCAGTTGCTCTTGGACACATTGCAGTCAAGCTAGTCCCTTGCCCAGCCATCTGCTCAGAAGCCTTTTCACTGGTATCCAAGTAAGTTAGTGCTCCTTAATCTTGGAGAGGGGCACATCTATAAAATTCTACTCTCTGTTGTAGTGCATCTGTAATCAGCACTATGGGGTATGCTCTGTCCTTATTGAGGATGCTTAATATTGATGAGAGCTATCCACACACTTTGAGAGCGCAGTTTATTAATTAACTAGCAAGCCTTCCAGCCTCAATTTCATACATGGCTGTAATGAATACAATAGCAATGCAGCCTGAGTTCTGTGATTGATTTACTCAAACTAATCAGATAAGTACTTAAACTTGAATTTACAGAGTTATTGTCCAAGGGTCATTCTGACTGTGTGTATTCTCTGAAGATTTAGGTTTAAGGGGGAAAGAAGTGTGTTTTCCCCAGCCTTAGAGCATTTCTACCAGCAAGAGAACACATAGCTTTTGTACTTTGAGATTTTTTTTATGATCTGAAACATTGATTGTACTGGCTGCAAATGATGAACTCATAACGCAAGCCTCTGTCTCTTTCATCTCCTCTCCTATTTTCAGCCTTAGCCCTTACAGTTATGATGAAGGATGCCTCTCCAATAGTCAGGATCACATTCCACTTGCTGCACTTCCTCTGCTAGCAACATCATCCCCACAATATCAGGAGGCAGTAGCCACGGTGATTTTGAGAGCCAATCAAGCCTACGGCGAGTTCATTAAATCACAAGAAGGCACATCATTTACTGGCCAGGTGAGTGAGCTGGTGTTTTAGAACAATAAAATGAAAAGTAGACAAGGCCATTTCCCTCTGAATCTCTTGGAAGAGTTGGAAAAGTTGGACAATGCTGGGCTAATTTATGAAAATTCTTTTCATGGGCTTTTTGTTTTGTTTTTAAGATAAAGATTTTCCCTTATTTTACACTGTTCTTATTGGAGATTAATTTTTATAAGAAGAAAATGCAAATTTGAGCTCAGAAATTTAGCTGTAAAAATGTGAAGTTTAAACAAAAGACACCAAAGGGGTAATGTAGCTCTCCAAATGAGGTATAAGAAATGCTCTTTATCTATTTTAGGTACTCCTCTGGCCCCCATTACTGTAACATCTGAGACACTCACAATCTTTAACGTATTTATCCTCACAGCGCCCCAGGAAGTAGGGCAGTGCTCTTGTCCCCACTGGAGTGCTGCAGTCTCCAGACAAGGAACTGAGGCACCAAAAGGCTAAGTGACTTTGCCCAAAGTTGCACAGGAAATTTGTGAGAAGGGAATTGAATCTGGGCCTCCTGAAACCCATGGTGGTGCCTTAACTGCTGGACTGTCCTTCCTCACCATGTATCACAAGTGCTTCTGCCTCTCCCCAACTTTTATAATCAGGGATTTCATGACCTCCCATATGGGAAGAAATTATCTCAGATCGTGCCTCAAGCCAGATCTGCTCCAGAGCTGGAAACCTTCCAAGGTACCTCACAGCCTGGTATAGAGGAACTGCTGACCCAGAGCTCACCCATCGGACACATGATGGTCAATAATTCCATAGCTGTTTGGGCTAGCAAGAGCTCCTAGGCAGATATTATCTGATTAAGAGGTGATGCTGATAAATACATGAAGGATCTCATGTTTCCCATTTTCTGGGCTTAGATGCTTTATTCCTTTAGCTAGTATTTCTGTGAATTCAAAGCGAGGGGGATCATTCGGGGTTTTTTTCCATCTCTGGTTGCTCTTTCAGGTCTGTTTGGTAGGGGACTGCGTAGGAGGAATCCTGGGATTTGATGCCTTATGTTACAGCAATCAGACTGTGTCTGAGAGCCAAAACAGCAGCCGACGAGGGAGTATTGTGAGTGTGCAGGTAATGTAGCCTACTAGAAATCACTCGGGATAACCCTGTTGGCCACAGAACTTCCCTGTCCGCCTCTAGCTCCAGGCAGAAGGGAGGGTTCCACCTTTAATCCTTCCCAATTCTACCTCCAATCATAGGCACTATGGAGGACTGGTTAGGACTCTCAGTGATACCCTAATATCAGCAATAGTCACCACTGCTGACCTGCTTGTCAAAGCATAAGAATGTCTTTTAGAAAACATGGACTGTTTCTAATTTATTTGGGGCTTTCATCAGAAAGAACAAAGCTCTGTTTTCCAGTTTCATGGAGGTTGTATGCACACTGGGGTGTGTGCTTGTGTCCCTACTTTTGGAGTAGGCTTTGCCCAACCCTGCTGTGTTGTATTGTTTTGTATTATAAGCCCGCCTAGCGTCTATAGAAATGTTGTTTTGTTTTAGGTTTGAATACCAGAAATCCCATATGAAGCTAGGTTGTTTTTTTTTAGTATATTTGTCAAGTGAAAATTCATTACAGACAAGGATGTTCTGAGTAATCTTGCTCAGGACCATTAAACCACCTATTCTCCCAGACAGTGTGAGTTGTTAGTGCCCTTTTTAAGCTTTTCAGTTGTGCTCTGAGGTAGGTAAAGTAGAAAAATTCCCAGAGTGCACTTAGATAGGGTAAGTGTGTTAGGAAATGGAGAGATTAGGTAGATTTGAACTGGAACAAATGAGGAGGCAGTGCGGCTCTTTGAAGAGGGAGGGTCTAATGTGGTTGCACTTCTGACTTGCTGCCTGATGCGTGTGTACTTCAAATCCTAGGACACTGACATCCTGTCTCCTGGAATAATTGTGAACAATAGTTATTGTTCCAGTGGCTCCAACCTAGAGGCCAGCAGGCACCTCAGCAGAAGCAACATTGATATTCCTCGGAGCAACGGAGAGGATCCAAAGAAGCAGCTGCCCCGAAAAAGGAGTGATTCATCAACCTACGAAATGGACACAATAAAGCAACATCAGGCATTCCTTTCAAGGTGAGATTTCAAAGGAACAGTGAGTCAGGAATACCCAGGAGCAAAAGAGACACCCGTGTGCAGTTTTAATGTTGTTTTGTAACCCCAGGGATGGCAAGGTTGAGGAACATTATTGAAGAACATCAAAGGTGTTCAGATTCCTTTGGCAAGTGTGGGCTTTACAGAGGAATTACCAGCAGCATTGTATGGTACCATGTGATTGTTGGGACAGAATTAACCATGATCTGCTGCTGTGCTGCACCCATGTTACAGTGGGGGGAAAACAGCCACATAAGAGTAGCAAGAGGTTGGTGGTTGTTTTTTTGCCATGTTACTGCAGCAGAGTAAGTATGTAACTAGTGCAGCTGAGGACGAGACAGGAGGACTTAGAGGCAAATGCCATTTTAAGTTTAGAGATCTATCAAAATTGATCCTGACCTGGCTGGCCTGTTGATCGGAGAGATGGGCCCAAGCCATCTGTTATGAGTATCCCTAAACATTGGGATGTTTTGAGTCTGGATATGAACGCCGACCCTGGCCCTTCCTGGGTTCCTAGGGCCCTTTGCTGCTATTCTGGAGACACAAGTCCAGGGCAGTAGTCCCTTGCTCCCAGGCCACGGGGTTTGGGATGCTATAGGTGCAGCACTACGGTCCCCAGAATTGCTCAGCTTTGTCCAGTCCTGACCCTGACCCTATTTAAGGAGCAGCATTGACTGGCTCTGAAGGGTGATTCCAAAGCCAAGCAGCCTTGCCTGGAGGTGAGTGGGAGCAGCCCAGGGCCTTGCATGTCAAGCAGGGAGCTGAGGGATCCTCAGGGCTCTGCCAGGGGCACAGTGGAACCCTGGGAGAGGAAATGAGATGATTGTGGATCCTAAAAGAACAGAATCCTAGGCATTAGAGATGGAAGAGACCAATTAGTTCCCATCCAGCACGTCCCCAGTTAGTGCAGGAGTGTCTTCGACAGGTTACTAGACTGAGCACAACGTTAGATATAAGTGTTGAAAGCTTTGGGTCTCCCCATCACTTCCCTTGGCATACTGCTCCCCACTCTAACAGAGTGCTGTGAGGGAGGTTTTTGTTCTTGCTCTTCAGCCTGAATTTTCCCTTTTGGGAAATCTCTTTCATAACACCCTCCTGAATCTCCCAGTGCATAGGCTCAGCCAGAGGCATGTGTTGTATATTTACTGTATTGCCAGCACAGGCAGCCAGAGTTGCCTCTGCCCTGTTAATCCCCTCCTCCAAATAAATGTGTACCCTTTACTAAGCATGGAGCCTGTTCAGTTACATCAAAAGTCTGTTTCAGTTTCTTACATATATTGAGGCCCTTACGTAGCGTAATACCAAACTTTTTAAATGGTTCTCTAGAAAATCACTTAATTTATTATTAACTGAATTACTTTCCTAGAGGAAGGTCCTGTTACCACTTAGATACTGTTCAAGGAGTGCGTCTTTGAAGCAGGACGCTTATGTCCTCAGTGCAGCATTTCCATCAGCTTGTGGAATTAGGAGAGTTCTAGATATTTTCTACTGATCCTTCCCTTTCATTGCCTGACAAGCGATGAAACCTGTATGCAACTCCAAGCCTCATTCTCCTACACCCGCTAAGGTCTTCTTTCCATTCCAGCTTAAGGGCTTGGACTCTACTCACCTGTCAAGGGCCCTTTACTGAAAGATTTATACAAGAGGGAAGATAGGAAAGTGAATGGTATTGGTGTATGGAACTGCTATATTAAAAAAGATGGCTGCATTTAGGAAAACCAATAAGCTCTTTCCAGGAGACGAATAAAAGACAGTCAGTCTCTTGTCGTAGCTTAGCAAGGGAACCTCCCGTGTTAGGCAAATGCTGGTCAAATCAAAACATATTGCTTTCTCCTCCTTGCTTGCTCTAGAAGCTAGAGAGGGCTGTATCCTGGACTGAACCAAGGAAGATACCCTTATTTGGTATCTGGCAAACAGCTTCCTGTTTACCTTGTAAAATGGGTGGTGGCCCGGAGTGGGCTAGGGATACTGGCAGGGCCATTGCGTTTACCCCTGTCTGATTGCATATAACCGTGTTACATTATTGTTACATTACACTCTGCTTCTGATGATTGATTAATGAACAGCAGGGTAACCAGTACGATCTCCTATCACTACATAACTTTATCACTAGTATGAATTTTTGCTATGAAAACCAAGACATGATGTAATATGGTTACATGGATTAATGGAGAGATCTTGGCAAGAGAGAGACCCGTTTTCCTAATGAGCACAGCAAATGTGTGTCATTCAGGCAGCCTGGCATATGGTGAGCTTTCCATCAGTGCCCAATGCAGACTTTAACACATGCCAAAGACAGATTAATTTTCATTCGCGTGTTAGACTTATCCACTGCTTTGGGACAATGCCAAGCAAAGTCAGAGTGTCATCTGGTGAGACGACCACTCTTATTTTTAAATTCAATCCTTCTGCACAGCTACAATATTTCTGGTTGTGTTCGTTTTATATTGTCAATTAGTTAACTTGCTACTAAACCCAATTTGATCCTGTCTAATCACTGCAGCTGTAGCATTCTAAAGGAAAAGCAGGACCATGTGGATTGCTTTGGGCATGATGGATTCTGATTCCCCCTCAGATCTCATTTCCTTTGATTCCCAAAAGAGCTGTTGCATATTCACTAAAATGAGAAAAACTGTACCAAACGGCTTATTAGAGTGTGTTTTCTCTCCCCCATATCCAGCCTGAGGGAGGCTGAAGGAAGGTACTTGGAATGTAACAGAAGTTGAAACCCATCTAGAAAATCCGTTCCTGCCATAATACATCTGATATATGTGCCATCTATCATTTTGTGTATTCATTTGAATCAAGCTAATGGACTGGTTCTTCTCTAAAAGAGTGAACTTGTTGCTTATCAAGTTGTCTTAGTTACATGTAAGACCAACATGTTGTAGCCCTGACAGCCAAAATGGTTCTACTTTTACCAGAGGATTGTTCTTTTGCACATGCACGCCAGCATCATGCGTTCTAGTGGCGTGACCTCTTGGAGCATTGTTCATATCACAGGAAAGGAAGCAGGCACACTTTAGCTGTCATTGCTGTTCACCGTCTTGATGCCACTGTTTTGACTTTCTCAATGATTTGTGTGCACAGTATAAGCAAGCATCATAACTTGCTCTCGTTGTTAGTTTATTCCCTAACTCTAGACATAGAGCACTACGTGTATTACAGAAAATATATGACAGTGTGGTACAGTGCAAAGCTTTTATTAGTGTCTGTCTAGATTGGCAGCCAGTGGAGGCTCAATGAGAAAATAAAATCAGAGTGAAACCAATTTACCTTTTTCCCAGCTGCGTGTGTGTCATTCGCAGCTGTTCATTTGTCAGACTGGCCTTCCCAGATGAAGGATGCATACAAGGGCAGCTGCTCCAGTATCCCAGTCGGCACAGTGTACACAGCCATGTTCCACCAGGGGCTCCAAGACAGCAGCCGTAGCAGGACTTCACTGCACAGCCTGGCAGCCGCTACGCTTTCAGAAGGGCCCCTAATGAATGAGCACTTCATGCCTGTAGAGCTAGGGCAAATTGCAGTGACCCCCTCTAGAACTCTGCCCCAGAGCCGGGAAGGGCAGTGTCATTTGGAGTTAGCCTGACTCCAGGCCAGTAGAACTTTTCTGTCAAACCAAGCTGCCATGTAATTCATTTATCCTCCATATTTTATAGGAAAATTCTTTCAACTATGTTACAGAGAGCTTTAAATACAGCCAAATT
The DNA here is from genome assembly GCF_003597395.2 of Chelonoidis abingdonii. Classification (NCBI taxonomy): domain Eukaryota; kingdom Metazoa; phylum Chordata; order Testudines; family Testudinidae; genus Chelonoidis; species Chelonoidis abingdonii. Next base: position 8,072,300 of record NC_133790.1, on the reverse strand, counting down.
GTCTTGGTCTAACTCTGCAGGCCTTGGAAAATTACAATTCAGACTCAGACTCCTAGAGTCTGAAATAAAAACCAACCCTTCTTCCTTCCCTAAAATAACTTCTTTCTGATCCATACATTGTGATGTTTAGCCTCTGATATCTCACAACCCACCAGCTCTAGAATAAAAACAAGCACTCTGTCCTGTTGGAAGCTGGAGTGATCCCCAGCTCACCCATGTAAGAGAGCTTGTGTTTCTAACCCTGGTGGAGTTCCAGGAATATTGGACTTTATACTTGACCTATAAATCTGCATATTGCCACCCTGCAGTTCAGACCCATTGAATTTTTTAGAAGGGGAAAAGAAACAAATTAGGGGCAGGCTTTATATTTTTTAATTGAAGCTTTCTGAAGTGGCTCAGGATGGGGCAAGAGGGGAGTTTAAAATGTGAGTAGTCAGGACACACATGGATTACTGTGCAGAATCCAGGGAAGGTTATTGCTGGTGCATGATAAATGCAGTTTATCACATGGTTTGCTCAGTTCATCACACTGAAATCACTGCCGTAGTATATGGGGTATAAATGTGTATATATTTTTATATAAGCTTATGCTGTTAGAAAACTCTGGCGTGAAGTCGGTGCACAAGAATGTAGGAAACCCTCTTGCGGATTTTGATCTTTCTTTTTCTCTTTCCCCTCCCATTTTCTTTTTTCTTTCCTTTGTAATCCCCTAACATTTGTCCCACTTCCTTGAAGAAGAAATGGGTAAGCACAGCTCATTGCTTTCCGTGGCACTGAGAAACAGAGTGATGAAAAGAAAAAAATGATGAAAAGAATTATGTTGACAAGAAGAGACGCAGTATTAACAATACATGTACTTGGAGTTAAGTTAAAATTGATTGTAAATGCTGCCTTGTGCATGGTACTATAGTAATTTTTGTTTGCTCTTCCTAGCATGCAAATTACTACTTCAGCAGCAGCAGCCAGCATTTTACTCCAATCCACAAAGAGCGTATTAGAGATTGGAGGAGTGGGGAAAGGAATCTTAGAGATTGTAGCTCACTTGGCGCTTGAATTTATGAGCTGGATCATATCAGTGAAACAAGGGGACTCTGCTTTGATAGGGTCTCTCACTAGCATGTAGAGGCACAGCTGATTAATGGATACATTTCCTTTTCTTAAAGTAAGAAGAATTATCTACACCATTAGCCACAGTACAATCTGTGTTCATTTTTTCTTTAAAAAAAAAAAAAAGGCAAAAAAACCCACACCCTTGTGAACAAAATTTTGGCTTTTGACCCTGTTCTGATTTCTGAAATTATTGTTGTTTTAGTTTACATTCTAGTGTTCTGAGAAATGACCCAGGATCCAGACGATCAAGTAGCTCCACAATGTTGGATGGAGGAAACCTTGGAAAATTTGAATTTGAGATCACTGATTTCTTCCTGTTTGGGTCTCCCTTGGGCCTGGTCCTTGCATTGAGAAAAACCGTCATCCCAGCTCTTGACAGTAGGTTTTGGCATGCACCAGTGGTTCCACTTACTGGGCATTTTAAATACCTTCTACTACAAAAAGCTTTCAGACTTGCAAAGAACAAATCCAGTTATTTGGATAAGATGAACTGTAGAACATATTGTGAAACTAAATTATATATGTGTTGTTCCACCATATAAGTTAGTACTAGCTACTCCTATAAATATTGATTACACATTTTTTGTCATTTAGCCCTAGACAACAAAAATCTAAACATATGCAGCAAAAAACTATTTAGTAAAGTATGTTCCAAAGAAACATCAGTTGTCCTGCTTGACTTACAACTGCAGTGTGATGGAAGTAAGGGCTATTAAAGGGCTTTTTTTCCCCTCATGCTGCACTTTACAACTAGTAAATCACCTTTTAAATAGATTTATACGAGCCTCACAAATAACTTTGTAATACTTGGGAGTTTCTTTTTTCCCCTCCTTTTCTCCTTAGTCTTTCAGCTGAGGCCAGCCTGCCAACAAGTCTATAACCTGTTCCATCCTGCAGACCCATCTGCCTCACGCCTGGAGCCCCTTTTGGAAAAGAGATTCCACGTATTGCCTCCCTTCAATATTCCACGCTACCAGAGGTTCCCATTAGGTGACGGCAGTTCTGCTCTTCTGGGTACGTCAATTTTTATCTCTTATCTGCCTGTGGCCCAAAGACTGTGCTCTCGGCACAGACGCCGAGGTCAGGGGTGTTTTAACAATGTGAAGTGCACAGGATTGGCCTCGTAGTGTTTAGCTTCTTCAAAAAGTTCCCAGGCAAGTGGATTTTTCTTTACAAATTCAACGCCTCACATCCCAAATGCCATTGTTGTCATTTATTAAATAAAGCCCAGAAGTTGCTTTGAGTCAGTATGCAATGTACTCTGTATGTTGTTCTCCATTTTACATCCTAGGTAGTGCTTGGGATTGGAACCATTTCACAGGAATGGAACACATGATCAGCTAGGCTGAGATTTAGGGACTTGATCTTTCAGGGGGTCGATGAGGACTGGGAGGGAGCAGAGCAAAGCCACGTAAGGGATGCAGTTTGCTTTGTTGCACACAATCCATATGAGTGAAGCAAGCTGAGGGGACTGGGTGCCCAAATACCGTTAGCTATGCATGGCACATTCTGTTGAACTGATGCTGCATATATTGCCCATGCAAATGGCTCAAATAAGGGAGCAGTGCTCAGAAAGCCCATTTTCAATTCTTGTAATCTACCCATATGTAAGCCAGCAGTTGAAGACCTCTTTCAGCCTAACAAACTTGTCTATAGTGAACTCCATTCATAGTGAAATCAAATGCAAGTCCCTGATTATTACAGTGCATCTCAGTGTGAAAATTTAAAATCTTATTAAGTAAATCTCCACTTGTTTTGGAGAATAATTTTCTCACTTTAAGAAGATTCCATTATATGTACTGTAAAATGATGATCAGTGATCATTTTGAAGAGCTACATTGCAGGATTTCCTTTTCTTCTGTTGTAAAATTGCCATTCCTGTGCTTTCTTCTGACATTATAACTGTTTTAACTAGTAACGCACTGAATTTAGGCTTATTTGGAAGACCATCTGTATTGGCTTCAATTCGTCTAATTGAAGGTTGGTCCTTTATAGAAGACCCTGAACTGTAGTTGCAAGTGTTTGATTGTAGTTGTTTGTATGTTTTACAGTTTGTGGCCACATGTTGGTTGTTCTTGTCCTTCTGTTTTCTTCCCCATTTGCTTCTAGTTGAGACAGTCCAGAACAATCCTATCCTCCTTGTGGAAAGCAGCCCATTGGTTGCTCTCCAGCGCCAGGACAGCTTCATGGAAACCAGTATCCCTGTTCCAGTTCTGAATTGGCAAGATGTTTCCAATAAAAATGCCGTTTTTGCTGAGTGTGTGTAACGTACCCTTTTCTAGTGTCTTGTGTTGTGTACTTGGGGTGCTCCTTGGAGAATGGTCTTCCACCTCATGGGGCTGAAAGCTTTGCACTGTGTACCTGAATATGACAAGTGAAGTACCTGCATAACCATGTATTCTTGGGCCCAACAAGCCACTGAAGGGGGCGGGGTGTGTGTGTGGAAACTGAGCTGTGAGTTGTCTCCCCTTCTGCTGCTAATGCTGGAAGGGGAGATTGGAGCCAGACAATGAGTTTGCTTTTCCTCCGGTAGAGCTACTGGAGAGGCATCGAGTGGCCGAAAGCTGCGGGCCCCCATGCTTGCTTAGCTTTTGCTTGAGGCCTGCCCTGCTGTTACAGTTTATGCAGTGTACAGAATCTGCCATTGAAACTGACACCTGGGTTTTGCTTGCACTATGCAGTCAGCACATAACTACAGAATAACATGCGCTATATTGTATGCCTGTACCAGAAAGTGACCAGATATTGTCACGTGCCCAAAGGTGCACAGCTTATATTTAGACACTAATTTTGCATCATCTAAACACAGTGGACAAAGCTTTCAGGACCCAAAGGTGTCTTTTTTTAATTTGATTTCTCAAATAATTGCTGCTTTAAAAACAAGTTTGGTTTTTGTTGCTGTCAAAAATGCTGCATGGCTATATTTTTCTCGATTACAGCTGATACCACATCTGCAAGTTAATGAGACTTTCAACTTTATTTATTTTCTCCTGTCTTTTTTGTTACTCTTCCCACCCCTTTTAAATATGCCTCCTGGAGAGCCTGATCCTGCAGCCCTTACTCATGTCAGTCAGTTCTTATTGGTCTGAGTAACCCCATTGTGCTGAGTGGTAATTTTGGAACAGCAGCACCTCTCATTGGTTACATTGGATAGACGATGACACAGGGAGAGATTTTCAAAGCTGCAGATGGATGTTAGGTGCCCCATTGCCATTTGTGCCTTTTGAGATTCTCTCCCCCAGCGTTCTCTAGGAGGGCGGGAGAAAGGACACTACAGTATTGCCCACTATCGCTTTCCACTTCACTAATGCACTTCACTTAGCCTTCATCCCGTGTTAGCTGACTACCCATACAAAAAAACTCTTCTCCCATCTCCCATCGTCTCAAGAGTGTCATGTGGCCTAGTTGTGCCCATATCTGACTCTACCAATGGGACTGCAGATGAATTTTCAGGAATAATAAAACGGCGCTTCAGTCTCTTTTTCTGTTGCTTTTGAAATTAAGGATGGGATTTTCCAAAGCACTCAGCATTGGCCACTGACTTCAGTGGGAGCAGAGTTAGGTCAATGCTGAGCATTTAAAATGCCACCCCAATTTTTTGTTTTAACTGCTGAAGAGCTCTTTGCTTCAACACCACAATGCAGCCTATGTATTCCTTTGCAGGGTACCGGGCTGCATTGAAACAGCCTGTTTCCTGACGGCATGCAACCCTGATACCCCAGGAATTTAACTCAATGCCACTGATGTATTAGATAGCCCGATGGTGGTCATTTGGTGGGAAGCAATTACTGAATGCACTGAAAAATGAGTCTTAAAATGAAGAGTTGCGGCATTTGAATATGTATTAAAGCTATACAGCCCAGAGTTGGGAGAAGAAAGGATTTTCCTCTCTCCCCATCCTTTGCTCACTTTGGAACTACATTAGAACTTTGCTTGTTCACACTGCATTGATCTACACACTCTGTAATTCACACGCACAAAGGCAACTTCACACAACTTCTCAGCAAAGCTCTACTAGCAGAGGTGGTGCTACAGAGTGAGATCTCCTGTTTCTAAGTCTTCGTTACTCAAACAAAACACACTATCAAATCTTTACCACACAAAGTGCATTTAGGCCAGCATAGTCAAACGGCCCAGATCTGCATCTAGAGACCTAAATAAGTGGCCTGATTTTCCAAGGAGCTTGTCACCTACTACTCCCATTATAGTTACTTATGCATCTAACTTTAGGCTCCCCAGTTTGAAAACATTGGCCTTAGCACACAGTTAAAATTATCTTGTTTAGAACTAAATCGCACCTGTCAAGTGAAATGAACATATGACCTTTTGTTGCTGCATTATCCTTTTTTAAAACTTTGTGCAAAATGTTAGTCATTTATACTGAGCGAATTGTAATGCAGTGAGTCTCCCAGTCGTTTGTGTGAGTAAACGAGGTCCTGTATTGAACAGACTAAGGTTTAATTTGCAAATCATTTTCAATATAGATTTGGGATTTCAGAATACTCGACCGAAGAGGTAAATTGACGAAGTGGGTATTCACCCACAAAAGCTCATGCTCCAATACGTCTGTTAGTCTATAGGGTGCCACAGGATTCTTTGTGGGGTAAATTGAAAAGACTAAGTTTTCTAGACATTTTCATCTCTTGTGTTTCCTGTCCTATATTTTCCCTGGATACAGCTCTCTGTTATAGAATTGAGGGCTCATAGTTTGAAAAGGGGGGACTCTGTCACTAAAAAAGGGAGAGATTCTGGAGGTTTAAGAAAATATGAAAGCAGATATCATTAAGACTGTATGAGGGAGCACTGCTGTCAGAGTCAATAGACTCCCTTTATCTGCATGTAGAGTGTTAAGCTCAGTAGCAAAAGCTTAGACGTTTATATGAATTAGAATAGTCTGTGGCGACACCAGCTAGGACGATATCAAAAGGGCTGTCCATCTTCTTGCGTCAGACCCAGTATTGCCAACCTCAAGCATTCAAAAATCATGAGTCAGATCCCAAAATTTAAATATCATGAGTTTTCTTTTCATAATTTGTTTTAAAATTTGCATCCAGATTTGTAAGCCTTTAGTGTGGTCTCACGTCAAGTTTCCCAGCTTTCTAGCCCTCCTGGTTGCAGAGGACACTTGCTTTTTTATGTTACTTGCTTTTTTATGTTACATGAAAGCTGAGATTCTCCTGCAATCTCTGATTCCAGCAGCTGGGGCTCTGAGAAAAAAAAATAGATATTGTAAGAGTTGGCAACACCAAATGCCAAGAGGCTGCCATTTTGGATCACTCTTACCACATAGCTTTTGAGCTGCACAAGTGCTGTAGCACTGTCACCACTAGGTGGAGGTCTTATATTGGCATGGTTGAAAGTTGGTCCTTGTTCCCTATTACTGTCGGCTGCAGTTGGGATGGGAGGAAAAGTGCCCCCCAACCCCTTGTGTGTGCCTTGGGGGTTATGTCATTTCCTTCAAGGCATCGACATCGGTGTAGGTGTCAGGATACCCCAACGCTGGATCAGTAGTCTAGTCTGTTTTGCTGCAGCAATTCTGTAAATTTTTACAGCCTGGCAAAACCTCCTGAAAACAGGGTTCCGCCCTTGCTTTCTCCACACATCTTTGATTGTGGGCCTGATCCTGTGAGGCATGGGGGTCCACAATGCAGGTAGCTCAGTGGGGAGCTGTACAGATGCCACTGACGATAGAGTGTGGAGACTTGAATAGGATCCACCTCTCTGGCCTGGTGTTGTTCACTAGGGGGAAATGGTTGAATTTAGGCTGGGTGTAGTTCAACATGCTAGCTGGGCCCGAGATGAACTTGACCTTTAACCCCCTAGTGCAGGTGCAAGGTAAGATCTTGAAATTGAATTATTTAGCTAGGCTGCAGCTCAAGCAACTGAAATTGAGCTCAGGAAGTTCGGCTATGTCTACACTAGGGGAAAAGATCAGGCTTAGCCAGCACATTAGCTGAGCCCAACCTAAACTCAGCACTTTTCTGAGTCAGGATAAAGTCTCTGAGTCCGAGGGGTTGTATAGCTGAGCTCTGCGGTGTGTCTGCTGATTTAATGGAGAGCTGTTCCCATCACACACATTCCAAGCCCTGTTGCTGTATCACTCTGTTACAGGAGGGCTGTGGGCCCAATAAGGCATTGGTGAAACACATGGTAAGAGTGCCTGCCCCAGAGCACTTACAATCTAATAGATAAGCCAGACAAAGGCTAAGCAGGGAAACAGGTGCAGAAAGGGGAAGTGAAATGCTCAGGGTCACACAGCAGATTAGTGTCAGAGCTGGAAATAGAACCCATGACACGTATGTCCCACTCCTGTCCACTGGACCACGCCAGATCTCCATTCAGTTCCGAACTGTAATCAACTCCCACACTTGACTTGTGCCCCTTTTTGGAATGTGGCTTCAGCGTGTTTCCTTTCTATAAATCTTTTATTGATGGAAGTGCCAGTAGGACCATGAGACTGCTGCAAAGTGTGGCACGGTGAGACATGCTGCAGTACAGATGCTGTGCAGTAACCTTGATAGCTGGCAGCTCAAGGCAAAATGGAAAGAGGAGGGAAGTGAGGGGAGCGTACATCAGAGGAGAGGGTGACACTAGCAGAGGCCTTTCAGGCTTAACTCATACAGTGTATGAAACACAAAGTGTCAGGGTCAGACTCCAACTGGGCCCTAGACACTGACAGTCCATATGGCTTTACGTTGATCAGCTTGTAGCTTTTTTTTCCCGCAGAGCACTGAAATAATCTTACCAACATTTAAGTCCATGTTCTACTGCTTTCAGCCATTCTCTTTTCCGTCAGAATGGCATATTTCACGTCAGTTGTGTGCCAGAGCCTGTGTTAACTGCACGTATCTAAGAAAGCACAAATGTTTGGAGTTCCATTTAGCAAGTCAATAGCGCTAGGCATACGGGCTTCTCGGATCACTATTTAGATGACTCATTTGTGCGCTTGCTAATACACCACCAGACTGACCACATCCAAGGATATTTAATTTCCAGTTAGATCATTTCCCACACAGTTGAAAAAAATAATTTACAGTAGGGCTGTCGATTAATAGCAGTTAACTCACATCATTGACTCAAAAAGTTAATTGCGATTAATCAAAATTTAAATTGCACTGTTAAACAATAGAATGCTGACTGAAATTTATTAAATATTTTTGAATGTTTTTCTACATTTTCAAATATATTGATTTCAGTTACAACACCGAATACAAAATGTACATTCCTCATTTTATATTATTTTTATTACAAATATTTGCATTGTAAAAATGATAAAAGAAACAGTATTTTTCATTTCCCCTCATAAAAGTACTGTAGTGCAATCTCTTGATCATGAAAGTGCAACTAACAATTTTAGATTTTTTTGTTACATAACTGCACTCAAAAACAAAACAATGTAAAACTTTATAGAGTCTACATGTCCACTCAGTTCTACTTCTCGTTCAGCCAACTGTTAAGACAAACAAGTTTGTTTACATTTACAGGAGATAATGCTGCCCACTTCTTATTTACAATGTCACCAGAAAGTGAGAACAGGCATTCTCATGGGACTTTTGTAGCCGGTGTTGCAAGGTATTTACGTGCCAGATATGCTAAACATTTGTATGCTGCTTCATGCTTTGGACACCATTCCAGAGGACTTGCTTCCATGCTGATGACGCTCATTAAAAAAATAATGCATTAATTAAATTTGTGAGTCAACTCCTTCGGGGAGGGTTGTATGTCTCCAGCTCTATTTTACCCACATTCTGGCACATATTTCATGTTATAGTAGTCTTGGATGATGACTTAGCACATGTTCATTTTAAGAACACTTTCACTGCAGATTTCACAAAACACAAAGAACGTACCAATGTAAGATTTCTAAAGATAGCTACAGCACTCAAACCAAGGTTTAAGAATCTGAAGTGCCTTCCAAAATCTGAAGGGTCGAGGTGTGGAGCATGCTTTCGGAAGTCTTAAAAGAGCAACACTCTAATGCAGAAACTACAGAACCCGAACCACCAAAAAAGAAAATCAACTTTCTGCTGGTGCCCCCATCTGACTCGGATGATGAAAATGAACATGGTCAGTCCGCATTGCTTTGGACTGTTACTGAGCAGAACCTGTCATCAACATGGATGCATGTCCCCGGAATGGTGGTTGAAGGATTAAGGGACATATAAATCTTTAGCACAAGAAGCGGGCAGCATTATCTCCTGCAAATGAAAGCAAGCTTGTTTGTCTGAGCGATTGCCTGAACAAAAAATAGGATTGGGTGGACTTGTAGGCTCTAAAGTTTTACATTGTTCTATTTTTGAATACAGGGTTTTATGTACATAATTCTACATTTGTAAGTTCAACTTTAATGATAAAGAGATTGCACTACAGTACCTGTATTAGGTGAATTGAAAAATGCTATTTTTGTTTTTTACAGTGCAGATATTTGTAATAAAAATAAAGTGAGCACTGTACACTTTGTATTCTGTATTATAATTGAAATCAATATATTTGAAAATGTAGAAAACATCCCAAAATATTTAAATAAATGGTATTCTATTATTGTTCAACAGTGCAATTAATCTCAATTGATTTTTTTCAATCACTTGACAGCCATGATTTACAGCTGACTTTTGTTGCTGAGGGAGGCATTTTCCTCCTTTTGTGCCTGCTTGCACAAAGTTGGTTGATAGTTGTGAATAAAGTTCAGATGCCAATATTCTGATTCTCCAGTGATAGGCAGCAGTGTAGAACTTTAGATAAAAGTGCAAACTCACCTGCTTGCTTTCCATGTCAGCTTTGCATGCCATTAAATATGTTGCACTTACAGGACGTAGTTTCTTTAAATTGAGGATCTCCGTGTGTATCACAGACATTAATTAATTCTGCCTTGAAATACCTCTGTAGGGTGGGTAGGTATTGTTATAAGCAAATTACAGGTAGGAAAATGAGACACACAAGTTAAGTGTGGCTTTGAGTGAGTCACAGCAAGTCAGGCCATGGCTACACTGGAGAGTTGCAGCGCTGGTGGTGGGTTTACAGCGCTGCAACTTAGTAACTGTCCACACCTTCAAGGCACATCCAGCGCTACAATTCCCTGGCTGCAGCACTGGCTGTACACCTGGTCTGCTTGGGATATAACGATTGCAGCGCTGGTGATGCAGCGCTGCTCATCAAGTGTGGCCACCAAAAGCGCTGTTGTTGGCCTCCAGGGTATTAGGAGGTATCCCAGAATGTCTGTTCACAACAAACCGGAAGAGTAGCTGAACTACGGGCTTTCCTGAGGCTGCGCTTATCAAAAAAAAAAACACAGTCCTGTTTGCTCAGGCGAGCGGAGGCAGGCAGGGGAATTACTTTGGAATGTTCACAGCTGTTTGCTTGAGTAGAGAAGCACACGGCGGTGGGGAGGGGAGTCCGTGTTGGAGCAGCTACTTATGTGGTCTGAAGGCTATTAAGGAGTGCATAATTTGCATTTAGTGAATAAGAGAGGTGGGGAAGGACTCGAAACTTTTAATTGATTGCATGTTGGTGATGTGTATGTTCCAGTCCTTAGAACTTGCAAGGCAGGGAGCTGAAGCTCAAAAATCCACTCATCTCTCTCTCCCCCTGCTCCCCCTCACCCTCCTCTTTTGAAAAGCACGTTGCAGCCAGTTGAACGCTGGGATAGCTGCCAATACAACCATCCCAACAGGCTGCAAATGTGCCACACTGCAGCGCTGGTAGCTGTCAGTGTGGCCACACTGCAGTGCTTTCCCTACACAGCTGTATGAAGACAGCTGTAACTCCCAGCGCTGTACAACTGTAAGTGTAGCCACACTTCAGTGGAACAGCTGGGAAAAGAACCCAGGAGTCACCTTCACTCCCAATCTGCTGTGCTAGCCACTAGGTAACACTGCCTTCCCCAAGTTTTAAAATGTTTTTAGTGTATAGTTTTTCCTACAGAAAAGCAGGATTGCCCAATAGAGCCACATAAACCTCACAGTTTCTCAGGTACATGCATTAGAGAACTAATTTCTCACTAATAATACATATGTACACACACACACGCACATGCACTCCATACGAGTGTGACTTTTACTCCTCATTCGCCTCGTGTTTACTTCCTAAAGGATAAGGCCAAACTTTTAAGCTTGGGGGCCTAAAGTTGTGCTCCTAAATCCAGATTTTAGGTATCTCAGTAAAAGTGGCCTGATTTTTAAAAAGGCTGAACACCCCCAAATGCCATTTAAATTAAAGGGAGATTTGAGTGCTCAGTACCCAGGCTACCTGTACTGAGAAGCCTAAATATGGAGTTAGGAGCCTAACTGGAGGCCTTCAGTTTCACAAACGGTGGCTGTATTTTTTTAGTAACTAAGGATATGTCTACACTGCAGCCAGAGATGTGATTGCAGTGTGAGTAGGCAGCCCCACACGAGCTTTAATCTAGCTACCACAGCTAAAAATATCAAAGAGACAGTGGCACAAATCCTGGCACAGGCCAGCAACACTAGTACATACCCAAGGTTTTGGGTGGGTTTGTACAGCCCACATTAAAGCCCGTGCCTCTGCGTCTTTGTTGCTGTTAGCCGGGCTACGTAGGTTGAAACTAGCTTGGGCATGTCTGCCTGAGCTGCAGTCACACGTTGGATTGCAACATAAACACTCCTTAAATACAAGTCCAACATGAGGACCACCCTGGCATGACAATATCTCTCCCTGCAATTTTCCCCTTTAGTTTAAAAGATGCTATAGAACTGGTATCTCCCAAATTAAGTTTTTTACCTTCTGCCCTTCCCCCCCCCCATTGTTCTGGCTAAATGTGAATATATAAAGCTGTATATATTCACATGGGTCTGCATGATGCATCTTTCTGTTCTTGCCACTCAAGCAAGCCTTTCCTGATTTGGTTTGGTTTAAACTGATTCTTTTGCTTTTCTCAATCGGACAATGAGATGCTAGATGCCAACTCTCCTTTTGCCTGCTCCGGTGTTTTCTTTCATTTCAAAATAGAGCTGAGATTAAATGTGTTTTCCTTCCAGTTGGTTTGAAAGGTTTTGCATCTGAAAGCCAATCATTGCCTTGTTTGCCTCCTTTTCTCCTCTTGATTTCGTCTTGCCTGGTCTCTGTCTGTTGGTCTAATATTTTGATTTCCCTGTTTCGACTTCATAGCAGATGTTGTTCAGTCTCATGGTGCAGTCTTCATGGAAAATGCGTCCCTTTCCACCCCCATTACAACCCCTCAGTTCAGGGGATTCCGGAGGGCCAGTGAGATCAGCATTGCCAGCCAGGTCTCAGGAATGGCAGACAGTTACACTGCTTCCAACATAGCCAACAGTAAGTGTTTCGCACCCTCCAAGATTTCTTCTCACTTTAGCACTAAAGTAGCAGCACCACACGCCAGGCTGACCTCAGTGTATAGGACAGACACGCAGAACTGTTCTCTCTGTCTTTATTTTGTGTGTGTGTTTTAACATATAGCCTGGTTTGGAGTTAGCCATTGTATTGCTCCATGATCCTTCAAACTCCACACTGTGCAGTGTTATCAAATACAAAGGGTTGGGGAGAATAGGACACTGAGGGTATTTCCTGCTGTTGACCATGTTTCCTGGTGAGGATCAATCATAACACCTGCTGGTCCTCCCCATTGCTTGCTTAATTAAGTCTAATAATAGCAGCACAGAACATCAGACTGCATGGCCAAGGGTCTTCTTTGAAAAGCATTTTGCTCCTTGTTAAAGGAAAACAGCTTCCTTGGCTATTGCAAAGGCTGTAGCTCTCCGATCCATTGTAAAGCTGATCCTTGCCTGAATAGCAAGAAGAATACACATACGTACATCTGAGTGGTCGTGTTACTATTTATTATTATCTATACCAATGTCATATCTTGTTGTATTTGTGTTAGACTCACGTGTCCTTTGGAATTGGGGTGTGAATGCAATAGTTTGACCAACTTTTTTTCCCCCATGGGAAAAGTGATCTAATTTGTACCTTTGAAACTAATGTCTGCAGAAATGGAGGTCCCTTATTCCAGATATTCATGGGTGAACCATCGGGCTGTTTGTCCTCTTAATTTCTTGTTACAATAGTTGCATGTTTTGTTTAAATGTATTCTCCTAAAATACAATGGACCTCGTTAGCAGGGGTTCCACAGGTAGGATTGGAATAGGGAGGATTTGAGCCCTATAAGGTTTACATGAATTCCAGCAATGAGGAGTCAAACATTGCTGAAGACTTAGACAGGCTAACTTTATCACTGGAGGTGGGCTGAACCAGAATGTCTGGGGCTGTTTAAATCCCATATCTGAATTTGATGGCAAGAATCCGTCTCTGCTTTTAGCTGGAAGCCTTGCAGTGAGGGAGGATAACAAATGTAATTGCTTGTCTGAGGCTATTTTCAATGATTAATAAGAAGTTGGAATTATTCCACCTAAGCCCAATTTTATCATTGTCAATGACACATTGTTAATGCACCCTTAGGAAGAACAGATGCCTACAATTATAATACAGTGGGCTGCCGCTATATTATGCATGTTGGAGTCATTATGAGCATAAATTGTTCATGTATAAAAGATAATTGATAACCTTGAACAACCATTGGCCCCTATGGATCATTAAGGAATCAAATGGTACATCTAGTCTTCAGTTGATAATTGTGATCTATGCAACTGGTATATGATCAGCACTTTTCAATAAATGATGTAAGATCTGACAGGTGGCACATTACATATTATTTAAAGGTAATGTGCAAAGGGGGAAAAAAATTGTGTGTCTTGTCCGTCTTCACCCCACCCCCCCATTTTGGGCTGCTTTCTATTTTTAAAAAAAGTTGGGGAGGGGGGACTGAAGTTTTTCTTGTTTGGTTCACACATTAGAAATTCCGCTCATATTTTGCCCAGAGGACTAGAGAATTAGCAAAATGATGACATTACAAGAACCAAAGCTGAGCAACTGAGTGTGAAAGTGGTTTTTGGTCACATTGAGTTAAAAAAATTTTTTTGTCAAGGCCAATTTAACTTCAATGACTAAGAAATCTTTTGGCGAAAGGCAGCCTTTGCTTAAAATTCACCCTCTTCCTCCTCTCTGTTAAGGTGTGAGTGTTAACAATAGACATTCTTTGCGACCCCCCAACAAATCAGCCAGAAAAGCTAGACCAGCCCAACACTGATGTTCCTGATACTGCTAAGGCAAAAACCCAAAGAGAATTTTTTAAAAACAAAAAACCTTTGAGAACCTGGAAAGAAGCTGGAACTCCCAAAGGCACAATCCCAGTTTTAAAAAATACTTGTGCATGTCACCTTTAGTGGACCACTAGGCTTTGAACTATTACGTTTATCATTAAACAGTAAGGTTTTTAGTTCCTCCTGAGATAAATATCATAATGTGAAGTAAAATGTGTAGGCTGGGACATTCAGCAGAGCTCAAGGCTTGTAGGTTCCTGACTCCCATTGAAATCTGCCCAACTCTCTTCTGCATCTTTGACTATTCCAGCTTTAAAGAACAAACAAAGGGGGGACCTGCTGTTCTGGATATGTGCACGTACCTCCTCTGAGCCCTTGGCCAAGCGCAGTGTGTGGTCTGTGCACAGGATTGGGAGATAGGAATTACCAAATCCTCCTGCTGTCTCTGATACTGACTCCCTCGGTAGCTTTGGGCAAGTCATGGAATCACCCTGCCTCAGTTTCCCCATCTGTAAAACAGGAATAATAATATTACCCTCCTTATGGGCATGTGAGGATGAATCAGTTAATGCATCTAAAGTACTTTGGCCATGAAAAGCAGTATATCTAAGTTCCTAGTGTTGTTAGGACTAGGATTTCTGCATGCACCCCGTGTTTATGCCATGTAGCGTTTTTGTGCATATGTCACGGTGGGGTTGAGTAGCTTCTTATTTTCTTTGGCCAAATGTCAGTGTGTGGCGAGAATAAACTACCTGCACTTTAACAAACGGGGTTTTCCTTTCTTAAGGAGAGGAATTTTTTTTTTTATCATTTCAGAGCAAATACACAAAACACACAGTGGGATTGCACGATAAAATGTGTTATGCGTTGCTACATGTTAATCTGTCTGGGTAGAAGGTTCCTTACCAGGGGGTTTGTTTTGTGCACATTTCATACCCTAGGGTAATTGCTGAGCTCAGCCAGTCAGGAAGGTAAATCCTGGAGGAGGAGGAGTTAAGTGTTGATTATTAAATACGTATCTCATGGTAGCCCCCCCAAGGTCCCCATCAGGATCAGGGCCTCAGTGCGCTGGGACCTACACAAACACAGAACGAGGCAATTGCTGCCTTCAGGTGTTGACAAGCTGAATAAAGCCTTAGTGTAAATATTCAACATTTCCCTGCCCTGGGGAAGTGAAGCTGTGTAGACAGTGTGGGTCAAATATATTAAGCACAAGCTCTGATGGTATTACACCAGAGGATGGATTTGGCTAGCATTCTTCAGACTGCCAGCTGCCTTCATTATACGAAGGTGAGAACAATTTGTGCCCTTGCTCATGCCTACATAACCCCCCTGACCTCAGTGGGATTGATGGAGTTTAATGGAGAAACCAGAATCTAGCTCATCGGATGAAAGCTGGGGCTTTTGTATTGGACGGAAAGATGCCCTCTTAAAACTAACTTCCCTCCTTCATTTCTGCATGTGTTGCTGAATAGAAGAGTTGACCTCCACACCCCGGTTCGTTTGATTATTAAGATGTCTGTTTGCAACATGATTTTTGTCTTCCTGCACAGATGGCCTCTAGAGCCAGAAATGTAGCACTGAAGGTTTTGACTTTGTCTCATTGTGAAAGGGCCTGTCCTCAGCAAGCACTTGAGTTAGGGCTTCCATATACATTTCCATCTCTAGATCCCTTCCAGGGCCAGCTTCAGATACTGGGAACAAGCCACTGTGATTGCGCTGCGTGAAGTCCAGTGAGAATCTGCAACATGGGACTCCACAACCCTGCTTCCCAGGGAGTTCCCTCTGCGGGACACTGTAGAGTGGTGGGGGATAGCGAACTGTGGATGCAAAGGTTTAGCCCCTCCTCCCCACGGAAAAACAACATCCTATCAACAGTGGCAGCAGCTTTGCAGCCATTGAGTTGGGGAAAGAAGATTCCCAGCTGTATACTCCTTAGATCTTCACCATAAAGACTGGCTACTCAAGGTGGCAAGTGGTCAGTCTTCATCTCTTTATAAGGAAAGATATGTAAATGCTTAATTTCAACTCCAGAATAATAGTTCCCACTCATGAGATCGCAATCGTGTTTCTTTAATCTATGCGTCTTTTCCATCACAATGTTAAATCCTGGAGGACAAAACTGATGTGTTCCGCATGTGCGTGCTGTGATAATAAGTGTGGGTTTTTGTTTGTATATGTGTATGTTTTGAATTTTGTTCCTTTAGAAAACAAAAATCATCTTAACCATGCCAGAGGAGGATTTAGCTTTCTGTCCCAACTTGCACTCCCTCACAAATCCCCCACCCAAGCCTCGCCCAAGAGACGTAGGCAACGTAAACATGAAATACCCCAGCATCATTTAGGAAGAAGGCTTGAGGAGCCATCAAGTTGGGATCCGGACTATGTTCTACAAATACCAGATCTGGACATCAAGAAAGGTATTCTGGAGAGGGGACTTATCTATCCAACTAATCTCCTACATCGTCTAACCGGGGCAGTTCTCTTCTCCAGAGGAAATCTGTTTGCTTTCTCCTTTCACCAGGACCCTCACAAACTTAGCACTATTTAACAAATACTTGTTTTCATATTGCTTGAAAGAGTAACAGCAGCACCGCTAACAGCTGGTGATGGCACAAACTCTTGTAGACAAGACATCTGAGAGCAAGTGCGCTGGCCCATAGCCCCTGTTGCAATCTCTTCCTAGCACGAAGGCGTTAATCCTGGCTGTTCTGTACAAAGACTCTGAAATTAACCGAGAATAGGTCTTTCATGAGAAATGGAATGTTGGATCTTTACCAATAACTGGGACTTTATCAGTAACTTGTGATTCCATAGCCAGAAACGCAAGCAGAATATCATGTCTTTTGACAGGTCAATATCTCTGTATAAATGGCCATTGTGTGTCAAATCATGTGCTGAGCAGGGAAAGCAGAGTAACCGAACTGGCACATCTATACTCGGAAAAGACACCACCTGTATTCTATCTGTCAGCAGCCCCTCCTGCCCATTATTCTTGCTAGAATCAGGAGTAGTTGGCATGGGGAAGCATGGTTCATAGCCAGCATTGCTGGACCAGGGGGCATATACATATACCAACGCCATACCTCAGATCACCCTGCTGTGGCTCCTGCCAGGACAGCCCGCAGAGGAGTCGTCTGCTCATTTGTGGAAAGAGTGGGCAACTCTTCCCTTAAGCCCAGATTTTCAACTGAGGTGTGTGCTTGGTGGCAACTATCACATCCCCTCCCATGTCAGGCTGTCTCGTTTTTGTGTCTGATGCCTTACTGGAGAACCAGCAAAGCTATTCTAGTGAATCCCAAGCTCCTTGTCCAAGCCCAAGCTTGCTACTTGCATGCCGAAGTAACTCCTCCTAACACCACTGCTCTGGAGTCTCTACATCTCCTTCTGTGGGTGCTTTTTCATCACAAAGCATCATCAAGGCTGCCTGCATCTAGAAAGTCAGCCTCTTGCTTTTGGTACTGAAATCTATGCACCAAAACGCTCTCGTACTGACCCGTTTTAAAAGGTGATTACGTGATTATTTACAATGCAGCTCAGTGTGGGGTTAAACCGTGGCAGTGCCCCAGTCGGGTAAGTGTGACAGGCACTGGCCAGGTGTCACTTGTGGGCTGCCAGTGGGTCTCAGACTATGGTCTTGCAGAAGGAAATATTCTGAAGAGCAGCACTGGGGAGTGGGATCTGGGCAGTGGGGATGGGGCATGGGAGAGAATGTGGAGCCATTTTACAGGGAAGAAGTTGGGAACCCTCTGGTCTAGCTGAAGGATCTCACTGGCTGTTCCTTGTGTTTTGGTGGTGATCTGTGTGTAAACTGCCCCCATTGAGCACATCCTCTTCACTACCTCACTCCCATTGATATCCCTGCAGTGTGGCTCTGGTACTAGAAGAGAGAATGACTTGGTATTAAAATAAGCTCATTGACTGTTCTGCTGGGTTTTAAATTACCCTGTAGCTACCGGCTTCCCCTGTAGCCCCTGTCCCAGTAGATGCTGATGAAGCCTGGAGATTTGTCCATAGCTTCACCATTTAATGCCCCATCCTCAAAGCTCACCAGAGCCTCTGTTCTGAGAGCTGCAGGGTTTAAGGACTCCTTCCTGGTTCTCTTGTTGGGCCAGAGGGTTGACTGTGAAGACACTCGCCCCTGCAGAGGCTAGCAAGTTGCTTCAGTAGCCCTCCAGAGGCTGGCTCCCTGCAGAATGGTGGTGATGGTGGTGGTGATGAATGCTTCACCATGGGCCTTTCTCATAATCCAGTTTCTTTCCCCCTCCCAGTGTTTCGCTCACATCTTTCCATAGCAGCTAACCTGTGGCTCCATTGCCTTTATATTGTTCACTTCTGCTTCTGATATTAATAATAAAATATGGGATTTTAACTCTGTCTGGGTTTGAGAGGGTTTGTGCCTCAGTGAAAATTAAAGGGAAACATGCTGTTTGATTAGTTTTTTGCCTTTAACAGCATCTGCTAGCCTCTGCTTAAAGCAGACCCATGGAGCTGAAAATGACTCAGGTATATGAGTGCAGTGTTGTTGTGGCTGTGTCGGTCCCAGGATATTAGACACACAAGGTGGGTGAGACAATAGCTTTTATTGGACCAACTTCTGTTGATGAGGGAGACAAGCTTTTGAGCTTACACGGAGCTCTTCAGGTCTGGGGAAGGTTGCAGTACATAGACACATCCATGGCTCTCCCCCATCCCACCTCCAGGGCAGACTCCTTTTATTCCATTTTTGTTGTACGGATTGAGAGGTTTGTTTGATCCTCATCACCACGGCATCAGCACATTGTCACAAACTCACTGTGAGTGGGAGTGACCCTGCACTCGGGACACCCACTGGCTGTCCCCAGGAGCGTTGCTGACATGTACATGCCCCGTCTAATCTGAAAGTTATTTTGATTATTGTTGTTCTAGTATCCACAAGAGACTCTAGGGTATGTATTAATGGCCTCTAATACCCTGGCTGGGCATGGAGTCACCAGCCTTTGATCTGTGTCTCACATTCTCCTGGAGTGTGGATTAATGGCTAGTGACTGCCTCCTCGAGGGATATCCTGTTTGATTTAATAAAGAAGATGTCATGCTCTGTGCCTTGTACAATCCTTGGGTGGCTCATTAATACTTTTGAGCCCTGATCAAAGTTTGCTCCATCTTAACAATAAAATCAACGAGGAAAGAATTGCCCAGCGCAGGGACCTGTGGCCCAAGGTTAACATTGAAAACAGTTCGCTCCTCTCTTTAACAAGCCTTTTTTTTCATTAGTTGCTGCTAGATGGTGGGGAACAAAAAGAATAGACTATGCCCTTTACTGTCCTGATGCACTGACTGCCTTTCCAACGGTAGCCTTACCACACCTCTTCCATGCAAGCTACTGGGAATCGACAGATGTAGTCTCCTTCTTGCTGAGACAGGTACCATAAATATTTCATGCTTCTCTCTCTTCTCCCTTGTGCCTAACTTTTGTTGGAATGTATTTTGGAGTCTTTTTTCGCCTTGCTGCACCTTCCAGAATAATTGTTGTTGACAGTAATGGGGGCTTGCCGTATATATGGAGGGGGGAAATGTACACTTCACAACCGCAGAGCCATCTTCGTTCCCTTCCCATGCTGTGTCAAATACAGCTGCATTGCAAATAATACTTACTGCTATGCACAGTCTTTTCATGAAAACCACCAAATCACACGTGACTTGCTTGGTGCTGGCTTTTGTGACTGGAGCACGTTCTTGGAGAGAGGTTCACTAATGATCTGAATCATTTGGAGTCAATCTAGGCCCATTTCATATCATAGTCTTGCAGCATTGCATGATTTTGAGGCAAAAACCAGGTGATGCTTGCCTGTTTGAATTGAACTTTGCTTTCAATGTTTACATCCTTTCAAACCTGAAGCTCAAAGGGAAGCTCTCGATTCAAACCCTACATGGAATGAAGCAGAAGGAAAAGTTTGTATAAGTTTCAGACTTGGGCTGCTAAGTTAAAGTGTTCAGTCCTCCATTTGGGCTCTCAAATTAACACTTAAACACCCCGAGGACTATGGATTTTTGCTTCAAGATCCAGAACTTGGTACCACAATTCCAATTACTTCTCATGGGGTTAGGTGAATAACAAATGATGGTTTCTGGACCATCAAAATTTGGATTCTTTCAGTTTAACTTTGATGACACATTTAAATTTTGCAAAATCACATTTTTTTTTCTAAAACCAGTGGAGATATTTCCCTTTCAAACAAACAAACATGGAAAATAGTTGTTTTCCCGGAAGTGCATGAAACCCAAAAATAGCAGTACTAAGACCCCGGAGGTGAAAACAACCATGAACAAAAGGGGGACACATTCTTCTTGATTGCCCTTGTCGAACTGGAGAGAAATGCAAAGAGTAAACAAGGAGCATAAATAGTTAAAGAAGAAAGAAACTTGCTAGTTTGTGACATGTGGGCCAATGTATTCAAATCAGGGGCCTAAAGTTGAGCTTCTAGATGTATGCATAGGCAGCTAAATCAACCTCGCCTGATTTTTTTAGAGACCCTGAATACCACATGTCCCACTGAAGTCAGTGGGAGCTGCGAGTGCTTAACCCCTGTGAATTTTGGTTGTCTCAATATAGATTTAGAAGCCCCAACTTTAGCCCCCAGGGTTTGAAAACTCTTGCCAGGATTATTAAGTTGACAATGTACCTTTAAAGCACAGTGCATTGTCAGAGCATAATGATCCCTCGCTGCAACACAAACATTGCGCTCCGCAGAGAAAAAACACGCGAGCCCAAAGGGCTGCTCTAGTGACTGTATTGCCGTGGCCCTCTGTCATTTTCATCACAGCGGAGAGGGGGCTGCTTCTGTGGATTGCAACCCGCTGGCCATGTCCTTCCAGATGCACAGTGGGCTGGAGTCTCTTCTCTTCCTGCTTTCCCTGCCCCAAGTTCTTTCCCTGATCAGGATTTGGAAACATCTTTTTATTTGGTGCATCTTCTGTCAGGCGCTAGCGAGAGGCCAGGTCACCCAGTACGAAGGGACAGTCTAGATCATCACTCCACAGACTGTAGCTTAACTGGGGCCAGTTTTATCCATTTTGGTTCTACCCCCGTTCATTCTGAATAGCCAGTGGCATGGTGCTGGAGCATTCAGAGGGGATCTGCCCACTTTGGTGTCCCTTCTCCCAGAAAAGACTCCAGGGGGCCCTGTGCTGAAGGATGGAGAATAATTATTTAATCCCAGTACCCTGATTTTATGCTCCGACTCCTTTTAGTCTAAATTTAACTGGCTTAGGTGAAGTACTAGCACCCTCAGCACCGGGTAGGATCCAGCTCCTCATATTGGCCTGGGTTTGCTGTGTATTAGCTCAGCTGTTTAAATTACCCCAGCTCTGTTACAGCATATCTGACTGCAATGCTCTGTTATTTATAGTCCTCTCTTGGCAAACTCTTTTTCATTGCTGTCACCCAAGTTTGTCGTTCGGTTCCATAACAACGGGGATGTTAGCACTGGTGGCTGCCGTATCGTAGTATTAATCGATCTCGACCCTTTATTCCCTGCCCTGTCTCTGGTTTCCAACCCAGTGGGCCAATGTTGCACTCACATGCCGTGTCTCCTCATTTTGAACAGTAGGCTCCAGTGTGGAACTTTGCCTAAAGGGCTGCAGGAAGGAAACGGGATGCGCGTGTGCGTGTGTCAGAGCCTTAAAGAGTCTAACACACAAAATATTCTGTTCTAGAAATAGACCAGCCAGTTACTCAGAATGCAACGAAAACATGTTTGTGTAAGGCAGTGTGTGACTTTACATCTTGTGGCATGAAAAATATCCTTGCCATCCATTCAAAGCCCTTGGAGCTCAGCAGCGGCTGCCTCTGCAGTGCTGTTTATTTTGCCTTGTCTCTCTCCGTTGCCCCACCTCTGCTTTTAGAGCATTATCTTTCTCAGTCCCCACCCTCTCCCTATTCTTCTAAGGCCCTGTGCCTCCTTCCCTCTATTCAAAAGCCTAGAATGCCAGCACTGGAAAGCTAATAACAGAGACATGATTTTAATCCTCATTGAAAGGCATTCTGGACAAAGTTAAAAGGAAGCTAGCAAGTAGATTTAGGCCCAAAACCTAAACAAATAAACCCAAATATGATCAGAAACATTTTCATGATTTAAATTTCTCATTAGTGAAGGCCATTATTTTATTCATCCCCTTAGCTTTTCATTCCCAACAGCATTGAGAGTGAGGTGGAGGTGGAGCAGATGGATTAGGAGAACCAGGAGGTGAAACTGACCAGTTTAGTTTTGCTGTGAATGAAATGAAAAAATGAAACAAACAGTCTAAATTCAGCAAAGTAAACTGGCCTATCAGATTGCTTGAGTTTTAATCTGCATGGGGCAAATGGTAACACATAAGGGAATGTGTGAGGTTTTAAAATATGTTTATTCACTTGACAGAGCCCCTTTCAATCTTTGCATGGCCTGGAAAAAAATTGGAAAACAACCCATCTGATCATAGTACAACTCAAAATCCTCCATGCAATCTCCGTGCAATCTCTCTGCCCAGTCTTCTGGAACTGACCTAAGAACAGACTAGCTGCAGTGTGAACCCAGGACATAACTCCATTTCCCTCTGCCATTTGGTCCAGCCGGCAGATGTCCCCAAAGGTTGATAGTGAGCTTACCATAGGAAATTGTTGCACACTTTGCAAATCTCATTGTATCAGTCTGCTTGTCCCCATTCCAGTGCAGGAACATCACATGGACTTCTCCATGGACCCAGACAGCCAGAGCCCCATTCCTCTCCTGAACTCTGGTCTCCTACATCACAACACTGCTGACCCAGTACTGAACTTGGCCTAATACCTAATATCTTCATCAAAATGAGAGGAGCACAAGAAGCAGGACGGGAGAACGCCATGTGCAATGTATTTAAATAGAAACACTAAATGACAGGCAACTGGGATTGACTCCAGCCCAATCAGGAAGCCTGCTGGGATCTTAGACCTCGCAGGGTCTAGCTTGCGCAGTGCAGTTAAGGGCAGACTTAGTAGGTCTGGAGGGGATGATGAGAATACATCTGACGAACAAGCCCGAGGAAATGACACATGCAGACAAGCGAGCACAGTCAGAACAGGTAGCGATGGATCTGAAATACTGAAATGGCAAGCAGATAATGACTGGAAACGCGTATATGACTTGAGGACCTGGCAAGAAGGCAGGCAAGGCTGGAGCGTAGTCAGGTGAGATGGTGGCTGCAAACTAGGATTCCCTAGAGAAGTGGCAGTTTTCTATAAGTACCTGAGTGCCAAAGTTCTTCCCCTGCAGTGTTTTCTGAATGAGCATTTTCCAAGGGCTTCTTTTTGGACATGGTCTCAAGGAAGTAGCAGGGTCTGGGGTGCCACAGCCTCTCAGTTTGTGTTAATTGAACATCTGGGATGAAATCCATCCTTCGTATAAGCCCAGCGAAGCCAAGAGAGTTACGCTAGCAGCCTAGCAGTTGTGTATCTGTGATCAGCTTCTGTGCTTTGTTGCCTTTGCTCCATTTTGTACTCAGCTTGTTAAACTCCCCTATCGTTCTTTCTGTTCCTGAACTCTTCCCAGACTCATTCCACTGTCTCTTCAGCCTTTTCTAGCTTCCCTTGGCTTCCTTTTCATCTCTCTCTCATTCTAGTCCTAACCATGCTTCACCAACAAACCCTTTCACACTTGCCCTCCTGTGTGCCTATTTATCATCTCAGTCTAAGGTTCCCTTTTATAGCTTCATCCCACTTGATATTAACTCAGCTCAGGCAACAACCATTCCTGGCTCTGAAGATCACTTACATTGTACAGTTTTGGGAGGGCCAGAAAAATCTTGTAGGCTAACAGTGCAAATTTCCTGCAAGCAAAATTCTATAAAGTTGCCTGCCCAGCAAATGCTGCGATTCCATCACATGCTTTGCAAACACAGCAGAGAGGAATAAATACTAAAGCTGCAGCAGATGCGTTCACTATGAAATTCCTGCAGCTCTTGAGTTTTAGCCCAGGTGCGTCATGAGTTGCTGATGGGGGCTGCTCTTTCCTTAGGTGATGAGACACGAAAACTCCAGCATTCTGGAACTGGATGGAAAGGAGGTCTCTGTATTCACTCCTTCAAAGCCGAGGGAGAAGTGGCTGCGCAAGAGGACGCATGTTAAGCTAAGGGTAATAGTGTTTCTATTACATGTCTTCCCAAGGGAAACTACTGTTAAACATGATTTGGCTGAATTTGGGCATGTAATAAGAACAATTTTAAAGTTAACCGATATGGGTACAACTCTGTTACTGCCCATGAACAGCACAATTCCATGGGGCTGGAGAGATTGCATTGCAGTAATCGTATGTCAGTGAGATATCTCAGTTACGGATTTCTGGAAGAGATAGACACTCTCTGCCATAAGGTCTCCTCCATATAAAATACTAAGTATTGGCTATAGGTCAAGAAAGGAGATGGAATTGTTTCAAAGCCTGGTGTCCTGAATTGTCTGTATGGTAACTGTCATTCCCTGGAGCTCTTAATCCAGAGGATAAGAAGCTTTTCTGATTTCCATGAGCAGGAAGTTTGTTTAGCCAGTAATAATGTCAGTAGCCTCCTGACGACAGTCATTTTGCCTCCTAGTATGAAGGTGCAACATACAGAATTTTGAACCACAAGGGATCAGATTTTCAAGGTGTTCTGTGTCACTGACTATACAGTATTTGTGACCGAAGGATCTGAAGTAGTATTACGAGCAAGTGACAGTATCATTGTGTGATATCATGGCATATGCATGCACGAAGGTCCACAAAGGGACAACTGTAATTTTTGCAGACTCAAATTTTGCCTGTTAGGAGTGGCAGCAGGGAAACCAAGTAGAGGCCCCTTCTCAAATAATGTCCAGGATCAATTAATTGTAGGTGCAAATTCTACCATTTAGATGACTAGATCATTAACTACACCCAGACATCAGCTGCTTGGCAAAATACATTAGGATCCACACCCACAATTGATGGTGGGTGCAAATCATGTGGCCATAAATTACTATAGCTAAAAGGAGACCAAGTGCAGAAGGCCCTTTAAAAGTCTTATCTTAAATGTACAATACTTTTTTTTTTCCTTAAAAATGTGTGGTGTTTAATATAGATATATAATAGTGTGGGGGGAGAGAGGAAAATTACTCCTCCAAAAACTCCTGGTTGTCCATGTGTTTGGCATTGTTATCACTATAGCAACTTTCCCTATAAACTCTGCCTTAGCCATGAGGTTCTGCTGGGAATCTAACTAGGTTTATTCTGTTTTTTTCCCTTGACGTCTGCAGAATGTCACAGCCAACCACAGAATAAATGATGCCATCGCTAATGAAGACGGACCCCAGACCTTAACAGGAAGGTTTATGTATGGGCCATTAGACATGGTCACGCTCACCGGGGAAAAGGTACATTTGTCTTAGTTGTGCATTGCCCATAAATAGCAAAAGACGGAGGCAGTAGTAGTTGGTGGCCAATGCTCCTTTGTATCTGTAAACATTAAAAGAGAGAGAACTGTCCAATTACCTGCACAATCAAGCACCTTTGCCTGTGTCCACTAAGAGCTTCCCCTGCCCAGCCTATCTATTGCATTACACTAGAGAGAGATTGGAGGACGCCATGTTCAGAGCCAGTTTAGGATCCTGTCTAGTATCAAGGTTATTTAATAGTTCCTTAGTCCTGAACCTCCTTTGCCTCCCAGGTGGACATTCACATCATGACCCAGCCACCATCTGGAGAGTGGATTTACTTTGACACCGAAATCAGCAACAGCAGTGGCCGGATTTCCTACGTTATCCCTGAGAACAAGCGTCTGGGGATTGGCGTATATCCCATCAGGATGGTGGTCAGGTGCTGAGCTTTAGGCTCATTTGGCTTAGCCCCCAGTTTGACAGGACCCTCTGAAAAAGACTGTAGACACATCTCAGTTATTCTGATTGCATGATAGAAAATCCATATAAAAGTTAACTGGTCAAGTGCAATTCTACCCGAAAAGTGACTGTGTTTAAAAAGTAGCATGTTCTTGTCAACTGCTCTTCTCCCTATTGTATCATCAGAGTCTGATCTGCTGGCTTGATGGACAAAACAATTTTACTCTTGTTACCCTGCAGCACCAGTGATGGGAAAAAGAGCTGTATTCTGTTCTGCCTCCTGCCTCATCAACAGCATTGTCAACTGAGTTCCAATTGCTGTCAGATGTGCAACTTCATTGTCTTCTGTGGAACTGCACAGCTGAGCGCACCTTGAAGACTGTTAACTTGCTCTCGCCCACATTCCCCTAAGGGCAGAGCCTTTGTTATGAGTGATGATGCACAATGCAGAAAATCTCTAGCTTGACTTTTGGATCACCAGCTTTCAGAGTGGGCAGTGCCCAAAAGCATCTTGTCATTGGTGAACTGAATAAATCTGCTCTAGAGACATGGAAACATACTGAAGCTGGAGCCCCCCACAATGCTAGTCCAAGTCACTGTAATTATATTAATCTAACATATAGGCATTTTCTGTGGGGCTTCTCGCTGTAGTATCATTAATGACTTTGGGGCAGATATTTAATAGGCATCTGGTGTGATTTTCATAAGTCCGCAACTACCATTGAGGAAAGGCCCTGTACTGCCTCTCAGTGGGGTTAGGTGCTTTTGAAACTCCCACTCGGCAGCTATCTGCACATTTAGGTGCCTAAATACCTTTAAAAATCTGTCCCTTTATCCTCCAATAATGCTGCCAGGTAGGAAGTCAGTAGCATCATCCATTTGACACATGGGTAACTGAGGCACGGAAAGATGACTTGCCAAGTCAGGAACAGAAGCCGTATCTCCTAAGCCTTATTCCGGTGCCTTACCCATAGACTTTCCTTCCTTTATCAGATCAGTGATAGTCTTCTCTACCACATGTGCTGAGATACAGACACAACAGGCCATATCTGCAGCTGGTATAAATCGGAGTAACTCTGAAATGAGTGGATCTATGTTGATTTACATCAGCTGAGACAATCTAACCCTTAAGACACAGCAGGAGGAGTAGGGCCTTAGCAGAATTGTGTATGTGACATGATGGCAGGATCTGACCCTTAATTCTGTATTCCTTGGTCGTTTAGTGTACGCTTGTGAATTGGCATTGCAAATGAGTCATGTAGCTTTAATCTCTCAGCCAGGTTTGTCCACTGTTTTTAACCCCCTATTCCTTTCCTTGTAGGGGTGACCATACATATGCAGACAGTTATATCACCGTTCTACCTAAGGGGACGGAATTTGTGGTCTTCAGCATTGATGGTTCCTTTGCAGCCAGCGTGTCTATAATGGGTAGTGACCCCAAAGTCAGAGCTGGTGCAGTTGATGTTGTAAGGTCAGTGGCAGGGGAGAGGGCTGGGGAAAGGCTTTTGTATTAAATGAATATTTAAACCCTTCCTCAAATATAGGTCCATAATGCACTGTTGTTTTTTTCCCCACCAGGCACTGGCAAGACCTTGGCTACCTCATTATCTATGTCACAGGTCGACCTGATATGCAGAAACAAAGGGTGGTGGCATGGTTAGCACAGCACAATTTCCCCCATGGGATAGTCTCTTTCTGTGATGGGCTTGTCCATGACCCACTGCGGCACAAGGCCAACTTCCTGAAAACCCTCATTACGGACGTAAGCATGGGCTGTACTGAGATGTGAGCAAAGTGAGGGTTCATCCACTTGACCCGGCTTCCAGTCCTGACCTGCAGTGGGAGATTAACCTGCATTAATTTTATTTTTAGCCACCCCACCTCCCCTTTCCTTTCCTTTCCTTTCCTTTTTTTCTTTTCTTTTCTTTTCTTTTCTAACTCCACAAAGGTGCCTGTGCAGTTAAAATGTGTTCACTCCATTCTGCACTGTGCTGCAATCCCTTGCTGCTTCCATTACTAAGAGACTGTTGCCATAGAGGGAATCACTATGATTATGCTTTTTCCCCACCTCTTAGCGCATTTCTGGATGCCTTATAGATAGAGGGCTGTCAAAGAGATTGCGACCTGCAGCCAACCAAAACCCAGAATTCAAGCCTGTCTCCATATTGGGCCAAATCCAAATACCCCGTTATCTGGGAAAATTTGGACTGGAATCTCCATGTTTGTGAACATTAAGATCTGGGATTTGGGTGAGATCCATTATATAGATGCCAAGTTCTGATCCAAAGTTCCAGTTCAGGGGCTTGGGGTGGACTCATATCTACTTGGAGAGTTGGGCCAGATTACCACTTAGATGAGAGACCTTTAAGGAACATCCAGGTAGGATTGATGGTGGGGGATCTTCTGCCATACAGTAATGAATGAATGCCCTCTCATGGTGCATACCATCCTTTAGATGAAACAAAACCAGAGAACTCATTAGAAATCCCTTGGCACTTTTTGCAAGAGAAGGCTTGTTCACCTTGTTGTCAGTTGAGATAGTTACATTTGGTCTCCCTAAATTCCTCTTGTAGTTGAATGTTAGTGAAGTCCTTTTTGATCCTTGGATGCAGGGTTCTATAGAAGTGCCATATAATGTCCTTTATCTTTTGAAGACTGGCCTGCCCTGGCAGTGCTTTGCAGGGCTTAAGAAGACCTCTAGGTCTCCATCTCTCACTGCTTTGGGTTGGTAAGAATTGGAGTAGTTTAGGGTGATGCATGTAGTTATGGGAAGAAAGTGCTGGTTCGAGTGATAGCAGAGCAGCTAGAGAGTCTGACAGATCAGTGAATGTCACAAGAGGTGGCAGGACTTCAGTCCATCCCTTGCTAAGATGTTAATGTTGTCGGGCATATCAGAACATGTGAGTTTGCCCGGCAGCAGCCAACTGATGATGATACAGCACTGCTACAGCACCTTCCCTTGGAGGATCTCAAAGCATTTTATTGCTATCGATCAACCATCCTTCACAACACCTCTGATGTAAGTAAATATTATCCCCCTTTTACAGAGAGAGAACCTGAGACACAGAGCTGAGCTGCCCATCACAGAGAGGATCATCTGATGAGCCAGGCTTAGAACCCAGGAGTCCTAGTTTTCTGCTCTAACCATGAGATCACTTTGCCTCTCTCCAGCAAAGGCTGTGCATACTCATGGTAGCAGGTGCACAACCAAGGAAGTAAATAGGAGTTAATTTCTTGGTTTGTACTCCCTGCTCTGCCAGGCTCAGAGTATCCACAACCCCATTCAAATGTTCCCCTCACAAGATTTGGCTCTCACTCAGCATGGAAATTAACCAGCAAGTTTTACAGAGGCTGTTGGTGCCAAGGAGACCAGACAGTGTAATAACTGCAAAAGCAGTAGAAAGGCACCAACTTTACTGCATGCAGTTAAACCCAGTCAATCCAAAAGGTTGTTATAGAGGGTGAAGAATGAAGCACAAAATAAAACCCACTGCACAGACTCTTTTTAAAGACTAGCACAGTGCGCTCTTTGCCTATGGGGACCCCCCCACGGTCATACTGCATACAGCACCTGAGTGGGAAGAGAGCAGAAAAAAGCAACAAGAATGATCAGCGAGTTGGAGGAAAGATCACAAGAGCATACACTGTATCTGCAGTTTGGGTATAGGATGCTCAGACTGGGACGTGCTAAATGTCTACTGCATGAGGAGGGTGTAAATTGCAAAGAGGGAAAGGAGTGATTTAGGGATGTAACTAGGAGTGGCTTCAAAGAATTACCAATGCAAACATTTATGCTGAATACCAGAAAAACTTCCTGGCCAGGAGATCTACTTGTAGGAACAGTGTCTGGGGGAAGTGGTGGAAGCTTTTTAGCTTGTGCCATTTAAAACTGGACTGGGCTGAATACTAGAAAATATGTTGAGGGGATTGATTCTACACTGGCCTCTGGGACTGAAGCAGATGTCACTGTCAGGGCTTTTCGATCTCTGATGTCAATGTGTCTGCGAAGTGCAGTCTTTGGACAGATTTCCATAGTGTCATATTTCAGCCCGGTAACTGATGGGCTTTTTTCATATCTTAGACCTATGTTGTTCAAATTTCCTCTTTATTTCGGTGCTAAATCAGGGCTACTTAATGGGGCCACCTTGGTGATCCCAAAGTTATCTAGCCCACTGTATCAGATATGCCATTGTGTAGTATAGTGAAACAATGTCCGTTATTCTAGGGCCACTGTGCCTTATTCTCCCTCCACCTTGACAAAACAAAAGCCCATCATTAAATACCGAACACAATGACTGTTGGAATCAGCCTCTAGCTTGAAATCTAAGTCCAAAATGTCAAGAGTGAGCTGTCTTTGGAACCCCTGTGTTGGAAATCACCTTTCCAGAGGGCACTGCGGTTCACAGATTTGCTGCAGTGGGTCTTGGGCCACCTTGCAGCTCTGTAGGCAGAACCAGATGGGTCCATGCAGGATAAGCATCTCCTCCTGCAGAGCCCCCCCAGTTTTATTCCACCTCCACAGCTGCAAAATGATCTTCTCAAATGTCTGGCTAAATGGTAAATGAAATTGTTTGCTCTGTGTGAACAGAGCAGTAACTACTTATGGGTAGAAAAATCCAGTGCATCATGCAAGGTGATATGCATAGTTGTCTGTCTAAACCGCCTCAAAATCCAACAACATTAGAGATGCAGTCTGGCTAACCCAGCCTCCAAACCAGTATTGCGTGCGGAGGTCTCTCAGTGGAAGGGAATTCTTCATGTAAATAGTTACTGACTATATTGAAAAATGTTCCCTTCTGGCTACAGTGTATAAAAAGCCTTGGAACAGAGCTGTGGAGCCTGCCACACAAAGAAAGGACATTAGGTAAACATAGCTACGTTACTAGTGTAGTTCCAAACTTCATTCTGCCCTTGTATTCTCTAGTACAGCTAGAACAGTAATCGGCCTATAGTACAAACCTTCAGCACTGCTGTTGGTTCATTAGTACACAACTCTGCAGAACACTGCCAGATGGGGCTTGCAGTGCACTCTCGACTGGATAGTCCCACAATCGTGGTGAAAAAGCCAAGTGTGCTGAGCAGTGTCATAGCATAAACTTGTTCCCTCTTCCCACAGCTACACATGAGGATCCACGCCGCATATGGATCCACTAAGGATATTTCGGTCTACAGCGCCATTAGTTTGCCACCCACGCACATCTATATTGTTGGCCGACCAACCAAGAAATTACAGCACCAGTGTCAGGTAGGAATCCAGGTTATTTCGTTTGGAGAACACTCAAGTGACTGATGCTGCCCCTACTGGAGTCAGTGGGAGTTCAGACACTAACTTCACCAGAAGCAAGATCAGACTATTTTGTAAAGAGGAAGTTCCCACACACCAGGATCCCTCCGCATCTCTCTGAGAGGTGTGAGGGTTCCTTGCTTTTAAGCATCCCCACTATGGAAATAATGGACTGAAAATACCAGTTGCTGTTCCACTGCATTGTGTTTTGTAGTGTTATATAATTAGATTATTTTTTTAAAATGAAGTCCTGTCCACTTAAAAATCCCCCTTTTGTCTGAACTTGTCCCTGCTGTTATAT
This sequence comes from Chelonoidis abingdonii, assembly GCF_003597395.2. Classification (NCBI taxonomy): domain Eukaryota; kingdom Metazoa; phylum Chordata; order Testudines; family Testudinidae; genus Chelonoidis; species Chelonoidis abingdonii. The sequence goes on along the minus strand of NC_133790.1, from coordinate 8,040,628 downwards.
AGGCTGAGTAAAGCTGAAGATCAGAAGGGGGGAGATCTCTGTAGAGCTAGTTTCCTTTGTGCGTGTGACAGCACCATATGTCACTGTCAGTTGCTTCCCCAGTCAGTTCCCTCTGCTGTTTTTGCGGGATTGCCACAAAGCAACAGGGGAAAGAAACATTTAAGAAAGTGATTGTCAACCCACAATTGGTAGAGGGACTTGAAGGCAGATGTGGGATCCCAACCAACTGTGACTCCATTTTTTTTAATTGCTTGATTTCAAGTTGACTGTGTCCTGTAAACCCCCCTGACCTATTGTTTCACAGTTCATTACTGAGGGGTACGCAGCCCACCTTGCGCAGCTGGAGTATAACCATCGCTCCCGGCCTGCCAAAAACACGACCCGGATGGCACTGAGAAAAGGCAGCTTTGGTCTCCCCAGCCAGCCAGATTTCCTGCGCAAGAGGAACCATTTGCTACGTACCATCTCCTCACAGCCCCCAGGGACGAGCGGGAATGCCAGCCACAGACCTGAACGAACGCAGAGCCAGTCAGACAGCGATAGGGAGAGAGAGCGGGAGCGTAGCCAAAGAAGCATGAGCATTGCCACGGGGTGCTGGGGACGGAGCACAGCCTCAAAACTGGAATCTGGCACTTCAGGTCAGAAGTAGAGCCAGCCAGGAGCCAGTGACAGTCGGCCACAGCCACCGGAGGAGAAACAGAAGGAATAAAGGACAAGGCCAGCAGTGTGAGCTGGAAGGGTAAATATGGTGCTACTCTCTAACAACAACATGGTATGCTAGGAGGAAAGGCTGGTGTATTTTCCACATGGAATGTGCAGGCCTTAAAATGGCATGTCGAATTTGCAGAGCACCAGCCTGAAAAACCATTTGAAATTCGGGAACCAAGGGGGAAAACAAAGAGTTTCCAGATCAAGACCATGCTCTCTTCTGCCTCCTTTTCTTATCCAGGTTTAGTGACTGTAAATATGTGCCTCCCTCACCTTCTTAGCCATCGATCAGATACACGTGACTGAGTGTGATCCTCAGTGCCATGAGGTGAAAGGAGAAGTCGTCTGGTCAAACTTTTCACTTGGGTTGTTCCATTAGCCAGACTGAAAGAGACTGCTGGATACCAGTTCTTTTTTTGTGTTTTTAAACTAAGTATGTCATTTCCAAGGTTTAGAGAGGCTGAAAGGAGAGGCGGCTTCTGCACTGGGTGAAGCAATCAAATGTTTTACATGTACAGAGAGCTTAGAATTTATCCACTTTGTACCCAGGAGGATGTATATCAGCAAGGCATTAACGAAGTATCAACTGCTGTTGGTAGGAGCCATATGTCAACAGATTGATGCTCTAGAAAGTGGGGTCGTTAGTTTTTTATTTTTGTTTAAACATTTTGAAAGGTGATGGAATTTAATGCATTAAGCTATTTCAAAAAAACAAGGAGTTTTTTTAGCTGTTAAAAACATGTCACTCACTTTACTGTATAGTTCTCCAAGTATTACTGCTGTATATTATTTCAGAAACTAACCACCATATATTTGCAAGTGTCTGAAAGAACTCAACAGCTAGATTACACTGCATTTCCTGTCATCAAAATCCAGAGTCCAAGTATTTCACCACTATCCCCAACTCAGAGACATTTCTTCTTCCCAGGTTCTGTCCAATATCAGTAACAGCTTTCACGGGAATTAGACTTGCTTCTTTTAACTGTAGTTATTCAACTGTAAAACCTCATTGTTTTTGCACTGATAATTTTTAGAATGGAGACCTGTTACCATCTCATGTAGCTACACCTAATTGTTTGTAGTGCATGACAATTAAATATTACTAAGCCAGGGTGTGTGTATATATATACATATATATATTATATATATAAATTTGTGCAGAAGTTTTTCCAACAGTAAGGAGATCGTAAGGAAGTGTGCCAAACAGGTTACACAAGCTTAAGAAAAGGCCATATCTTAATTTTCCTAGCCTCTCTTTCAGTGGATGTCTGAGCTGATGGTTTGGTGCCCTGCCATGACTTGAATCTCTCTCTTGCACTGAGCATGCCAAGGTCTGGGAGCATCGCAGAGATGACATTTCCAGTAGGCAGGACAGTGTGCTGGGCTGCTTGCTAGCACCCCCTACCCACCACTGCAGAAGAGGAGATTGTCAGCCACAAGGTATTCAAAGGTGAAAGACATAATTTAAGAAGGAGCAGAGGAGAACAGTGCCTAGAACAGAGGGGTTGCCTGAAAGCCCCTTAGCCCTGCCCTCTCCCAGGTCAAACTAGCCAGGATTTCTGAATTTCCAGCCTCTGTGAAGGGCACAGTTTCCTTCTTGCACACACCAACTGGGGTATGGGAAATCTTCACACTGGGATATTTCGGGCTCCCACCTGCCTATTTCACATGAAGATTTTATATTCATAGCATGTTCATTGGCTAAGTATTATCCTGCTCTCCTCCACCACAATATACTATGTTTATATCACTTTCTACTTACAAGGATCTTATTTATAACAGATTTTTTAGACTGTCTGCTTCATTTTATGAACTGTTTCAGTACTAAGTGCAGCACTTCTGCACCGAGACGCACAGCACTGTGAACACTGCTCTGCTAACTGGCTCAGACCTGCAGTAGGCAGACATAACTCATCCAGACATCAAAAATCTATTTCATGACTACTGCTTAAACCTCAAGTTTCAAAATTACTTTAGAATGTGTGCTCTATCCCTACAGTGATAGAAAGAGGACAGTGTTTAACCACTGAGAATGTCCAGGGTGATGGAGCTTTAACAGATCCACCCACAAACACAGTGCATCTCACTTGCTCTTAGATAGCCTCATTGCAAACTACTGCGCCATTCATCTTTGATAATTATCATATTACAGAACATACCTACAGATTTTTACTACTGAAAAAATTACTTCCCTTTCTGCTGACTCAGCCTAGTTTCCTTGAATGTATATCCAAAACTACTGGGTAAAAATGTGAATTGTGTCGTAGCTTTTTGCTAGTTGAATATTGTACCAAACTGTTGCCATCTGAGTTAGAAGCAAGCCATAGTCCATTCTGTAAAGTATCCAAACCATGATCACAAAGCGTATTTGCAAATTTGGATATGGCCTTTACAAAGTTCAATCTTACTCTGAAAGAAGAGTCCACAAACCAAGGCATGACGTGTACATTTTTTTTCAAAATGCAGATGAGATGTTAACATTTTCTTGTGTGTAGATAGTGTAAAACTGAGGATAATGTAAATGTTAAAAAAACAAAAGTGGGTATATACAAAGTGAAAGTTATTTATTTTATGTAGAGAAAAAATGTCTGGAGGGAACAGAACCTTCAGAGATTATTAATATTAAAATGTAGCTTTTTTGTTTCAGGCATTATGTACAAAGCAATTATTTTATGGACCAAGTTTAATGTAACTGTCAATGACCGCAGAAGTGCAATATTATAATCACCTCTCCATCACTCCGTATTTTAAACCAATAATAATCAGTGAGACTGACAATCATAGCACCTGTGTCCTGACCCGTTGTTAAGCTTCTTGGATTTTCCAGCTTCTCCCCCATCTGTTTCCATTGTAAGAATCCATACAGAGAAACAATGGTAGTGTAGAATCTTTGTTCATCACTGCAATAATATCCCATGATGTGGCCACGTATTAACATGAAATATGAGGATAGGTTTTTTTCACCCATACAAGTACACTGGGAATCTCTCTTCTCATACATTCCTGTCTTCTTGTCTGTCTGAAGCGAGGATCAGTATATTACTCTGTCGTTTTAACAATAGCAATAGTTTAACTTTGTTTCTAAACTGCTCTGAAATGTTCTAGGGAGTGGTGCATTTGAAACAAAATCTCTTTCCAAATGCACAAAAGAGGCTCCTTTGGGATACAGTTAGGGAAAGCTGAATGTATTTTCCATTCTTAGTAAAGGGGCGCTGTCAGGTTAAAGACCTTATTTACCTTTGTTACAAATAACAGTTCTGAGTTGTTTGAAACAGAAGGACTATTAAAAGTTGGTTATACTTTAACTGTTGTGCTGGTTAGTTCCTTTTTCCATTCATCAGCTTGGCCAAGGAAAACAGACGAGTTGGTTCTGGTAACGATCACTTCCTGGTTCTCATGCATTCAGCACATGTTTATATTCCAAGCACTGGACAGAGAGATTTATTTATTGGGGTTTTAAAAACAACACCTCTTTCCACTGAAATTAAACATTCGTGGAAACATTTCTGTGGATCTGATTTTTTATTCTTTTTTTCTTCTTCCTAAAAAGCAGCTTTTCTGTCATCTGAACTTTGGACAGAAACCTGACACTGTCCCTTTCCAGTCTTTTTTTTTTTTTTTTAAATCCGAACTGTCACTTTAATTCCTTATTTTCTTTTGATAAATTAAGAAGGCAAAATTTGAATACCAAAAACCCCTGTGTCTAGTGTTAGAAAATACGTTCAATGAAAACCAATAGCTAACCAAAGGGTTACTAACAACTGCTCTTCCCACAAGCAACCTGCACTTCTTGTAGTAGCCCCTGCTCTTCAGGTATCTTCACCTTTGCTGCATTTTCCTATTAGTTCTAGAAGCCTTACATTTTTCTCCCTTTCCTTGTATGAAAACCCTGGATATTGATATCCTTGACTGTCAATTTTATATTCAATAATGTTCTATTTTATTTATAAAAAAATCTCTTAGGGATACAGATGGGGGGAAACTACATCATGGCTTAATTTGACACACACACCTGCACCCCGCCAGGGAATGAGAGTTGACCCGAGTCTACTGCTTCCTGGTTTTCATTTTGTGTATTACGTTGTGTGTGTGAAATACTGTTAAGATCTGTTTGCTTGTATGTAACAAACCATAACTACTGTACAACTTCCTTCTCCTCCTTGCTGTTAGTGCATTGTTCTAATGCCTGGGTGTGCTTTGTGTACAGTATCTTTGTACATTACACAGATTAAAGCAACAGGAAGGCTACTTTCTGTGTCTGCTTCTTTTGGTGACTTACAAACTGACAGTTAATGCATCACAGAAGCTAGGAACTGGGAACTGAAAATGAGCTGGTTTGATGAAAGTGTCCACTGGGATTAGATGCCAAAGAAAAAGATGGCAAAGACATAAACTGCTGAGCAGAAAAATACAGGGGGTGCAAACATTGACATGAGGCAAATAGAAAAGAGACAATTACAAGCACATGGTGCTCTGAATTGCACATGTTTTACAGCCAGCCTGTGAGTGAATCAACAACAGGGGAGTGTGAGAGTGGAGAACAGGGAGACCCCCAACAGCATGTGAGTGCTTCACTTGCACTGGCTGCCAGTAAATGCAGCTGGGGACATGTACTATCCGTAAACCCTAAGTCAGGGGCCACCTCTCATTCCCACACATCACCTGCTGTCAGCACTGCTGCCTTACCCTGACCCTTACAAAGGGGGAGGCTCAAGAGACCTGCACCCTCTGCAGTTCAGTACAGGCAGAGATTTGCCTGGCTCAGCCCTCCTTCGACACCTACTTGTTTGTCCAGGGCTTGTCCCCCCCCTCATCCTGGCTGCTGCGAGTGTCCTCCTTGTTAAACATATGGGCCGAGGGAGGTTTGTGCCATAACTGGCTCCTTTATAAAAGGGAAGTGAGTTGTCTCCATCTGAGCCATGTGCCTAACCCCCAGCTACTAGAGGAGGAGGCCTGCATTAAAGGGAAAAGGAAGAGGCATTGACAGGAGACCTGCCAGCAGACTAGCTGAATCCTTATATATGTGATCAGTCTCCCACAGTCAAACACCTCCAGTCCTTTTCTGAGGCTAGAAAAGTGGCACACGAAAACTAGTTCAAACCATACAGAAGGACAATTTATTTTAAACAGGCAGTGATTTTATAGCTCAGAACAAGACTTTCCACCAACAGGCATCAGACCCCCAATGACTGAAGAAGTCTGTGCTGGGATCCGTTCAATAGGAGTAAAGGAAACTACGAAGTCACCAAGGTAGGCAGGTAAAACAGGCGTCTCTAGTGGGAGTCAGTGTGGTACTTTCTAGGTCTTGCACTTCGCTAGCTGTAGCTGCTCAGCTGTGGTAGCATAAGGTCAAACCTCTGACCTACTCTGCTTTTCTTAGCAAGCCACTGGGTGCAGAGGATGGGACAAGCGTTCACTGCAAAGCTTCGGGTATTAGCCCACACACACACACAAAGATCTTGCCTGTCCCCCTGCGACAGACTGGTTTGTATAACTGTCGTCCATTCACCCTGGCACATAAAAGAAAAACTTGGGCTGCTGGATTGATTTAATCAGTTTATTTTTTACAAGTTTTCAGATCACCATGTTAAGGGGGGGGCGGGGTCAGAAGACTGAGTTTTCCTGGGCTCCTCTGCTTCTGAAATGCCAATTTCACTAACAAACCAAACCTGCCCCTTGCACCTCCGTAGGGTGGCAAGACACAAAGAGCAAGGAAGGGGCATCACTTTGGTGCAGGGACAGGAGCAAGGCTGAGCAAACCCCTGCCCATTACACTTAACCCACTGGCCGGTACAGCAGCTGAGCTCCCAGTGCAGCCTCCCATCAAGGGAGCCAGTGCTGATTAGCTTGAACCTGTACCATGCCAAGTGCCTTCACTTCTCACTGGCTCAGTGAGAGAAGGCACCTTGCAGGATGTTACAGCCTGCACAAAGCTGGGGCAATGTATGCATGTCTCTGTCCAACCAGACACTGAAGTAAATACAGGGCAAATAGTCAGGCACATAGCAACCACTTGTGAAGAAAAATGATTCAAGATGGCCTCATTTCAGGGGAGCACTTGTGGCAGTCACCCCAGTATCAGCAGGGTTATGTCCGCCTGGTACCTGGGCATTTGCCTTAGAGCTTAGAATCTGAATCACCATCAAGGAAGTGTATTAAAGATAATGTAGTGTTAACTGGGTCGGTTTGTCTCCTCCAGGGACTCAGCCTGACAATCATTTGCTCAATCACTGAGCAGCAGTGGGTTGAGTTTCAGAAAGCCACCAAGCTGAGAGCAATGTTGGTCAGGTCTTAAGGACTTTGAATGGACTGGCAGGAGAGAAGCCATGGCTAAAGGGGAGATGCCATCAAAGTCACTCCTTCCTCCAGGCAATAGATGGACCCAGCAGAACAGGACATGTGCAAAGGGTAAAGATCCTGCTGTGTCACACACACGTCTCGTCAGTGCAGGGAGAATGGGGAGCTGTCTGCTTTGGCAGATTAGTGTCTCAGTGAACAGAACAAGAAAAACCACCTTTCCTGATGTACTTGACATCTGGACTGTCACTGAAGCATCCCTGTCCTCATCTGGAAGGCCAGGCCGTCTCCTCGGGTGGCTTGCTGTGAAGGAACAGACAAACAGGCACTTATAGGCCAATCTTCCCAAAGAATCATGCTTGGTGCTTCCATGCCACCTACCTGCAAGAGGCTGAAAGACCTCGCCCAATGTGAGTGATCAAACCCACTTCCATCCTGGCTAGGTAGGATTTATTATCCCCGTTTGACAGATGGGAAAAGCCAAGAGAGTGGCTGGAATTTCCCCAAGGCCACGCAGTGAGTCAGCAGAACTCAGCTCTCCTGCCCCCCAGGCCTGTGTTCTAGCCACTAACCCATGTTTTCTGCTTTACAAACCAGCTTAGGGCCTTGCTGGCTCCAAAATGTGTCTTCAGTACAAAGGCCGTCTACCTTGTTAATCTCTTTGTGTCTTTCTTTGGTGACAATTTCTTCTAGTACTTCTCCATCTCCCTTAATAAGCCTGTAACAGAAGCACATCAACACAACCACTAAAGTCTATCAGCCATCCAATTACCAGCTGTCAGCAACACATTGCTTTGTTTCCCCAGCAGCAGAAGGCAACATGCAGTGAGGGTCCTGGCCCCACTGAAGGAGTGACTAGACACCTCCCTCACACGCCCACAAGGCTAATGTTTCATGCTGAGGGAGACAGTATTTTGCACCGGAAGACGTCCAACAAGCTGGACTTGTTGAGGGGTAACACCAGCAGCACCTTCTGTGTGAGCATGTGCTCTAGAACGGAGTCTAGGGCCTCTGCCAGCCCAGGCTGGCTGCAGCCCGGCGTCCCACACAATCTCTGGGAGGGTGGCAGTTTTGCAGTGGCAAAAAGGCTCATCACATGCTGGGGCTTGGGCCAGGTGCTGCTCTGACAATCTAGTGTAAACCTGGGGCAACTCCACTGACTGGTGTAACGCTGTCTTCTCTGTTTTAAAGATGAGGGTGGCTCCACTATAGAACACCATGAGTCGGGCTTCAGCCAACCCTCGGTAAATGGCCTTTGCAGCCTTTTCCATTATGCGGCCTGCAGGATTAAAACCAACAAGGTCCTGCTTCAATACACTGCTTCGAAAGATGCCGTGTAGTGAATGTATTGGGAACAAGCTTCCTCTCCCAGCATTCCCATGAGGTAGGATCTGCCAGGCTTTAGGCAATCCCCAGACCCACACTGAGCATTCCCTAGAGATCAGGCATGCTGCACATCAAACCTAGCAGGCTCGCTAAGGAAAAGGAATCTGCCATTTTCTTATAACTCAGCATGTGGATTTTCTCAGCAATGGGAAACTGGGTTGGTTGTTCCCACTCTCAAATGTAACGTGCAGACAGCTTCCTTTCTGATTGAGGAGGGGCAATGCAGAAGTTTAAGTCCAGTCCCTAGCTGCACATAAACGTTGCTGGATCATCCAGTAATCGGACAAGCATTTGACCTTTGGTAATAGAACTGGAAAGGACCCAGCGGGGCGAGGGAAGGGGAATGGTATCAAACCAGCAAATCCAGTAGCAGAATCAAAGGCGGGGCTCAGCCTCTGAATGCAGAAGAGGAATTTAATTGTCTTCATTATGTGCCTTATGGGTAACTGACATTCATGCAAACATCTTTCCTGAGCATTGCTAGCTGCCTTCTATTTTGAGAACCGGTTTGCCACACACAATTTCCTTCAGCGTGATATTTTCTATTCACTGTAAAGATGCTGTTTAGTGAAAACAGGGTCATTTCTAATCCTTTACTCCTGTGGGCCCCTAGAACAGAGGGGCAGTCGCCCCCAATTGTGCAAATAAACCCCTCTGGCCAGAAGATCTATTAAAGGGACTGGATGCTTCAGACTTGACAGGCAAGCATCCAAAACAGCAGCTGCCACCGAAGGAGCAACGTCTAACAGGTCAGAAAACAACAAAGCTCGGAACTGTCAGCCAGATCCGCTGGTTCAGATTTTATCACCACACTACATCTTAGAATTGCATTTACTTTGGGGAAACTGATCTCCCCCTCAGTGGAAGGAGGAAAAAATCCTCCACTCTGAGTAACAAGGCTTCAGCCAGATCCTGCAATAGCTGCTGTTCTTGGCTGCATTCTACAGCTCATACTGAGCACAGGCCATCAAGGACTCAGCTTTGGGAGGCTGTCCATGCTCTGTAATCCCCCTGATTTCAGTAACAACAGAGAGCAGGCAACACTACACAGGAGATGCTTAGCACCTGGCAGGATCAGACCTTACTTGGCATCTTCTAACAAGAATAGTCTCAGCCTGTCTGTCTAAACACAGCAAGCCTTTTTCTCCGTCCCTCTTTCAATCCTGGTACTTTGATCTGAGCATCTCTGCTAGTCAAGCAGAGACCAGTGTGATTTCTACCTTTATGTCTGGGCCTGAAAGCTTTAATCTCAAGCCAGCCTGATGGGTCACAGTGTTCAGCTTTCGCACTAAGAGCCTGGCAAGGTAACAATGAAGGCTCAGGAGCTTGCTGCTGAGAGTGACCGCCCCTGGAGGGGAGGTAAAAAGGGATTTAGTGAGAACCCTGCTTTTACAAACGGCAAGGATCTGGTGCTAAACCGGCATATGCTTCTGCCTCTCTTTGGAAAAGCCTAAAAAGATTCTGCTGCCCCATCTCTCTCCACCCTTCAGCCAGCCTCATACACTGCTAGGAACAGGACCGGCGCCAGGGTTTCTGGCGCCCTAGGCGCCAGGCCATTTCCCCGCCCAGCGAGCGGGTCTCGCGGCTCTGGTGGAGCTGCTGCAGGCATGCCTGCAGCAGGTCCACTGGAGCCACGGGACCAGCGGACCGTCCGCAGGTACGACTCCGGCAGCTCCACCGGAGCCGCCTGCTTCCCCCCCGGCAAAATGCCCCCCCCCCCCCCATAATGCTGGTGCCCTAGGCGACTGCCTAAGTCACCTAAATGAAAGCGCCGGCCCTGGCTAGGAAACCAAATTGTTTCACTGGTTTAAATACAAGATGTGAATTCCTGTTCACTGTTCAAAAGCTTTGCAGATTGTAAGCTCTTTGGGGCAGGAACTGTGTCTTCCTAGGAAGTGTACAGCACCTAGCACCTTTTGGGCCCTGCTGCGGTACAAGTGATTCATCCTAAAATATACCCCTTAGTGGACAGGCTGAACTAACTATGATTATTTAGCTCAACATTATCTACTACACTTACACCTCAGCTGGTATGAGTCAACTAGCTTTGTAGGTCCCTGGAATTCTTGTAACGATGGAAATCCTGCCTCTCCAAATGCTCCCAAACAGCACTGATTCTCAGCTATTGTTTCAGGACTCTCTTTAACCCATAGGACCGTACCTTGTTCTTCCCGTTTCGGGGTCCACAACTTTTCTGATGACACTTTGCCTTGCATCCCACTCTTCTTTTGTCATTGGTTTCATAGCCTGGATGCGGGACTTTTGTTCATCTGTCAAAACTATAATGCAAACCTCAATGAGACCTTTGAATAAGAATAGCAAAGAGTCCTGTGGCACCTTATAGACTAACAGATGTATTGGAGCATGAGCTTTCGTGGGTGAATACCCACTTTGTCGGATGCATGTCTGATACTTGAATAAGAATGTGTGCACATAGGTCTGTCTTCTGCCAGAGGATCATGATGCAGTTATTATGGAGCACCACTCTGTGCAGTGCACCACTGAAAACACTAGTTCCAAAGAGCCACCTACCCCAAAAAGCTTGAACTATTTAAGCCTCACGCTGCTCCTCTGAAGAGGGTATTGCTAGCTCTGTTTCTAACAAGTAAAGTGAGGCCTGTAGAACAGCTAAGTGATTTGTCCAGAGACACACTGGGTGAGATTTTCAAAAGCACTCGGCATTAGCCTGACACGCCTCCTGTTTAACTCAAGTGATAAAATTCCCATTGACTTCAGTGGGAACAAAGTTAGGCCAATGCTGAGTACTTCTAAAAATCTCACCACTGGTCCAAATGCAGAGATAGGACTAGAAACCAGGCATCCTGGGTCCCACTCCTTTGCTGCGCTACAGACATTTAACCCTACACTTGTCTTTGCAAACCCTCTTACTAGTACTTCTGCTTGGAACATTTTCCTTTCAAATACTATTCTCCCCTGCTTATTTATCCCCCTCATCCGCTCTCTTTCCTTTTAACAGGAAGAAGGATTTCGATCCTTTGTAAATATCTTTTTAAGACCAAAGAGGGGAAATTCCGGGGGAAGGCTGGGCCAAATGCATTTATCCAAAGCAGGTGATTTTGGATTCCTCCTTTATCAGCAAACCTTCATAAGTTAGCACCTTCCCTCCCAATGGCTCCATTACAATTCCTCTGTCTAGATGCGTTTACCACCTGGCCTGCTTCTGGGACTGAGACTGTGGCCTGCCTGCCTTATGTATATAATTACACACACATTAAAACTGAATTACTACCCATTGTTAAAACCAATCCTCTTTCAGCACTAGCATATACCACATACTATAACCCCTACTGCTTTGATAACAGACTTAGAGAGTTCCCACCAGGACTAGATAACACACAAAGAAGAGATAAATAATAGTTTGACATGAACAAGATCTTTCCAAATAAATCATAGATTTTGAGAAGAACTGAAACAGGGATTTGTGTATGTCTCCAGCTGAGGGATCAAAGCCTCATCTACTTTTCTTAGTGTCACAAACTCAAGGAGCATATAGACCTTACATTTCAAATTTGAGGCCTGAGGTATAATTTTCCAACACACCCAAGTGACTGAGGTATTTGAAGTCCCACTGAGTTTCAATGAGACTTGGGCAGTTTTTGAAAATTTGGCCCCTGGTTTTGTATTTCTTGCACTCTCAGCTCATCCAAGAGATACACTGGAAGATCTGGGGGCACCTTAAATCAATGGTGGATACTGTCTAGAGGACCAGGTCTCAAGAGATAGCGCTACATTTGTGTTCATTCCTTATCTTTCCTCATGGCTTTACATATGTGAGCAAAGGAACATGCAGAGAACTATCAGCTTCACATACTGAATGCCAATACCAAGTGCTTCATGAATTCATTGCCTGTGGGTACGCCCTTTCATTTTCAACTTTTGTTCCCAGATCACAGGCAATTTTAACAAGCTTACAAGCAAAACCATCAATTTGGGTCCTCATGTACACTCATGGTTGCTCAAGTTGGGCCACTGAAATTAAGAGGGAAAAGGCATCCAGGGTTCACGATCAGTGTTCCTTATCATGTAATTTCTAATGATCCTGGGATGAGACACTAAAAGAATCTGCTTCATTAATGAGTGAGAGAGTCGCATGGATTTTCTCAAATGGCGTGTCACTTCTCTACTCCTTAAATGGGCAAGTGTGATTTTTTTAAACCTGGAAACAAGAACATTACCTGGGCCAGGTTCCACCAAAGATTCTTTCTGCCACTGTTCCAGTGATGGGCCAGGCACGCCTTCCACCGTGGCTCTCTCCTCTTTAGGCCGGTCCTTTGATTTCTTCTTCGTTTTCTTTTTTATTTTTTTCTTCTTTCTCTTTTTGTCTTTCTGTTTTGTTCGTTTCTTCTTGCTGTGCCTCCTCTTTTTCAATTTGGATTCACTGTCACTCGAATCTTCTGAAGAGGAGCTGGAGGAGGAGGAAGTCCCAGAAGACGAACTTGTCGTCTCAGAGGAGGAGGCACTTGCCTTTCTCTTCTTCTTGTCTTTGGCCTTCTTTTTCTCTGCAACACGTTAAGAAGGGGGTGGTTTGGAGAGAACATTTGCTCCAGGGCAGCCAAAGAGTCTGTCGCGTTCTGAATTTCAAGCTGCAACAGTCCACTCTTCTGGCTTTGTTCTTTGTTAGGTTGCTCAGAAGACTGAACAAATCAAAACACTAACGCCACAGCAAAATCCCACTGGGCTAATACTTCTATATTATTATCACAGTGGGAGGAGGCTATCAGTCAGCACCCCTCCTGTATGCCTAGATATCCCAAGACTAGGGCAGGGGCTGGACTCCATTCAGGCCCTCGAGGCTCATACTACCAAGGGACTGCACAACCCAGAGGTCTGGATTTCCCTCACAGGGCTGGTCAGCGAGGGGTGACTGAATGGAGCTGTGACAGGCACAACGCTGAAAGATCTGCATGCTGGAAATTGTTAAGGCTCTAGAGATGTCAGAACACAAGAGTAATGGGTATGAAGTGTGTGTTGAGATGACTGTATAAAGTTAAGCACTGTGTATTCCCCCAAGGGCACTCCCTGTGCATATGCCCCCGGTGGCTCCCAGAACCATGTGAGAAGTCAGCCTGCAGCAGTAGCTATCACCCTCACCTGCTCTTACCGTCTTTAGTAGATGCTGAGCTCGACCTGCGTCTGTGAGACCTGGATGCCTTCTTCCTTGGAGGAGACAGGCTGCTCCTCTTTGAGTCTTTACTGCTTTTTCTTCTTTTCCTTTCATCCTTTTTGTCCTGCCTGCTTTGAGACTCGCTTTCACTCCTGCTTCGGGAGCGTTTCCTGGATTGGCTGTGAACCATTGTGCTTTGATTCCTATATTAAACAATTCATTTTTCTTTCATTAGTGGTGGTAATAAAGGACAGTGAAACTTAATTCCATCGAAGGAGACTGTCCCACAGTATCCCTAAACACAGCAATTCCCATTCTGCTCCACCTATAACTAGGAGGCCCGCCTTCATTAAGCACTCAGTTTATGCTTGTCCATTAAGTAGTTGCTGAAGACAGGTTTAGCGTATTATATTAGACTCAACTTACAGACACTCTTCTCCTGAAACTACGTGAAAATCTCTGACAAGTTCATGGGGGTTACTCTGTTACATAGCAGTGGCCAGGGTGGCTGGGTTCACTGAGCCCTTCCCAGTAGTCCACAAAGGAGTGAGGGACAGAGAGCTGAGGGGACTCCAGGAGAGGATTTCTAAAATGCAGTTTTTCTTTGCACTACAAAATCTTTAGGCAACTGTTCTGTGCATCCCGAACAGCCCTCTTTGATTAGATTTGGCATGACACTTCCACCACTCTCTCTTCCCCCTTTCTTTTAAATGTCAGCAGCAGCTACTGTGACACACAATTTCACAGCTGTGACGATTCAGCAGAGGGCAGTGATAAATACACTTTATTACTGTATATTCTCTGATCATTTTTCATCCTTCTCAGGAGCTAAGCGCTAGGGCTTCTACTTTCTAATCAATGCCTATGTATTGTCCCCACTACCGTTAGCAGGAGTGTCACATGCTCTTTATGGCCCCATGGACCCAGACATTGCATGATGAATACTGCCACCGCTGTCAGCAGCATTAAAAATTACATTCAGAACTGAACAAAGAAGAATCAATTACCGGTTTATTTAAAATACTGACAGCAGCCACTAGCTAAGGGAAAATAATTAATTTTTAATCATTCAATTTACTTTTATAAAACAGATTACATGCTGAACTGGCACCTTTTTCAGCCCAACATACTGGCAGTGGAATATATGGGCAAACCAATCTATGGTTAGATACAAGCTCACATTCGTTTAAAAACAAAACAAAATTGGCATCAGCGTAATTGTAGCTAGGAAAAGCTCTCATTTCAGATTTGCTTTAAGGACACGTAGTAGTAAAGGTGCAAGGAATCAGATCCACACACCAAATCTAGACATACGTATGTTTACAAAAATACCAAAATCTCTTTCACTAGGTCCTTGAAGACCCAGATAGCCCTAGAAGCACTATTCTAATCTCAGAGACAACTGCATAGACACAATCCTGCACAATTAGCTAGTGTGGACAAAAGTGCAGTAGCTGATTCTACAAGAATTCCAGTGAAAAAGTTCACAGATTCATGGCTCAGCCCAGACTGTATGTGGTTATTTCCCTGAACTGTATTTTAATATGTATTGCATGTGTGAATGTCAATGAATGCTGACATTAAACACTGCCTTTCCGTTCTAAAAAGGCATCTGATTTTGCCCTTAGATAAGTGGGGAAAATAATGAGCTAAGTTTTTCCGGGGCCTGATAGATAAGCTGGATGTGTGTTTGTTTTGGAGTCTGAATCAGGGTAATGAAGTTTACAATGAAGACTGAGAGAGTGTTTTCCCAGCTGCAGAAAGGTCTCAGCAGTCTTAAAACCCAGAGTGGAATCTTTTAGACACATCATGCTAGAGAACAAGTCACTAGACCCTCGACCTTAGAGACCAACAAATTTATTCGGGCATAAGCTTTCATGGGCTAAGACCCACTTCATCAGATGTATGGAGTGGAAAATACAGTAGGAAGATGTGTATACATACTACATGAAGAGACGGGAGTTGCCTTACCATTTCTAATGAGACAATTCAATTAAAATGGGTTTTTATGAGCGGGAGGAAAAATCACTTTTGTAGTGGTAATCAGGGTGGCCCATTTCAAACAGTTGACAAGAAAGTGTGAGTAACAAGAGGGGGAAATTAGTTTTTAGTTCATGTAGTGACTCATCCACTCCCACTCTTTATTTGGGCCTAATTTGATTGTGTCCAGTTTTCAAATTAATTCCAGTTCTGCAGTTTCTCAGTGGAGTCTGTTTTTGAAGTTTTTTTATTGAACTATTTGAAATGGGCCACCCTGATTACCACTAAAAAAGTGATTTTTCCTCCCGCTCATAAAAGATCACTTCACTTTAATTGAATTGTTTTGTTAAAAATGGTAAGGCAACTCCCATCCTTTCACATACTATGTATATACATCTTCCTACTGTATTTTCCACTCCATGCAGCTGATGAAGTGGGTCTTAGCCCACGAAAGCTCATGCCCAAATAAACTGGTTAGTCTCTAAAGAGCCACAAAGACTCCTCGCTATTTTTACACACCCTGCGTTTTTCATCAGTAGTTCTCATTGCTTTACAAGGCAGAGCAAGTGCTGTTATGCCCATTTCACAGACTGGGCGCCTAAACTCTACCCCACCCAGACTCTGACACAGTGGGTGCTGGCCCTTTAAGAGTCACAAAAGGTGGCTGGCCCTTTAAGACTCCCCCCTTCTCCTCCATTCCTGCTAGATACGGTCCGTCCCCGAACAGCATTGCGCATGCGCACCGATATCGGCCCATGAAAGCTTTACGGACCCAATCTCGCCCCTCATTCCTCCTGCCAGTGCTCATCCCCCTCTCCCGCCCGCCCCTCCCGCGCAGAGCCAGGGCGCCGCAGGTAAGGGACTTACCCTCGGGGGGGGGGGCGCTAGAGGAGGCGGCACAGCCCCGGCGTCTGTCGCTGAGCGACCCCCAGGAACGGCTCACTCAGTTGGTTTCAGTTCGTTGCCTCGCCCACTTCCGCTGTTCTTTTGTTCTCTGGGTCCGGTGGGGAAACACAGACCCCCCGCATATTGGTTCCTACCCCGGCTATGCCTGGGCCGGGGGAGCAGGGCCCAGCTCGAAGGACGCGTGTGCCCCACTGAGACCGGCTGGGGGCAGCCCTCAGTGGGGTGGGGGGCTCTGCCCATAGCAGGGAGTAGTAGAGTCTCCCTCTTGGGGTGATGGGGGAGCCCCAGGTGTTGGTGAAAGCCAGGCTGGTTGTGCCCTGTGGACCAGGGGGCTGCAGCAGGGAGGAGACGGGGTTGGGGGCTCTTGCTGTCTGTGCTTTGTGGTGATGAGACCAGGTGGGGGAGGTAATATCTTTTATTGGACCTACTTCTGTTGGTCAGAGAGAGAAGCTTTCCAGCTACACAGACTCTTCTTTGTGATCATGGGCTTCTCTTCCCCAGCTTTGGCTACACATTTCAGGGAAAGACAAAATAACAAATCCAAAAGTAGGGGAGCTGACACAGCGGGACCCGCTAGAAGCTATCGTAAAAATAAAGAAGGCTCAGGTGGTTGGGACACATAGATCGGTATGAAAGATCAGAAACATGCTAAGCCAGCATTGAATTGGGACCTGAGGTAGGAAAGAGAAAGCAAGGAACATCAGGGAAGAACTGGCAGAAGTGACAGAAGATATTGAATACTCTGGCATCACGGGGGGGAAAGTACAGCAGAAACTCAGAGTTATGAACACTGTGGGAATGGAGTTTGTTTGTAACTGATCAAAACGTTATGCTTGTCCTTTCAAAAGCTTACAGCTGAATGTTGACACAATATAGCTTTGAAACTTTACTATGCAGAAGAAAAATGCTGTTTTTTTTTTAAATAGTTTACATTTAAAAACAGTACTTTTTTGGTCTCTGCTGCTGCCTGATTGCATACATCCAGTTCCAAATGAGGTGTGTGGTTGACTGGTCAGTTCATAACTCTGAGGTTCCACTGTACCACAGCTAGCGAGTGGCCATAATCAATGGAGGAATAAGACTGCCTGATATGTCAGTGGCACAGAAGAACTAAGATAAGGTAGTGCCTAAGGACTGAGAGTGGAACCCTGTTGTGCTAGGCACTGTTCAGAATAGTAGACAGACCCTGACCCTTTGAAGAGTTTACACTCTGAATAATGAGACATTTACAGTCTCCCATGGTTCTTGGTGAGTTATTTTTTCCCTTCTTATATCCCCCAAATTCTGTGTTCCATCCTGAGACAGAGTGAACTTGTAAGAAACCAGTGCAGCAATAATACAAAAAATGCTCAACATGCAGCCATGCGCTGATCCTATATTTTTCCTAGTACTCCAAACTATTTCCAATGTCGTCATCTTCCTGGTGAATAATTCCAGCCTCAGCCTCATGCAGCTTCTTTGGGAGCTCAACTGTTTTTGTTTTGGGCACAAAACCCTTCTGGGCTTTCCTAGACACTGGAAGTTCCACTGGTTATGGATGGCTGCAATTTGTGTTAGACTACTCTGCAGAAGCAGAAATTAATGACACTGCCACTTTCCCTCCTCCACTTTCTGTAGGTGAAAAGCAATTTATGATGTCCATTTGCTTAATGGCTCTGATCTGTTAGAATTAGTGTGTATTTGTCATATGGGCAATGCATATATTTGTCCTGCTCTGCATTCCTTTCCTCCTTAACTTTGAGGAGCAGAGTTTAATATGTTAGGATTTATCTGATAACCAAGGTATTCCTATCCCCTGGGTTAGGCAGGTTTGCCTTGTTAGCCTGTTGCAGGCAAAAGTTTCACTGAAGAAGAGGAGATGGAGCAAAAGCCAAAGAAAATCTTCCTTATCCTTTATCGCTGTCTTGAAGGGGTTGATTTTCCCTGTGCAATTCAGGATGATCTCTGGAATGTAAGTGAAGTTCAGGTGGGTTCTTGGTCAAGGTCGGTAAGAAGAGCATCCACTGATGATGCCCAGGTAGAGATCCCTTGCTCTATTGTTACAGTAGTCCTTGACATACATAGCCTACTGCTTTTTCTCTTCAAGGGTCCTCCTGTAGTCTGCTTTCTGCTGTTCTCCCTCAAAGACATGACCAGCTAAAAACTCAGCAGATATTTGATTTCTTTTCCTCCTCCAGAGAACATGCAAGTGGCTCACAAATATTAATACATTTAGCTTTGAATACATGTTAGATAAGAATATTATCCTCATTTTACACATGGGGAAACTGAGGCATAAAGTTGCAGTACCCACGATGACTCAATTGAGTGAGTGCCAGAAACTCCCACGCTCCTGATTTAATGACTAGACTACAGAGGAGAGAGATTATTCTTGTATATCCCAGAGCCTTTTCTTTATTGTCAGTCATTTACAGTCTGAATTCAGGGTAACAGAATTCAGACAGCAGCAGCCATATTGACAGGCACATTTTTCTTTCATTAACTTAATTTTCTTGGTATAATTTAAATGCAAATATGAAACGAACATTTCCTGATTAAGAAATTAAGATTCCGTGATTGGTTTTGTTGTTATGGAAAACAGCAGAAGCAAAATCCTTTGGTGCTGATTCTCGGGTTTTGTGTACAAGTGTAATGGCCATTTCTTTCAAAATGCAATTTGAAGAAGTTTTTCAAATGCAAACTAATCAGCAGCATACGCTAATGAGATGTCAAGGCCAAAACACTCCAGGATCTACTGGGAATGCTTAAAATTAACATTCTTCATAAACTACATTGGTGATATTCAAAGTCTGGCTTTCGTCATATTGCTAATGATGCAAATGAGAAAGTTCATATCAAGTAATTACCAGAGCTAAAATGAATGACCTAAAGAAGCCCCCAGTAAAGTCGGTGGCATGGATAGCTAATAGACATCTAGTTTTCTCGAGAGTCACACGAGGCAACAAAATCAAAAGGATATTTTAGCTTCTTGAATATCAGTTTTCTAGATTTTTGGAGTCTGTGATTTGAAGCTTTGAATTAATGTCCTGGACTAACAGGCACTGAGACAGACAGTGTGTGTGACTATCTAATCTCACTCTCTCTCATGCACTCATCATAGTGGGATATTCGGGCCAAATTCAAGAATTCAAAAGATTGCATTGGTCATGTAAGGACTAGAATGTCCACCCTTCCCTTGGAGATAGTTTATTCTGTATGCCCACTTTGGAAGGATATTCTCATACTTAATGGAAGGTGATTACAAATGTTTAGACTACTTCTGCATGCTCTCTCCTTACACCAGAGAGACATGTTGTCATAAATTGAAAACAGCCCCCCAAATCTTTGACTCTACAGCTGATTTCTGCTTGTTCATGTGGAATCCACAATATCTTTAAAAAGTGATTTTTAGCACTTTGAGTCTGGGGTTATAAAGGCAGTAAGTGACTCACTTGTAGAGTAATAGGTTTATGTTTGTCCTGTAAGATGCAGCCATTGGAAGCAACTTGATCACAAAGTTGCTTGTTTTAGCCACTAGGGGACAACACTGTCACATTCGGAGCGGGTCTTGTATTCCATCCATTGGGAAGCAGCAGGCTCTTACCCTAGTGAAGTTAGATATTCCATCCGGAAGAGGGTAGTGGTAATTGTGAATGGACGCTGACTGACATGGTAGCATATTGTTGTAGAATTCTTTTTTTACACATCAACCAGTAACCGTGGCTGTCAGAGCAGCTGTCTTTGTATAAGACCTAAGCAGTCTTTCTGCCTGTTTTCTATGTGTGATTGTACTCAGATGACCTCTGCAGTTCACGGTATAGATCAATACCTTAAGCCTTTTTACATTTTCAGAATATGCTTATAAAAAATTCCCACAGTGCAGGCATTGTCTACCCCAAACACCAACTCCTCCAGTAGACCCTAGATGGCGGCTGCTGCTCAAAAAGCTGTTTTCCCTCCCCCAAGAGAAGTTTTTGAGTTGCCTTCTAAGAAGCTATTTGTTGACTTGACATGTTTCTGCCAAAGGGATACTGTGCTTGTTTCTGCTATCTTGGGGCTTGGAGCTCAGTTTTAGCCAGCTCAGACTGGAGAATTCACTCCTTATCATCTCCTATATTAAAGAGCATAAATCCACAGTCTTGGGCATGTCACCTTCAGGACTTTTTGTGAACCCATCTCCAAACCCCTCAGCATCCACTAATTCAGGTTTCTTGTTGCACATGGGGCAAAGCTGATTGCGGACAGCAGATGATCTCATCCACACAATGAGGTTCCAGCGCTCCCCGGAGGAGACAGGCAGGGCCCCATGCATCTGCCCTCCGCAGTGTAGCAAGCCTTGGGATACCACATGTTCAATCTCCACATACTTTGGCACTGGGGTTGGGGCCTTGAAAATAGATAATAAAGCAGATGCTAGGTTACATGAACTGTCTCTTGCTGCTGACTTTCTAAAGCATTATTATAACTTGCTTTTAGTGCCTTTCACCCCAGACTGTTTTATTAACCAATGATATCTAGGGATCACTTCACACACAACTGAAATGCAGCCACCTCTGGGATGAAACATTACACCTGGTAATCTGTTTGTACCGTTAAGGACAGGCAGTAAACAGTTCCCAGCTCAAACTACATAGAGGCACATAGAAAGGCAGACTGTAACAGTCCAATAGCAATTCGGCCAGCACATATTAACCCTCTCTTGCTAAAAGTACATTGGAAATTCTAATAAAATGACCAGGGCTTCACTCTTCTCAAGTGAAAGGCTGAAACTGCTTGAGTCTTTAAAGCATTTTCTCCACTCTTCCAAAGTGAGCCCTCCTGATCATTATTTTAGTTGTGAAGGAGGTAAGAGCATTTTACTCCCTCCTCTGATATAATAGTTATCTGTGTGATCTATTTGAATCGACTCCTGTTAACTTCAATATTTATGATTAATTCACAGCAGTAAAGATTTCACTATAACCTCCTCTTACATAGAAAACTGGTGAACAAGATAGTCCTGATTCGGTCAGAAGCAGACAATTAATTTTAGTCAGTCAACTTTTTATATGATCTTCTTTTTCAAAGTACAGCTCCCTACAAGCACCAGTCCTCCTCCATGGCTTATTCTAGTTAGGTTCATAACATCAAATAAACCAATCAATGAAAATGACCAGGTTTGATCTGTGAGAGCTAACCCTATATTTTAAGCCTAAGGCTACTTGATGGTGTCACCTTTAACTCAGTTACTCAAAAAATTCCTGAAACGAAGTTAATGGCCTGATCCTACACCTCCGAAGTCAGTGGGAATTTTGTGGGGAGCAGGATCAGGCCTAAGTTAGAGAGATATTCTCAGTACCTGTCTGAGGTCTCCAAAATACAAGTTGCCCTCAGTAAATTCTTTTCCTAGGGATACATTTAATGTGACTTCTGCATTGTCATAGTGAGAGCTCAAATCCAGATCTTCATGTAGCGAGTACTTGACGATAAATGCTTTGTGGCTGTCCAGGGAGCCTCCCCCACAGTCAGGGTAAAGCAGGCATGTTATGGGCTGCAGGTATTTTTCACGCAGAGGTGTAATGAAATCTTCATACAATCCAAGCTCATTTAACAGAACCTGCACCAAAGAGAGAGTACATGGAACACACTGATCAGCAAATGCAACATGGGCGCTTCTGCTATATCATTAGATATGCTACTGAGCCTCCTGGTAGTCATCTTCCCTTCCACCTTGCTGCTTACGTGGATAAAGATCTAGTGAGCAAAGACACAGGCTATAACAGGGACAATGAGTTCAGAATGAAGAGTGATGTCATGCAGAATGCCAGGAGGATCAAAACCAGCATGGGTAGTGCCATATACAAAGCCAATTTTTACTGGTATGTTGTGCTATTCCTGCTGGTTTTATACAGCAGTCCTGTCTTGTGTGGCCAAAGAGAACTCCAGTCTCAGGCTGTCAATCCAACCCCTTTCACCAGCACTAAATTAATATATAAAATGCTGTGTTCTTGAAGTATCAAGTCCCAGTTGTATGAAGTACTTCTACAGGCAAAGCAAGGACTGAGAGGCCATACTTGGAATGGTGTGGTCAGTGTACAGTCACTCTGTTTGGAGGCGACTTTCTAAAGGAGGGCGTCGGTGGATCCCAGAGCAGCGGCAGTAGACTCCAGAAACTTGCTGCAGCTGTGCAGAAAGGCAAGAGAAACTGGGACTTGTAGACCTTGGAGAGGAAGAGGCTAAGAGCAGAAAGCCTCATGGATGGCTGAGGGAAATGAATTCCATTGTGGAGGAGCTAGAGATCAGGACTATTAAAGTTTGTGTGCAGAGCCACAAACTCTGCTTGAACTGTGTCTTTCCTTAGTTTCTTTTACAACCTTTCCTTGTCCATTTGGATACTGCAGTTTATAGTTCATATTGAAGAGATTTATTCTCTTTTCAGAGAGTACAGTTACAATGCACAGGTGACTACAATAAAGACACTGGCTTATGTCCTCTCTAATAAAGCAGGACCTAGAGTCTGAACAATAATCCTACTAACCCACTTTTTGCATGGTTATGTCCCAATTTATACAGTAGAAGTCTCTTAAGTGGGACACTCGGGTAGATGGCTAATTTCTCACATCAGATGAAGACACTTATTAAAAATAGACTTGAACCGACTATATTATTGCATGAAATATTATGCATGGTATTTCATCTTTATTTTTTAAAACTTTATTTGGCAGCTTCTGTACTCAAATTACATCCACCATATCAACACCTAGTTAAACATCAGTTAACCCCTGGGCACTATCCAAGTGTGTCCTCACTTATATTAATGCTGCCCCAATTAAGTAGCAATCATTGCTGTTCACTATCACTAGGATAATTAGATCCCTGGAATATGTCTCAGTAAAGCAGCCATCTCAGTTAACCAGTGTACATGGTGCTACTTTTCTGAGTGTTTGTTTAAAAGCAGGGTGCTAACATTTTGCCATCAAACTTTTTCAGTAATTGTTTTATTTTTATATATAATATACAATTTTAAATACAAGATTCCACTAAAGCAGATTCCACCTCACATCTCCTTCTGGCAACCTCCTCCCCCAGCCCATGTACTAAAGTTAGAAATGTAAGTAAAATTAACTCCCTCACCCCTGTGCCTTTTAATTTATGAGTGTCTCTGCATTTGGGGTTTCATATCAGTGTGTGTAATGGATTTCCCAAGATCTCGGAGGGGAATGGACCTTAATACATACAAATAGGTTGGTCTGATACGTGTCACTCACTCTAAAGGCTGTAATAGCACATGAGAGGTTAACTCTACAAAGCTCAGTCTTACCCCATAGTTATTCATAGTGTTTGGCCGGCCTTTGGGCATCTCAGATTGCTCAAAGTTCTCCATCTCTTCAATGAAGACTCGGCAGAATTCCTCAGTGAACACTGGAAGTCGATATATCCTCTTATCTGACCAAGAAAAAGGAGGTGTCTCTTATTAGATAAAATAGCAATAGGGACTATCCTTAACAATAACTCTATTTGCCAGAAAACAGTACTCGACAGCAGTACAATAGAGAAGACAGCCTCCATGTGCCTCATTGCATGTTTTGTTTGTTAAATAGTTATTACTACAAGGCTGGACTCTAGGGCATGTTACTTATTGGTCACTGGAAACTGAAAGCCTCCCAGACTTCCCAGGCCAACAGCTAAAAGCATCTGAATGATGAGGTGACCAGGTGGTGATGGAGAATTACTTGAGGCATGGCATTTTGTGGGAGGTGGGACATCATCCCTCTAAGGACTCTCCATGTCAATCCATTAGCCCTTTCTGTTAGAAATAAAATACAATTACATTACACTTCCAGCATACAGCCATAAAGAGCCACATAAAAAGTGGATGAGTATTACAAATGGGGGGAACTGGGATACCAACAGCTTGAAAAAGTTGCTTGTACCTGAAAATTATTCCTCTTATGTAACAACCACAATGGGTGTCAATGCAAAACCCCTCTATTTTCCATTTTACTTTTTACACTTTCATTGCTTCCCCTATATATTCTGTCAGCTTCTCCCACATGAAAAGGCCCCACAGACATCAACAAGCAAGCAGAAAAACCCAGAACTTAAAAAAAAAAATTCAAGACATAATTTAAAGGGGGATCTACTAAATGGTAACGTTGGGAAATAGCCCATTTCAAATAATCCAAGTGTACGGTGTCCCTTGAACAGATTTGCGGAAGGTCAAACACTGAGTCAGTGGGATGGCCAAAATAGAACCCAGGATCCCAAGAGTGAAATCCTGGCCACTGGGAGTTGTGCCAATGACTTTAAATGGGCCAAGATTTCCCCCATCTCTAACAACTAGACTATACTGCCTCTCTCAAGAACTTTGATCATGCAGAAGAAAATATCCTAATGGTCTCCAGTCATTTTTCAAAATTACAATATTAAAGAACTGGTTTAGAATAAACAATTCACCATTGAAATGACTTGTGCATATCAGAGTGTGGCTCTACCTACTTTGCTGATAGATCCTTTCACTTTACCTGATATAGAATCAATGCAGTGCAAGAGACCTTGGAGATCAGCATCTTGGGATGTGCAGTACTTAACTGTCTCTAAAAACTCGGGAGCCAGAAATGAATCCTTGTGTTAGGTGGGGAGAAAGACAAAGAAAAAAAATTAAATGAACACACAATGACTTCATCTCTAACCTTCAAACAGCCACACCGCAGGCAGCAGTTGAAATGTAAGTGGAATCTAGGGACCACACCTAGCTTGCATATAAACATATATAAAATATTGAAATCATAAAGAAATGCACAAAGCTGTAATCTGCACTTGCACTTTTCTTGGTAGATTGATGTAAATTACTTATTGCTGGAGTTCAGCTGTAATTATAAGCTATAGCTGGTCAGATTTATCTTTGCCCTGGTCGCACTATGAGCACACATAACCTAGCAGACAGCAGTTCTCTGACTGTGGGTCAGGACCCCAAAGTGGGTCGCAACCCTGTTTTAATGGGTTTAATGGACTTGCTGGGGCCTGGAGCCAACACCGGAGACCCACTGCCCAGAGCCAAAGCCCAAATTGCTTCAGCCGTGGGTGGCAGGGCTCAGGTTACAAGCCCCCTGCCCAGGGCTGCAGCCCTTGGGCTTTGGCCCCCCACCCTCCCAGGGTGGTGGGGCTCAGGCTTTAGCCCCCCCAACCCGGGGCAGTGGGGCTTAGGGGGGCTCAGGCTTCAGTCCCCCTCCTGGGGTTGTGTAGTAATTTTTGTTGTCGGAATGGGGCACAGTGCAATGAAGTTTGAGAACCCCCTGCAGATCAGTGTGCAAACAGTCATGCCTAATAGATTTTTTTTGTTTGTTTTTTCTTTTTTTTAACCACCTTGCTTTGGGCCAGGATCTCAACCCCATACAGTAATCGGGTTGTGCTATGAATATTACCCAGTGAAGAATGTGATGCAGAGTGTAGCACTTGTTATTAGATTGATCTTTCTATTGGCTGCTCCTTAAACTCTGTAGTGCACAATAGTCTTCGTGATAAGACTTTACGTTTAATATTACCAGCAGCAGTCTGAGCTGGTTCTGAGTCTATTCTCATCTACGGGAATGTAACCATTGACTTCAGTTAAGTTACCCCAGAATAAATTGAGAGTAAGAAGCAAATCACGTCCAGAGGGTGTTCTGTCTTCTTCAATAGAGATTTATGAAAATGTCCAAGTTGTGGAAGTCAGTCCACTTTTAAATGAACACAGTCCTGAGACTAGACAGGATTCTGAAGGGCACAAAAGAGGCTTTCCTATTTCAAACTAGATTTCCATGTGGTTACTAAAGCGTTATTACAGACTCAAAACAGCATGTGTTTTACCTGTAGAACATATACTTCTGGATGCTTTGGTTTGTAATATTGTGAAATTATGGCTTTTCTTGCCATGGACTGATGATCTAATTGCTTTCTTCTTTGCACTTCTTTCTGAATCTAGGAATAAGTGAAATGATATTGTTAAGAGATCAAATGCTGGCAGTAATAAAAACGTTTCAGTTACTGATTCAAAATAGTAATTTTTGCTGAGTGCATCATCTGCTCATGTGCACCTTTGGGCGTCCTGAATGTATTTCTATGCCTTCTATGGGTCACTAAAGGAGAGGTCTAAGTCACTCTCATTAAGACAGAAGGATGGGTTTAAAAAGCAAAATACCTAAAGGAACTCCACTGAAGTTAACTGAGGCTGCAAACTTTCAGCACCTTGGAAAAGCAGGCTCCTTATTAGGTGCCTACATATGGTTTTAGTTGCCTAACTTTAGAGAGGCCAGAATTTTCACACTTGAGTAAGTTTGGGCAAAATGAGGGACTTCAGTTGCAGAGAGATGGTGCTCATTAGCGGAGGCTCATTACAAAGCGCTGTTGTGATGGACTACTCTGTCACTTAAGGAGGAAGCAACCCATAGTAATAGTAAATTCAGGCAACTCTTCCAATTTCATAAACCTCTCAGGAGGCTAATTTTGAGATACCCTTTTGAAAGCAGGAAGCAGAAGAATTATCTGGAGGGTGCAGACACCATTCTGGTCTCCTCCATTCTCCTGGGCCTAAAAAGCCAGGCACTTACCAGAGAGAGGGGTAACTTCCTTTCAAAGATCTCCCTTTATTTTGGCCTATTTGGTAACCAGAGATGGACTCCTCCCTTGAAAATGTCCTGTAGAGAGCGCCTGCTTTTAACAATATCTTCTATGTGTTTCATACCCCATGTATTTCAGAGTAATTTCAGTGTAAATGCATTTTTAATACTGTTTTTCCTTGACATTGATTATCGTTTCAGTCTTGACTTGAACTGGACATTGATGCTGGGGGACTCTTTGTTTCCTTATGGCCAAAGAGGGCTGTGGGGGCAATACTGATTTTAAGTTGCTTAGGAATTCTTTCTGATGAAATGGTGCAATAAATAGTCATCTGTTTTGCTGAATACTCCACCCTAGAAGTGGCTGCATTTCAGTGGCACGTGAGTGATCCCTGTACACAATGCATACAGTGCTGCAGGATCCTTTGGGATGAAATGGTATGATCTAAATGCACTACACTAACTTTGGAAACGTGTATTTTACATAAAAGGAGAATGGGGGAAAATCAGAAAAGAGATGGGACAGATTGATTAAACCAACAGGAAGGAGAGCAAGGAACCCATTGCCATGGAATAAATGTCAGTGTTAACTTCAGGACTTTGTCAGCAAATGAGGTCATCAGAATATCCAACCTGGCCCTCAGGCGCCAGTAGAGAGTTTTTAATTTCTATGTCAATCCAGCACATCATTTATGTCTGAGTGTGAGAGAGTGTTGGAGGATAGAAGAGAAACTAGGACCGAGTGTTTCAATCCTTTATGTAACCTTGCCTTCCTCTGGCTTTCAGCAAATCGCTTGACCTCTCTTCTTCACTGTTCATATAAACTATATCGCCAAATGCTTTAGCGTTAACCCTGTATATGAAAGTTCCTGTAAATCAAGATGATTCGTTCTGAAGAAAGCCTTCTAGATTAGATCCCTACTCCCACTTAACCAAAGAGACTCCACAACTTGTGGTTGGAAAATTGTAATTAATTGAGATAAGCAATACATATGAAAACAGGTGGTCCACGTGGAGCTGTCTGGACCCTTACAAATGACTTATTGGTAAAATTGTGTATACCTCTTCCAGAACTGCATTAAAGTCTTCATCACTCCTGCACCCATGATCACCTAACACCTGTAATATAGAGAGATTAACTGTTGATAAGTATCACGGATTTTTATGATGCTCATCAACCTGGCATGGGCAGTGTTGTCAACTCTCCCAATTTTACCATAAGTCTCCTGATATTTGGTCTTTCTTAAAGTCCCAACTCCTGGAGTTGTGTGAGAATCTTATACTTAATTTAAAAAAAAAATGTTTCTAGCTCTAATCTAATTATGTCATGTAAATCTATTTAGATTTAGCAACAGGTAGAGCGATTGACACAGCAGTCTAGCTCCCTAAGAAACAGTCTGGGGCTCTGATGCTGCAGCCCAAAGTTTTCTTTAGGAGCAGAATTAAAACAGACTATGAGCAAGGAGTTCGGGTTTTCTCCCCAGATCCTTTATTCTGAGCTGCTTTTTCCTTGATCCCCATATATACATTCCACAACCAGCCCTTTGGAGTGCAGGCATACCCACTAATTCCTTTATCCCCAGTTCTTTTGCATAGTAGCACTACCTGCTGCCAGAGGAATCAGGAGGTTTCCTGGATTCTCAGGCCAGACGATAACTAGCTCTCTACTCACCCAATCCATGCCTCCCTATCTACACAGCTAATTTTAGCAGGATAGGCCTTGCCCCACAGCAGGGAGAGGGTCTGGCACATCCTCTGCAGTGTTGTGCTATAAGGTTGTCAATTACCTGCCAGCTTTTTGACATAGTCAGATGGGCTACAATTTGAGTCCCACCTCATCTGTACTGGGACTTGCCAATCTGAGGGGAAATCCCAGACACTGGCAAGATTGGTCTTTTAATATGTTCCTAGAAGAAAGCTCATTGAAGGACATATTCTACTATGTTTGTGTTACAGTTTGAATTATGCAATTCTGCTTTTAATGGTACTACAGAGATGGGTAGACCTGAAAATTGACCAACATTACCCCAGTGGTCAGTATCCTAGTTCTTGCTTTAGTTACTCTTTGGTCATTTTTCCCCCCTTCTAATATGATCCTAGCTTTATAGGAAGCCTTATATTGAACATGGAGTTCAGAGATCACCTATAATATGTTATGGCAATACTCTGCATAGGGCATAAGAGATGGCTCCCTAGGGGAAAGTACAATATTTCTCTAGTAAAGGCCCTGAACATTACAGCTTGCTCTAGCGCATAGCCAAAGTGCAGGTCTGTGTCTTCCAGTAACAGCATTTGCAACACAACTTTAATGGAAAGACTTGTGGGCGTATTTTCTTTTAGCATGTAACTGTTCTGAATATACATTTTAAAGGGAAGTGGTGTTGTCTAGAGAACCATGAGTTAGGAGATCTGGTTCCAGCTCTGCCACAAATTTGTGGCTTTAGGGAAACTGAGGTCCATATTAAGGAGTTTAACAATCTATAAAATAGGGATAAGGCTTTCCCAATTTTTCAGACTGGCTTAAAATCCTCTATGGCAGGGCCATATTAATGGATGTTGCATTTCTACTTAGCCACTTCTTGATGGAGACTGTTGTGTTAAATAGCTACCACCTCCTGCCTGCCCCAGAGGTGGATGCCCGTCAGAGGCAGGCAAGGGGCCCGTGTACAGTTTCTGAAACATCTGGGAATCCTCTGGGATGAAATGGTGCAATAAGTGTTTATTCAAAACCTATTTTGCCTGCAGCTGTAGGCAAGATCCGGCTCCAAATGTAGCTGAATTGGGGGTGACCACCCAATACAGCACCTGGGATCCAACAGTACAATGTAAACAGCAGGTATTGGTGCGTGCAGGGGGTACCCATCTGCTTTCCCCAGCCAGGGGCCCCCTCCCCTGTGGTGCCTGGGGGGGGAGGGGGAATCCCCCCATCTCCCCCCTCCCCTGTGGTGCCTGAGGGGGAATCCCCCCATCTCCCCCTCCCCTGTGGGTGCCGGGGGGCGGTTACCAGCCCATAGTCCCTGCGGAGCTGCGGCTCGTCCCGGTAGCTGACGTGCAGGCCGTAGCGCCGCAGGAACAGGTTGTCCGTCTGGAAGCAGGCGCAGGCAAAGAAGCCTCGGGCCGGGGACCCGGCCCCCGTGGACATGTTTCCACCCGGACTGTAGAGGACGAGGGGCGGCGCCTCGGGCTGAGACAGACGCCAGGGAATGGCTGTCAGGACAGCGGGTCCGGCAACCAAATGGCCCCGCCGGGAACCAACAGGCCTTGCTTCCGGTGGCCGCTGCTCACACAAGGGAGCGTCAACAAATAATTCGGGGACAGGGAACGAAGAAAACCGAGGGGGCTTTTTGCCTGTTTCTCAATCTTCTGTCTCCACACCCCAATTTAGTGTCTCTTCCCCTCCTTTTCCTTCTCTCCTGTTCTGTTTTCCTTCTCTTCGTTCTCTCCTCCTCCGCTCACGTTGGGATCTCCTGAATCACCCCCATGGTATATTGAGAGCCCTTGGGAAACAGTGGGATGGAAAGGGGCATTTGAGTTGTGGGTGGGTGACCCTGACCCCTGTGCAAGGATTAGAAAGCGTTTGGGATCTTTGGGGATGGCATAGCTCAGTCACCCTGTGCTGATGCTCTATTGATTATTATAATGTCCAACTTTTGAACTAATTTGGAAGAAACTGAATAAACATCAGTGTTTCAACGGTTACCAGCACAGACATTTACTTTTGTATATGTTTTATGATGTATTTAAATATGTGGCCATTCATGTCACTCATCGCAGAATAGTGGGGGGGCGCCCCATGCCTCAGTTTCCCATCTATAAATTTGAGAGAATGGTCCTGATCTCCTTTATAAAGCACTTTGCGACCTGCTGATTAAAACTCAATTCCGTTTATGCTGTTTGAGTTAATTCACTTTGTATGATTGAATTTTAACTGTATCAGTATAAAGAGCATTGCTATTAATATGTAATTTCTGTAATCATGACAGATATAATGATATTGGAAGTGGGTGAGTGGAGAACTGTCCATCCAGATCTCTAAGTATATGCATATAATATACCTAACGAAACAAATGGAATTAGTATTTAGAGCCCAGCCAACTGCCTCAATAGGCTGTGGATGCTAGAAGAGACAACATGGTCACAATTGCTTCTGCACTTGAGTAGTGATGCTCTGTCCAGTCGAGGGCAATGGTGACAGATGCACAGTGTAGGAGGGCGTTAGTGTGTTATATATCCTCTAAGCCCCAAACTGAGAAACTACTGGAGAGCCTGGAAGCTGTAATTAATCCATTTGGTGTTTTCTTCAGGAATGGCAGCTCTGACTGAGGTGGAATGCGGCACCCAGACAGAAGTCCGAGCTGTGGGAGGGATCCAGGCTGAGACCAGAGCTGAATCTTTAGAGAGGTACAAGCAGGTGTACAAATACCTGGCCAAAGGCAGATATCCCAGGCACCTCACCGCACTACAGAAAAGGAGTCTCCGCAGATATGCCACCAAGTTTGAAGTGGAAGGTAAGCTTGAGGCGGTGCCCTAACTGTAGGGCCTGATCCAAGGCCAATTTGCATCAGTGGGATTCTTTCCACTGATTTAAAGAGGAACTAGATCAGGCCCCTGGAGCTGGGTAACTTTTATCTCAACACCTGGTTTAATTTTGTTAGGGAAAATCCCTCCTCACTCTCTTACACTCACACATCAAGTGTGTCTGATATCAAATCACTGGATGTCATTGGAGGAAATATCCCATCTTTCACATTGCTACCCAAACCTAGTTCTGTTCTCAGGCAGACTTTCTGAAGGCAGTTACGCTGAGAACACTTTGCCCTTGAAACAAACCACGTTAGGGCTTTTAAAGCCTCCAGGGAACTCCACAGTGCTGTAAATCTTGGTGAAGTCTCCAAGCCCCCCAGTCCAAGGGAGAGGGTTTTCTGTGCTGCCTCCTGTCATTCCCCAGGGGCAGGCAGGGGGCTGGACTAGATTACCACTCCTGGTCCCCTCCAGCCCTATAACAGACTTGCATCCTCTGCAGGGGGTAGGGTGACCAGATGTCCCGATTTTATAGGGACAGTCCTGATATTCGGGGCTTTGTCTTATATAGGCGCCAATTCCCGCCCCCCCATCCTGATTTTTCACAGTTGCTACCTGGTCACTCTAGCTGGGGGGCTGGAACAATTTGCATAATGGGGCCACTGAGAGCCATTGACCCACACAGTGAACCCTGTGATGGAAACCGCTTCAAGCCAGCGGGTGTAGCAGCGCCCCCGCCACAGATCCGCTGTGGGGGAAGGACACGGGACACACGCAGAGCTGTGGCCAGAGCCTCTCTGCGGCGTTCATTGCCCGGCGACACTGATCCACGGCCCCTTAGCCGGCCCCAGCCTAGGATCCGCCGAGGGCGCTGCCGGTGTGGCTGTGAAAAGAGCCCGGCCCGCCCGAGCTCCGCGAGGGGGGACGAGCGCGGCGCCTTGGCAGCGGCGGAGATCCCCGGCCGCAGGGCGGCCTCCCGCACTGCTGGTGTCCGGCCCCCGCTGCCCTGAGCCGCCAGCCCCGGCGGGGGGCGCCGCAGCCTCCCCCATGCTGACCATGGACCCCGCCCTGCAAGTGGCCGAGGAGGAGGTGGTGGAGTCCTGCAGCCCCAGCAGCAAGTTCGAGGACATCTACCGCCTGCTGTCCGAGGGCTGCTTCCCGCCCAGCTTCTGCTCCATCAAGAGGAAAAACCTCAAGCGCTACGCTCAGAAATTCATCATCGAAGGTAACGCGAGGGAGGGGCACGGAAACCGCCCCTACTGCCACCCCCAGGGCTCAGGAATCACGAGATTGGCGTTAAAATAGTGAGATCATGGAAAACGCATAGATTTGGGTTCCTTTTTATTTGCCTTCTGCTTTTTTGTGTCTGGGCGCAAACCGGGGTCACACCTGGAAGCTTTCTCCACAGCCAGGAAGGCTAGAAACTTACTTTTGCTCTTAAGAATGAAGGCTGAAATAAACACATGTCCACCTGACTCCAGGAGCTGAGGCTTTAAGGAAAATGATAATTATCATGAGAGTTGGCAACGCTGAACTGCCCCTGCAGATCGCTGCCTCTCTGCCCCAAACAGACCTGGCACATGCATGCTATGCACCCCTCTTGCTACCACGCCCACGGCTCTGCACCTACACTCCCCATGGAGGAGCAAGCTCCCATGTACACAGCCAGTGCTGACTAGTGTATGCTTTCAGTGGGAGGGAGGAGAGGTGTATCGGTCTGTTCTGTTCTGTGGAGGTTATTATACCATGCTCATGATCTGAGCACCTTTGCATAGTGTGTTTACTGCTCACTGTACCAGTAGTAGGTATAAGAACCTATATTGCATGGAGTTGGGGGGGTTGGTCACTTATATTCTAAGGAGAAGGTGAATTTCAATAGAGCAGCCCATCTGATATAACCGTCAGTGAGATTCCTTTTCTATTAGTCACTGGTGGAATTGGCTTCTGGCGACTCTGGAAGGAGGAAAGCTCTGAAAGCAGTAAAATAAAATAATTTTGATGCACTGCAAGGAGTAAATTATAATTATAGCAAATCTCTGCTTAGAGTGAAGTTATCCTGGGTCAAAATGACTTCCCTAGCCTGGGGGGTTCTACTGCATTCCATATTCAGAAAAGAGGTTCTTGGGTTTATTTTGTGTTGGTCCTAGCTTAATTCTGTCTCAGTGGGCACCTTGCACCGTCTTTTTGTTTAGGCATCCCGTGGTCAATCCTCTGTTTGTTTTCTCAGCATGGAAGAATGGCCTCTCATTTGGGATCCAGTAGCTGGAAGTTCTGGGATTGTGCATTTAAAAAAAATAAAATAAAAAGTCTATGAGCTAGCCAGTGTGCTGTGACATGCTGGTTTTTAGCTGTCTGTTGCTAATCCTCTTTCGTATTCCACTGCAGGTGGCTGCCTCTATTACGTTGGACCAAAGAAGGAGGAAAAGCGTGAAGTTGTTGTGGATCCTGAAAGGAGGCGGCAGGTCTTCCTGGAAAGCCACTTCACAGAAATCGGGAACCATCTGGGACAGAAGAAGACGGTGCACAGGATTCAGAGCCGGTACTACTGGCTGGGGATTGTGAAGGATGTGGTAGACTGGGTAAGTACTAGAGCTGCTGCTAGGGTTTGAACCATTTCAGAGTCATGGACGCCTACAGAGACAGTTCAGGCAGTGCTTCCAAAGGAGTCTCCTTTCCCCTGTACACCTGTTAGGGTGATGTGATCTCTCATGCACATTGCACCAGTGCCACATGGCATCTAACTCCCTGGAGGTAAAGCTCTGTGGGGATAGCCTGAGTCACCTGGTGAATCATAGAACTGGAAGGGACCTCGAGGGGTCATCTAGTCCAGTCCACTGTACTCAAGGCAGGACTAATTATCTAAACCATTCCTGACAGGTGTTTGTCTAACTTGCTCTTAAAAATCTCCAATGATGAAGATTCCACAACCTCCCTAGGCAATTTATTCCAGTGCTTAACCACCCTGACAGTTAGGAA
Organism: Chelonoidis abingdonii; assembly: GCF_003597395.2. Lineage (NCBI taxonomy): Eukaryota > Metazoa > Chordata > Testudines > Testudinidae > Chelonoidis > Chelonoidis abingdonii. The sequence goes on along the minus strand of NC_133790.1, from coordinate 8,006,173 downwards.
GTTTTTCCTAATGTCCAACCTAAACCTCCCTGGCTGCAGTTGAAGCCCATTGCTTCTTATGCTATCCTCAGAGGTTAAGAAAAACAATGTTTCTTCCTCCTCCGTGTAACAACCTATTATGTACTTGAAAACTCTTATCATGTCCCCTCTCGGTCTTCTCTTCTCCAGGCTAAACAAAACCTTTTTTTTTTTCCATCTTCTTTCACAGGTCAAGTTTTCTAGGCCTTTAATCATTTTTTGTTCCTCTTCTCTGGACTTTCTCCGATTTGTCCACATCTTTCCTGAAATGTGGTGCCCAGAAGTGGACACAATACTCCAGCTGAAACCTAATCTGAATGTCTCCCTTGATTGGTGTGTCACTGGTTTCCCCTCCTGTTTAACAAGGAACCTTCACTTATAGCTCCCTTGAGTTCCTCCAGAAATGCACTACTTGTGGATATGTTCCCATCTGCGCCCTCCCCACCCTGACGCTAACACACCCAGCTGTTGCAGTAGAGCAGTTTGGGACAAGTGGCTGGGAAAAGGTCACACACTGAATTGTGGCTTTCAGGGGGGAAGAGGGCAGCCAAACAGAAATCTCTATCAGGGTCAATTGTTTCTTTGGGGGGCAGAGGTGATTCTCTGGGCTCCTTTCTTTGTGAACCCTGTGGTGGATTTTTCATTTGATGTTGGGTTCATTGGAGGTATCCTTGGCTGTGCCTGGCCTTGACCATCCTGGATTCCTGCCAGAGCCTCCTGCCTTCTCCAGGAGGGATTGGAGCTTCCACCCCCCTCTATATCTTGGATGGCTGGTTTTCTACCTCCACTGTCTCACCACCATTACTCACATGTGGCTTAATCCCTGCAGTGTCACTCTGTAACCAGCCACTAGGGGAAGCTGAAGCATGATTTGAAGAAAGATTTATGCCTTCTCACAATCCAAATAACTCCAGCTCCTCCAAAGCAGATGATTATCAACAAAGATGGGCCCAGATTGGGACACTTGCAAACTCTTGGAAAGTTCTGATCTGGACCAGAAGTTGCACCTTAGGCTTGTCCATCTTCATTTGGGGGTGTTTACCTCATCCCAGGACTCCCTGACAGTAATTCCCAGCTGAGTCAGAGGCAGTCAAACCTGTTGATATGTGGTCTTGCCTGGTCACTGTGGGGAGATTCTAAGGTACGGCCGCTCCAGGGAAAAAGGGTTCTTGGACTCAGTTGTAGTATCCAAACCCCAAAATCTATCCCAAGAGGTTTAGATTGATAGGTTCCAAGGCCAACAGGGACCATTGTGATCATCCAGTCTGACCCCCTGTATAATGCAGGACATTGAGCTTCCCCAAAATAACTCCTAGAGCAGACCTGTTAGAAAAACATCCAGGCTTGATTTAAAAATTGCCAGAGATGGAGAATCTACCACAACCCTTGGTAAGTTTTCCAGTGGTTAATCACCCTTACTGTTAAAAATTGACACCTTATTTCAATTATGAATTTATCTAACTTTAACCTGCAGCCATTGGATCATGTTAGACCTTTCTTGGTTAGACTGAAGAGCCCATTGTTAAATATTTGTTCTCCATGTAGAAACTTATACAGTGTAATCAAATGACCCCTTAGCCCTCTCTTTAAGCTAAATCGGTTGAGCTCTTTCAGTCTGTCATTGTTTCCTAATCCTTTAATCATTCTGATGGTTCTTCTCTGAACCCTCTCTAACTTTATTGACTTAATTTCTTAAATTGTGGGTGTAACGGGGTTCACTACTGTGGTGCCTCCTTGTGGCCGCATCTGGGGAAGCAGTCTCGATCAGTCTGATACCCATCCTTCAGTCTCTCTGGACTCGGGTGCTCTCTTTTTGTGTCTCAAGTTGCTCCCTCTTTGTGGCTTGGCCCTCCGTCCAGGTCTCTGTAGGTTTCCTTTTCCAAGGTATCAAAATCTCAGGCAGTCTTCCATTCCTCTGCCAAGACTATGCCACTTCCCCATTAGGGGGACCTGGGTCCACACACTACTCCAGGTTCTAGCCCAGGGATTCTGTGTCCAGCAACTATAGTCTAAGTAATCACAGACCCTTCACTGTTTCCTTGATCTCTTTCCTACCTTTCTGTCTCTGCCTTCTAGCCCATTCCAGGTTCCACTGGAGCCTCCTCTGCTCCCTGTGGCTACTTCACCCTTTCTCGGATTCTTGCCAGAGTCTGTATCTTCAGGCACGATCCCAGGGTTCCCCCCTCCCCCAGGGCTCCTCTGTGTCTCTTACTCTCTCCCCTCCTCTTTAGGGCGTGGTCCACTGTTCCTTCTGCATCCCCTTTTTCTTCTTCCATTTTGCAGCCTAGCAGACTTGCTTTCTGAGTCTATGATCACCGTACACTGTACTTTCTATCTTCTACAGCCCATTCTTGTGCTCCACTCCTGGTTTTATAACAGCTCTGCCAGCCCCTCCCCAGCTGGGTTTCATTGACCCTCTGACCTTTTCAGCCCTGACTCTCTTCTAAGTGCAGCCTGTCACAGGGCTGATTGGCCCTTTTTACCCGGTTGGGAGGTAAACACCCCGTCACAGGAGACACCTGAACTGGACAGAGGATTCCAGCAGTGCTCGCACCAGTGCCAAACGTAGAGGTAAAATAACCTCTCTGCTCCTACTCAAGAGTCCCCTGTTCATGCATCCTGGAATCCTGTTAGCTCTTTTGGCCATAGTGTCACACTGGGAGTTCATCTTCTTCATCTGATTAACCACCACGACACCCAAATCTTGTTCAGAGTCACTGTTCCCACAACAGGGTCCCCCACCATGTAAGTGTGACCTACGTTCTTTGTTCCTAGATGTATACGTTTACATTTATCCATATGAAAATGCATATTGTTTGCTTGCAATCCAGAGCTCTCTGAATCAGTGACCTCTCCTCTCCACCATTATTTACCACTCCCACAATTTTTGTCTCATCTGCAAACTTTATCAGTGATGATTTTATGTTTTCTTCCAGGTCACTGATAAAAATGTTAAATAGCATTGAGCCAAGAAGCAATCACTGCAGGACCCCACTGGAAACACACCTGCTAGATGATGATTCCTTGTTATATTTTGAGACCTATCAGTTAGCCAGTTTTTAATCCATGTAATGTGTGCCATGGTCATTTTATATCATTCTAGTTTTTTAATCAAAATATGTGGTACCAAGTCGAATGCCTTACAGAAGCCTAAGTACATTACAGTAGCGCTATTTCCTTTATCAGCCAAACTTAGAATCTTATCAAAAAAGATATGAAGTTAGTTTGATAGGGTCTATTTTCCATATAATCCAGGTTGATTTGGATTAATGACATCACGCTTCTTTAATTCTTCATTATTGGCATCCTGTATCAGCCGCTCCTTTATCTTGCTCGGGGATCAATGTCATGCTGATAGACCTATAATAACCCAGGTCATCCTGTTTATCCTGCTTAAAAATTGGCACATCATCAGCTTTCTTCCAGTTTTCTGGAGCTTCCCCAGTGCTCCAAAGCTTATGAAAACAGTACATTAATGTTCAAACCAGCCAGCTCTTCTCAAGTTTTGAATGGAAGCTATCTGGCCCTGCTCATTTAAAAATGTCTAATTTGAGTAGCTGCTGGTTAACATCCTCCAGGGATGCTAGTAGAATGGGAAGAATTTTCTCCTCACCATATGATGAGACTGTATCATCTGTTGTTTTTTTTTCCCCTCAAATACAGGACAGAAATATGTAATGAACACTTCTTCCTTCTCTGCTTGATTAGTGATAGTTCTACCACTTCTATCTAGTAATGACTCGATACCATTGTCAGGATTCTTTGTTCTTTATCCCTAGAAGTCCTCATGCCCACTGAGGTTCACTATGCTGGATGTTTCCAAGCAGCATGCTTCAGCTTTGACTAGTTGGGTGCAAATCCAGGATCCTGTTCAGGCCCTGAGGATGCAGCTTAAGCATAGGGGGATGCTCTGATGGGGTCAGGCGATCTCAGGGTGAGGGCATCCTCCAGGTCTTGGAGCAGCGACAACCGTAGCCTCAGGGCTATTGTATCCTCTCTGGGAGATGTGCCCACGCTCCATGGGGGGCACAGGTGGCTGCCAAAGGTATGACCTTCCCATAAACTCTGGCCTGCACACCAACCCAGCTTGAGTCCTTGCAGAGCAACACGTCTTGACAACCTGTGTCTGCTCCCTTCATCCTGGTCCCCACTATGCAGCGGAATCCCAGTTTGTTCTGGTATTTCTCAAGCCTCCTGCAGGGAATGGGGAAAATCTGCCCCTTACTGTAAAGCCAGAAGAGGGAGACTATTTATTTATTTATTTTACTGTAGTTTCTCGACTCTAGGGAACATCTTGTGTAGAGAGAGGGGCTCAGAATCCTGGGGCCATTCCATCCATGACTAATGGCTTCACAGTAGTTCAGGTCTGGACCCAGCAGAGTTTGGCAGCCTCTCTGGAAAGTCATTGGGCCGGGCTGTTTGCTTTGCAGATCAAAATGTGTGAAACCTGCCAAAACGCAGAACACAATAAGAACATGTCGCGGAAAGTGAGGCCTGTCAAAGTGGAGTCGCCCTGGGAAGTGCTAGGACTAGACATTCATGGTAAGTGTTTGGGATGGGGCCCCCTCCGCCTTTCACCAATAAACAGGCTTTTCCTCTGTTGTTTGTAGGAAACCTGTGCAGACTGTCAGTGGATAAGGAAAATCTATTGCTGTGTTTTGGAGCAAAATCTACCAGACTCTGTACTGAGGGAGAACCAAGGGTGAATTTATCTGCCTGCTAAAATACAACCTGATCCATGCAGTTTGCTGAGCATCTTCGGTACAGAGGAGCTCTGGGCGCTCACTGCCACCCAGGATTGGGACTGCAATGAAGATTTTTGTGCTGACAAAAGTCACTGAAATTTGACAGCTTAATGCTATTGCACTGCAGACGTAGCCATTTCACCGTGACGCTCTGTGCACTGATCGTTTCGCGGTGTTGTTCCTTATCTTCCTCGTTCGTGTAATATTATGGCCTGGTGTTGATTTAGATTGACACTTGTTTTCATAGGACCTTTTCCAGAGACAAGCCGGGACAATACGCACATACTCACTGTAACGGACTATTTCACCAAATGGATCGAAGCTGTCCCGCTACAGAAGAAAGATGCCTTATCAGTGGCCAAGGCGCTGGCTACAATTTTTTACAGGTGGGCTATTGTGGCGCTGGCTACTGACACTTCTGATGCATTTTGTGGACACAGTATATTTTTACAGTACATGTACACTTCTCTCTGCTCGTAATATTTCCCACTCTGAGACTCTGATAAGAATGCTAGGGAGTGCTTTTCAAATGGTAACGAATTCTTCCTCACAAGGCACCTGTGACATATATCCATTAGTATTCCAGTTTTCCAGATGGGGAAACTGAGGCATAGAGCAGTTACTTGAGTTGCCAGAAGTCTGACAGCTGTGTCCCCTGATTCCCAGCCCTGTGCATTAGCCACAAGACCATTCTTCCTTCTTTAGAATGGATACAGGGCCTGATCTTGCTCCTGCTGAAGTAATGTGGAGAATGTTGCCAAGAGGCTCAATGGAATATGAATTGGCCCATGAAGAATAGAGGAGGCATGTCAAACCCAGAGATCATTCTTAACCAAGAGACTCTGGTGTAACTAGAGAAGACTGAGAGATTTGTGTCTCTCTCCCCAGATCTCTTCCCCCTTAGCCAAACCCATGTGCTCTCAGATGATTTCGTTACTGAAAAGATGGACACAGCAAGCGTTCCCTGCCCCAAGGGAAGGTTAGTTTGTGCCTGTCCATTTAATAATGAAAAAAACGAACACCTGCTGACCTTGGCTGAGAGGCCTATTGTGGCTGATCACTGCAGAGCTTTCCACGTGTCTAAATCAGTGCCTTTGTCAGTATTCCTTGTCCCATAGGGCAATGTGAGAGCAGCTTGCGGGGAACTGAAGGCTTGAGTTTGATGAAATAAGGTTGGGTTCTGTAATTTTCTTTCCTCCTTTTTGTCCAGATATGGAGCATCCAAGAACATCTATTCCAGTCAGAGCTGGGACTTCTGCGACGAGGTGAGTCAGACACTGGGGTGAGGCGTGTAACAGTGAAAGTGCCTCCAGAGGGGAAAGCTGCGTTCCTCTGTGCAGCAGCCTATCCCAGATCCATGTGCAAAGTGCAGCACAGGGGACTTAAGTGGTGGTTGGGGGGGCAGCAGAATCCTCTCCCTGCTCCAATCCGGGGGCAGAGTGCAGGATACCCTTGTGCACTGTAGTAAGAGCTGGTGCTCTGCACATCCTCTTAAGGGAGATCTTGACCAGTGGCTCTGTGAAATTGTGTAGACCCATTGGCCGTGCTTCCAGCTGACCATGCATACGGTCTTCCTCCTCTTCCTCCTCCTCTCCACAATGTGCAGAGGGTGAGGAGTCCCAGTCGGTGACCTATCCATAAACTCTCCTACCACACAGTGGAGTCCCACATGGTTCTAGGTGGCCCCAAACACAGTTACTATTTATTGCAGAAGCCGTATGCAGCATCATTCATTCATGTGGTGCTTTGCACACCCCGCTAAAGACTCCCTCCTTGCCCTCAAGTCCTTTCAGTCTACAGGGAGGATTTCTCCTTAAAATTGACACTTCTGAGACCCTGTCTACAACCACATTGCTTGACAACAGTGAGGTTTGCTCAGGTTCATCTAATTTACCATCCTGCAAATTTACCATTTTCCTTCAGACTCCCTCACTTCAATTCTGAACTGATTTTGGCAGCCACTGTCTCATGAACTGCTGGAATCCAATGCCTTAAGCCATCTGAAAGCGCACGTGAGATAGTGGGCATTCAATCTGGCCCTCCAAACCACTGCCCTTTTGGGACAATGGCGCTTTTTACAGTGCCGGTTCACTGCTGAATACAGCCAGGCTTGGAGCTCAGACCAGGGTGATCTTCAGCCTCTGAAGGCTGCAAAATGATTTTTATTGTTGTTCGACTGATGTGAGCCTCTGCTCTTTGCAGGTGAGCCGGCATTTATGTGAGCGCTGGAATATCTCCCAGACACTGACCCCTGCCAATCCTGCAGATTGCTCCGGCCTGGACAACTGCACCAATGAGCTGCTCAAATCCTCCATCCGAAATGTGGTGAATGAGAAGCCAAGCGAGTGGGATGACTATCTCGACCCGATTCTCTTTGACTTCCGCACATCTGTCAGCTCTGTTACTAAATACACTCCATTCTTCCTGATGTTTAACAGATATGTCTATCTGTCGTCGGAGGTAACTTTTCAAGAAAGAAAAGCCAATGCAGTTGTTCTCTCTTAATGCAAATAAAAACCGTCGGGTCTCGTCCGTGCCTTTCAGGTTGAGTTTGTCAAGGACTCTAAAGAACAGGGTGCTGCTCCCGGTAAAGTGGATGGGCTCCCACCATTCACCGCGGCTGTTCAGGAGCAGCAGAATGCAGTGAAAGAGATTGTAAGTCACACTGCATTTTGGAATCCTCTGAGTGGGGTGGAGCATTTGCCACATGTGGGCGGGGAAGGGACGGTACATGCCCCAGAGTTGGCACCTTTTGATACATCTGCCCATTGGCCAGCACAAGCACACTAGGGATGTTGCAGCGTGGCACCAAGGTAGGAGGAGTCTCCTTATTCAGCTCCCGGGCCCAATCCTGTGAAGTGCTGAGCGCCCTCAAGCCCCACTGAAATCAGTGGCGAGTTGTGGATGCTCAGGAGCTATCGCTAGGCCTGGCCAGTGCCCTGGCTCACATCTGTGATATCAGGATAATGAGTATGGCCTGAAGTAGCACGAGGAATCCTTTGGTGGGGGGGGGAACCCTATCTGAAGCTCACCATGGGACATGCTGTGTTAAAACTCCCCTCTCCCCACAGGAGGGAGACAGGAGCTCTGGAGAGTCAGGGAAACAAACTGCTTTTGCATCTGTAATTCATGCCCAGTGTGGCCTACTGCAGGGTTTCTCAACAGTGGGTCACCAGAATGTGTCAAAGGGTCGCATGGGAAGCCTGATGTCAGGGGGAGGTTTTGGAGGGGTGCAGAGCCCACCTGCATGGGCAGCACCAGTCCTAGGTGCAACCTGGTGCTCGGGGTCACAGTGCTCCTCAGGTTTGGCTCAGCTGCTGTCCTGTCATAATGATGGGGACCAGCCAGGCCAAATCTGAGTCAGTGGCGTTGAGCTCCCATGCACCAGGTTGCAATGCCACTCACACAAATTTGGCCTAGCCAGCCCCCAGTCAGAGCAACTGGGCCAAACCTGAGCAGTGCTGCAACCCTGGAGGTGACACTGCCTGGAGTGGGGAGCTGAGCCCAGTCAGGAGTCCCAGGAGCCGCTGCTATGGTATGCATCGTGCACTTATCTAGTACTTACCCACGCTATGCAAGGTTCACATTAATGTAGTAAGAAATATTTAGGAAGCCAGATGTTTTTTGCACTGAAGCTATTTACTGGGTAGTGACAGGTCATTAATCTTTACAGATGGGTCCTAAATCCCAAAAGGCTGAGAACCACTGGCCTAGTGGATCGAGCACTAGACTGGGACTCAGGAGAGCTAGGTTTGGTTCCTAGCTCTGCTACCGACCTGCTGGGTAACCTTGGACTAGTCACTTCATCTCTCTGTGCCTCAGTTTCTCTCTCTGTAAAATGGGCATTGTGATATTGACCTCTTCTGTAAAGCAGTGTGAGATCTATAGATGCAAAGTGCAATGTAAGAGCTAGATGGTATTATTATTTGAATTGGTCGACTTGGTAATTCCAATAGGAATTTGATTCTTTTTATTCTCTAGTAGTTGTAGTAAAATCTAGTGTGGCAAGATGAGGGCTGGGAGCCTGGATCTCTGGGCTCTACACCTGAATTTGCCAGGTAGTGTGACCTTGGGGAAGTTTATTGAACTGCTCTGTGACCTAGCTTCCCCCTCTGTGAAGCAGGGCAGGTCCGAAGATCCAGACTCAGGGGAGGAGTAGGCTTCACATTGGTAAGTGACTCCATCTGAGCCTAAACTCGCCCTCTGAGGGGCTGGAAGAGAGGGGTATAGCAAGAAAATTAACAGGAAAGTGTAAGGAAGAGTCAGTTACAATACCCACCTCTCCCCCGGCATGCAAACTATACCAACTTTGACCCCCTTATACCTAGTTACAGACCTGTAATTCACACCCCAGCAGGATCCCCACAGACTACGGTCCTGCAACTCACCAGCTTTTTGCTGGAATCCCTTGTTCTAGGTCAGTGTAGGTGAGAGAATTGGCATATGCTGACATAAGAACTTAAAGCATGTATGAGAGGAGAGGTTTTAATTAACTGGCGCCGCAGAACCCCCCGCCACAGAAACATACACTAACCAAAGTGATTCCCTTTGCAGGTGATAGCCAACATGGCCGCAGCTTACAAGCGGGAGCAGAAGAGCATGAAAAGGAAAACGAGGAGCCTGCCGTCCCTTGCCTTTAAAGTGGAAGAGGGCGTGTTCGGCAGCAACGCTAACTCATCGCTGAAGAAGCTGAAGAAGAACCAGTTTATGGCATTTCAAATTGAGACCGTGCTGACACCTGAGCAGAGTATATCTGGAGTGAAGAAAACCAGCTAAATTCCGGGGTCTAACTCAGTGTCAACCTGCTGTTGTATTGGTAATCTTAGCATGAAGTGTCCTCTTAAGGTACCTGTGTGGAAGATGAATGCTCAGACCTAGGTCGCTCAGTGGCGAGGGATGGTAAAAGTTCAGATCTGGTGTGTCCGAGTACCTGTGTGGCCCCACTGCTGTAGTACCAGAGCCCCTCCCAAGTAGTCATGGATTTTTCCATACCATGTCCCTGAGAGATGTCATTATTCCCACTTTACAGACAGGGCACAGGAGCAGAAAGCGTTTAAGTGACTGGCCAAAAGCCCCACAGTGAGCATGATTAGGATTGCACTCATGTTGGTATAAATCAGGAATAACTCCATTAAATTTTATGGAGGTAATTGAGAGGAGAATCAGAGCCGCTAATCGGTGGCAGAGCCGGAAATTTAACCCAGATCTCCTGAATTCCAGGCTGTTGCCTTAGGCTGAAAATCGTGTCTTCCTACCAACAGCTTAGATCATTGTTGCACCAGGTCCCTGTGTGTCCTTTGAATGTGTAAATAGCCTGACATTTACACATTCATCTTGGAGGGGTCAAACTCAGAAAATGAGAAGGGTTTTTCTCTGATTGTCCAGCCAGAGGGAGACTTGGCCTTATGCTTTGAGCTTTCACATCCTACTCTTCCCTAAAATGGAATGAATTCTAAGAGTCCCATGCAGTCAGTTCCCATATTGTTTGGGGTTATACAAAGTAGCATGCAAGTCCAGAAGTGCTAGGGAATGTTGACTACTGCACTTGTGACAATAAAGAGCCTAGGTGTTAATATTGTTTTGTATATAAAGTAACTGCATCCTAGCCCTGTGATAAGGCATGTACAGGGGAGGAGGTTACAATAGTCTCATAGCTCTGAGATATGAGGGCTATTCTGATTTTGAAAGGAAATATTTATATGTCAGTTCTTGGACCTCTTGAAACTAGGTCCCTCACAACTCTCACCTAGGGTTAGGGGGTTAATTGAAAATCCTCTTGAGCTGACTGACTGCCTAAATCAAAGGCCTGTTTTGTATTTTCCTGTTGCTGGAGGCTAACGAAGCACTGTAAAGAATAAAGCATTTGGACGTTTTTTGTAGATAACATTTTCTTTCATGTGTATAACTTCCGGGCTGGCTGTGTGGTGGTCTGGGGTAAATTAGATCAGACTTTCGTTGCTGGAGAGGAAGAAGGGCGCATGCAGCTGGCTGGTGAACTTCTCTCTTCTTTGTAACACTGCCAGAAACTCTTCGTAATAATCCCCAAGTTGCTCAGGAGAAGGCGAGATGTGCATGGGAGAACAGGGCTCATTCCAGTCTTGACTTGCCGTATAACTCTGCCAGGGCAATGTGCATGTTTTCACTACCCACCTAGTTTAATTCATTTTGCCTCTTTATGACAAGATCATCCCTGGATCCTGCCGTGGCAGGGAAAGCGGATTGATTTCAGGATGGACAAAGCAATCTGAACTTTCCCTTTGGGACAGCTGTAGAAACTTTTTTCACCCCATGAAAAGGACATCAAAAAATGGGGAGTGGAGGAAGTTTGTACTGGAGGATAAACACCAATGTGAGGCCTTTTTGGCTGGAGAGCCATAGCTCCCAAGAGCCTGAAGCAAGAGGAGCGCAGCCAGGAGTTATTCCTCCGTTCCTGCTCTCTGCCACAGGGGCAGCTGGTGCTGTTTCTGCACCTTCTGCCCTTGCTCCTGGAAGGAAGATTGGGGAGGGCTGTGAGTTGCTGGCACAGCAGGGTAGTCGGGGGTGGGAAGGTTGGTACAAAGGCCCCAAACTTGTCACAGGTGCTTGCACTGATTATTCCCCAGGCCTGCTGCTCTGCTCAGGGCTGGCTCCAGCTTTTCTGCTGCCCCAAGTGGAAGGGGGGAAAAAAGGAGTAGCGGCACTTCGGTGGCAGCTTAACTGCACCATGGGTCCTCCCTCTCTTCCTTTTTTTGCAGCAGCTCAGAGAGGGAATGAGGGACCTGCTGCCGAATTTCCACCTTAGACCCAGATGTCCCCTTTAAATTGGCCGCCCCACGCACTTCCTTATTACGCTGGTGCCTGGAGCTGGCCCTGGCTCTGCTTCACTTTGCACTTTAAATCAGCATCACCATTTCCTTTGTTCAGCCTAAAAGGAACAGAGTGCAGGCAACACTAGGGCCCTAGCAGCTGAACCCAGGTACCTCCTTACACAGCAGGCTGGAGGCCCTGGGTATTGCAGGGTTAAAATTCAGGGGATGTGGCAGGAGGGTCTCACCCTGCACCAATCCCCAGTCTGACCCTGTGTTTATAGCTCCAGACAAGCTTGGCAGCTGTGGATCCCCAGGGGTGCGTAACCCTTGCCCTACCCAGCTTGAGCAAATCCAGCCAGGTGCAGGACTGGAGGCTGCAGCTAGGGGCTAGGAGAGCAGCTCTGGGAGCAGGGTCCCCTACTTAGCAAACCCCAGTGCAAACTGAGGCTTGCCAAGCCTCCAGGATTGCCCTGGAGTCTCCAGGCATTAAAGATTAATCGTTATTTACAGATTGTCATGTGATGAAACCTCCAGGAACATGTCCAACCAAAACTGGCACCCCCAGTGCAAAGCCCTGTGTAGGGCAGTGGGGAGCCCCCGAGGGATAGGACCAGTAGCCCACTGGGGCTAGGCAGATGCATTTACACGAGCCCCCGCTTGCAGCCCTGGCTCCTCCTGCGGTCAAGCAGCCGGTGCAAGCCAGGAGCCAGGGCAGGGTCCCTCCCCAAGGGCTTTAAGGTCAGGCCAGGCACGTGGCTGCGATTTCTCCCTCTTAGACCCCCCACCCAAAACCGGCTGCAGAGGTGGGCGTGTCCTGATGATGTCATCCGGGGAGGCTCCTCCCACTTCCGACCTTGTCTTGCAGGAGCAGGGGCCGTGCGGCTCCGCAATGATCCGAGTCTCCTGCCGCCGCCGGGCAGGTAAGAGGCCCCGGTCTGGGACCCTGTCTGCGGGGGCAGCTCAGCTCGCTGTACCTGCTCCATCGCTGCCCCGGGGAAGGGCTCGCAGCGCCGGGGGGGGCGCTGAGTTTGGGTCTCCCCCGGCTGTAAGAGGCGCAGAGTCTCTGGCTGTTGACGCAGGACCCGGAGGGTGAGTGAGGTGTGTTTGGAAAGATCAAACCAGGCTGGCATTAAGGTGACCAGATGCCCCGATTTTATAGGGACAGGCCCGATTTTGGGGTCTTTTTCTTATATAGGCTCCTATTACCCTCCACTCCTGTCCCAATTTTTGACACTTGCTGTCTGGTCACCCTAGGGTGGCGGCTGGAAACATCCACTTAATTCCCCTTCCCCCAGCACAACTGGGGACTTGATGTTTGCCAGCGTCTGCTGGCGCAGATCAGAGCTGGGACACCCTGGCTGCTTTCAGAATGAGGGAGAAGGAGGGTGGCTGGGTGGGTACCCCTGGGTCTGATCCTGCCCTCCTTTTACAGGTCTGTTGCATCTTATGCACATTTAACATGCGCAATTTCAGCTTTACGCTGTCGGGAAAAACAAAAAAAAAGGAGAGAAAAATAACAATTTAAATACTGTTTCTGTAGTGCGGGCGATTCCGCCCACCATTCAACTCAATGTAATTTTGACTATATGAGGTTTTCACTTTATGCACTAACTGCGGAACAGAACCCCCGCGTAAGATGAGTCTCACCTGTATATAATGCAAATCAGGTGTAACGCAGGTCAGGGTCAAAAGCCAGATCAGAATCAGGCCTCTTGTGCTTGCCCGTTTGCAATAAGTGCTGAGTGTTGTGTAGCTTGTCAATTTTATTTATTTGGTCTGGTCTGGTCCTCCTTAGACAACCCCCCCACACACACACATGTTAACATTGCAACAAAACAATACTCAGCTGTCAATGTCTGGGTGGGTTCAGAGCCCTTCCCTGCAGACAGAGATCCGGCACCGGGGTATTTGGAAGTAGTTCTGCTCGTTCCAGCTCTTGCTGTCTGGATTGTTAGCGGTTCCAATGGGAACAGACCCTGGCAGCAGCATGGGACCTTCACTGCACGTGTAGCGGACAGTGGTCTACAGATCGAATAAATTAGGGGGAGATTTTCAGAGGCACAAAGGGCAGTTAGGTGCCCAACTCCCCCTCACTGCCCCAGGGAATTGAGTGCTTAATTCTCCCTTGTGCCTTTGAGAAAAACGCCCCTCTCAGTCCTTGTCTACCCAAGAAAATTGACCAACACAGCTAAAATGGAATAACTGTTACTGCAGTCATTAATAACTATTCTGCTGTAGCTCTGCCGGTCAATTTCCCCGGCTATATAAGCTGTTAGAGAATTATTTCGTGAATAATAGATGACGATGATAAACCATGACGTTGGCTGAGGCCTCCAGTACAAAAGCCCTGACTCTTCTGCATGGGCCTTAAAGGTCACAGGCTGCTTTCACTGGAGGAAACATTTGCCCCAACCTCTTTGGACCGCAGAAGGGACCTCATTTCAGTGACCCCAGCAGGAGCTGTATAGGAGAAGGTTCTCACACAAACAGTGCCTTCAGTGGTTCAGTCAAGTCACTGATTACTCTAACCCAGGGCATGGTCATGCGACCTCTTGTGAGGTTCATTATTCTACCCACCCGTAACAGCATTTATGCTTCATTATTTATTTGTGTTCTAGTGTCCAGAGGCCCCCATGGTGATCAGGGCCCCTCCACATGGGAGGATGTGCAATTTGAAATTCCTTGTCTGCTGGCTGGTGATCGATCATTCCTGTTCTCTCCCTCGCCTAGTGTTAGCTCTGGACACAGACTGGTACAGAGCCTGCATCAGGATGAGGTAGGCACAGATTGGAGCTAATTCTCTTGAGCCGAAGACTCCAATGGTGGTTAAGCTAGAAAGCTATTAGGGTGCTTTTCCTGCAGATCCAGTAGGGGGAGCCAGATGATTACTGAAAGCTGGTTCACGTGGGCCAGAATTTCAGAAGTGTGGCTCCTATTTAGGCCCCCTAATGAATGTTCTCTTTGAAATTCTGGCTACTGATTTAGGTGCCTACATGGGAGCTGTTGGATGCTGAGCTTTCTTGAAAATCGGACCCTGAATGTTTATTTTTGTGCAACAGCATGAGCCAACACGTGTCGTTGGATCAATCGATTGCACTGCACTAACAGGACCCCGGGAAAGTGCAATCATGCACATTTGTGCCATGAGATTTAAAAAATGGACCCCAAGTTGTTAGGAGTCCTATCAACTGAGTAATACACCTTTGAAGTGGCTGCCCAGAGCTAGCCCTGTGTTGTCGGTTACATGCAGTGACTTTTGTGTTAAATTAAACCTGGCACTCTGTGCTTGGATAAATACACATTTTAAGGCAGAGTATCCCAGCGCCTACTTCTTGTTAATATCGCCCTGTCTTTGGGGTCTGAGCTTTGGGTTTCTCATTGCCCAGTCTTAGGGGAGAAGCCTCTTTCTTCTACCTTCTTCTGCCCCATTTTGTACTGCACAGCAGGGGAGAGTAATTTTGTCTTCTTTCTTGTGTTTTTTAGACTGTGGAGTGTGTCCTTTGTGAACAGTGGTGACTGAAACTGCCTGCTCTCTTGATTATTTGAAATCCCATATTTCAGGCACTTGATTGCCTATTTTGTTCCTTTGTAGAAAGGGCGAGAGAGGACTGGTTTGCTACCACAGGATCAGAAACTTCAAGGGTTTTGAAATTTGTTTCATAAAAACTAATTTCATCTTTGCCTGGAAGGAATTGGGATTTAGCAATATTTTAGGCCACTTTTTAGATTTTAGAAAAGTAAACGGAGGGTTTGTGGCTCTTGAGCCGTTTGGTGTTTTTGTTCTGTTGCTCCAGACTCCAATGATTTTATGAACAGGCAACCTTCATCGTAGATGGTGCTTAATAGCCAAAACTTTCCTTCATCCACAGGCTTTCGTCTGAAAGGTACTGAACTAATTCATCCCTAAACCAAGCCTGGCCTCCAGTGGCCAGCTCCAGAGTATGTCAGAACACATGCTGGAGCGCTCAGTCCTATTGGTCCAGGTCTCCAACTGCTAGGGACGGACTGGTTCTGTCCCACTATTCCGTCTCCATAGGAACAGACAAGAGGCATTGAAGTGAGAAGGTTGTTACTTTATTTGCCCTTTGAATTTTGTAAAGTATTTGTAGGGTTTATAATGAAAATAATAAGACCTCTGGGGTCAGGAACATGCTGGCATTTAACCAGGGGCTGTGTTTACAGCTGTTGTATTAATTTAGACAGAGAATGAATGGGCCAAAGGTGTTAATATAACCCAGTCACTGTTCAGTATTAAACAGCGTTAAACCAAGTTCGGGGTTTGGTATGGAGAGACCTCAGCCTGATTAGCACCATGGCAAACAGACCCTTACATTTTATGACCTTTTATTAAAGATACGGAAAAGAAGGAAAACCGGCTGAAGCATTTGAAATGAGAAGCATTCAGTAAGGCATTCATTTTAACAACATTGTTTGTTCCCTTTCCTTTAGCTGGAGAGAGTTTTTAGAAGGAAAAGGCCCTTGCTTGGCAGTCTCTTAGATGATATTAAAGATGGTAATAACTGGCCTTTTGGGGGAAAGAGAACTAGTGAGTTGAGATGGGCTGAAGCTGTTGCTCTTAAAGTCTGATCCCATTTAATTCAGGTGGTATCTGGGATTCAGCTGGAACTGGCAGAGTTGGGGTCTTATTTGGGCTTCTCTTCTTGGCCCAGTCTGGTTAGGACCTCTCTCAGGATCAAGGCCAAGAAGGACTGGGGTTCCAGGACATGGTGAGGGTGGCAGCCGTGATGGTGAAGCTCACTCCAGTAGATGCCGTCTGTTCTTCTCTATCCCACCCCCAAGCCTCTTTCTTTAAAGACCCCCAGAAGAAGTGGTGGGTGGAGTAGCCCAGCCGTTTATTATTTTGTCCACCAATTAGGCCTAATATTGGAGACACCAGTCTTGGTTCATTAATTTTTGGTTCCACATCTTCTGTCTTTACCAAGCATGATTTCAACGGTGTCATGGGATTATATCAACATGCCCTTTTTGTTTAGAATAATTCAATCTTTTTGTCTCCCTTTCATACCTCTTTCCATTAACATTTGTTATTATAAGTTACTGTGACATCTGATGACCTTTCACGTACTTTCATATGTGAGCTCACAATTAGGGTAAATTTGCAGGCCCGATGATCAGAATAGAGCACATGGCTTTCAGCATCACCAGCTGTTCCTTAAGGTCCAGGCTTTAGGTTTTCTTTCTCTTGAAAGATTGCATTTGAACTATCTTTTAACTGGTTCATTTGCTGTCTATAAAAACTTAGTTTTGTGGGGATCTAGTGATTTTTGCAACCCAAACAGACAGCAGGTTGGGGTCGTGCAGGACACTCAGGGAATGAAACTGATGAGGGGAGCAGAGGGACACCGGAACTGACCGGTTTATTTTCATTGAGAAGTGCTAAGAGTAAACACAGCATCAGGAGTAAAGAGTAAAATAGACTTTTCAGGTGCTGCCTGGTTTGAATCTAATGTACTGCCATATGAACTGGAACCATAAGCTCACTGAACGTTAAATCTCACCAAATGAGGGTCAATCTATCCTCATCATCATATCCGTTCATTATACTCCACACCTGAACCTAGCCCTCATGTGACCAACATACCCTCATATCTCATTGTCTGTACTTTGACAGGGATATTGCAGATTATGCATTCCTCATGCCATCCAATCTTAAAATGAATTTTGCACCCCTTAATAATCTGTATGTTATTCCCTGATAACCAGAAACTTCTACGCTTAAACTCTGTACTGTTCGCTTTTTAAAAAAACAAAACAATCATCATCTTAATAACCAAGGGAAGGAAATATTTTTGGCCCGAGTGTCCACCTGTAAATGAGGATAATGTTCCATTCCTTCCTTTGGAAAGTAGGAGTGAGATAAAAAGCGCCAGATAAGAACTAGATATTATTTATTTTTCTGCTCGCCAGGAAGTGCCCCCCTCCTTGCTTAAATAGTCTATTGGGCTGCTGGCGCCCTCGAGCAGTTTTTCTACCTTTGCTTTTGTTGGCTGCTGCGTTCCCACTTGGACATACCTTACACTTTAACCAGCCCTGGTGGAGCGAGCTGTCTTTTCAGTGTCTAGAAACTGGGGTCCAGCCATCTGATTTCGAACCTCTGCCACCTGCTTCTGTCTCTTGCAGCAAATCCCTTTTGAATCATATTCAGGAGCTCTTTTCGTGCGGGCACAAAGAGCCAGCCCCCTCTCTCTTGTTGGCTCGCAGTGGGGAGCTCGCAGCAGAGGCCAGGGGGACACTCCCTATCGCACACCCATCATGTGTTCAGAGAGCTGGTTGTCACCTGGGTTTAGCCTACAGCCGCTCTGGCTTCAGGGACCTGATCCGTCCAAGAAACATGAATAAATATAAGTTCTGGGGGTAGGGATGGTGCATGCCAACTTGGAGCCTGTCTGCCTTGATGGTTTCCCTTCACCACATAGTGCTCCTGTGGCGGCAACAGAGAGACATCACAGAGACATTTCAAAACAATTTGCTTGACATCATGTTCTGGGGACCTCCTGGAGCCTATTGTTAACACCGTGGTGCTGAGAATTGGGCTGTTCAGCATTGAAGAGAGTAGCTGAAAACACCCCATGACGCTACCTGTAGCCTAGAAATCATTCCTGGCCCTAAAAATTGGAACCATAGGGTCAGCCTGAAAAGCAGGCTCAAACTCAGGCATGTTGTACAGCTGTGGGCACCCCTTCTGCCAGCGCCCCGGAGTATCCTGATCTGGGAGGGCATGGCAGGGAATTGGCCTCTGGCAGAACCAGAGCTCTCACGTGAAACTAAACCGCAGTGCTCCACAGCGCTCGGTCCCCCTCTCTGCCACTTCATAAAAGTCACTGATAGTCTTGTATTGTTCCTTTCCCCATCCCAGGAAGGACTAACATGGAGGTTTTTACCTTGAACTAGGGGTTTCGCTGCCTCAAACTGCAATCTACCTCGCCCCAGAGTCAGATGAAGATGAGAGTCTGGAAGGCTGTGGCTTGCACTCTGGCGTTCACCAGCGTGGACGTGCTGGTGACCACGCTGCTGTACGTGCACAGCCGTAGCGGCAAGGACATTGTCCAGGATCTGAAGCACTTCAATGTCTTTAATTCCATGTTGGACGTGTGGGGGACATGTCTGTACAGGAGCTGCTTGCTTCTCGGCGCTGCCATTGGGGTTGCCAGGAACTCAACCTATGGCCCCAAGCGCCTGAAAGCATCCCAGACCTTCATCACCTTGGTCTGCCTGTTAGCCGGCATTTACGCCCTGGTCAAACTGCTGCTCTACTCGGAGGTCAGGAAGACTATTAGGGACCCCTGGTTTTGGAGTTTGTTTGCATGGACGTATGTGTCGCTGGCTGCAACTTTCTGCCTGTGGCAGCTGCTGTCTTCCGTCACATCCTCCAGAGAAGCCTTGGGGGTCAGTTCAGAGTCCAGGGCGGAAGCAGAGGAGATATGTGACCCCAGCCCTGTTACTGTGCAGGAAAAGAGGGAAGAGATGTCAGGAGCCACTATCCATAAGCTGCTGTCTTACACCAAACCAGATGCTCTCTTCCTCGGAATAGCCACTTTCTTCCTTCTGGTTGCTGCTTTAGGTGAGTGAATGGAGTTTAAAGGGACATTGCCAAGATCAAAATTCCATATTTTCTATTCATATCAGTTCTATAAAAATCACACCTGTCTACCCTGATGAAATCTAAATATTGGGCTTAAACAACCTTTTAATCTTCGTCTCACACCTAGATTATCAAGGCCAGAAACACCCTCAAAGATATTACTGTTCCCAGAAACCAATTAAACTCCACTGCTAACATTTGCTTTACCCGATAGCTCTGTGTTTGAAACCCTGCCTCTTGTTCTAATCAACTGTCTCTTATGCTTCTCCCATACAGGAGAAACATTCCTTCCTTATTACACTGGCTTGGCGATTGATGGAATAGTCATCCAAAAAAGCATGGATCAGTTTTCCACCGCAGTGGTGATTATGTTGCTTCTTGCTATAGGAAGGTAACTGCGATAGATTTTTTGTGCCTCAGTTATAAGAAGTTTATTACGTTGAGGTTTAAACCTTCTTCCATATTATTGTCCTGAACTGGCTAGTGGTTATATGAACCTCTGCTCGATGGATTAGGAACTGCTCACTCAGCTTTGTGTTTCAGGTGCGAAGCTGCTAACAGCAGTTCTCCTTTAGCTCAGGTGGCAGGGATGTGTCTATGTGGACCCATAAGATGTAGGTAATCCCTGCTCTTGCTGCGCAGTTCTGAGTGCCTGCAGTGTGGCAGCAGAATGACAACTGTGAAGCCTTAGATGGCCATGACTTTGTTACAGTATTTACAGACTCAAGAGGGAGGAGGGAAAGAAACATCCTAAACACTTGGTTTAGTTTTATCTTTCAAACATCCTTGCAGAGGACAAGGAGATTCAGAGGCAAAGCTTTGGCCCATCTCTGACTCTTCCCTGGTGACAGCTGCACAAAACTGGCAGATGCAGTTTGCAGAGGGACCAGATGTCACGCCAGCTTGTAGGTTGGTTTTGGTTAATGCAGCTTTGTGTCCCTAAGTCACTTGGCGGCATTCTGGGGCGAATGAGCCCCGGACTGAATGGCCATGTGCATCCTGCTTGCTGCTATAATGACAAGAAGTTTTTCATGGTTTCCATCTGAAACTGTGAAAGGGACCAGGGCTCAACTGAAAGGGTGTTTTTTTTTTTTGTTATGTTTAAGATTAGTTTGTACCAACCTGATTTTGGATTTTGTAACAAAAGTTTCTATTGTTTCTACTCCTGACACTTGGGTGTTTGTCTAAAAACGGACACATGGTGTTAATATGCAGTGGAAGCGTTGTCTAGTAGTGATAGCACACACCTGAGACTCTGCCACTGACTTGGCCATGCCACTTTCGCACTTGTGGGTCAGTTTTCCCAGTCTGTAAAGTGGGGATAATGAGATCCATCTCGGGGGTGTCAGACTAGTTGTCTGAGCAGCTCTTTGAGATCCCTGGGGTGAAAGGCACTTTCAGTACCAAGTATTATCATTGGCCCCTGTTTCGATATGTCTGCCTTGGGTCTGAGGGGGCCTGTATGTTGTGTTAAGGAGTGGATTTTGCGCACATTGTTATATAACGTCTCTTATCTGCAATTAGCTCATTTGCCGCAGGTATCCGGGGTGGCGTTTTTACGCTCATATTTGCCAGGCTGAATATTCGACTCCGCGACTGCCTCTTCAAGTCACTGGTCGCTCAGGAGACAAGTTTCTTTGATGAGAATCGCACAGGTTGGTTTCTCTCCCTCCATGAGATCAGTCTCTCTTTCAGCAGTCCAGCCTGATCGTCACGTGATGATGATCTCTGGGAGGCAAGTGTGCTTGGGACGCCACATTTCCTTTGTTTCTCAAGATATGAGAATACAGTCCTAGTAGTGATTGATCTGAAACACTAATTCACTGATTTCCAAGTACCTGCTAACAGTGTCTTGTCAGATTCATGGCCTAAGGGAATTCCATATAAATTCTGCAATCTAAAGTGAAGCGAGGTGCTTCGTTGCTCCTTTTGGAGATCAGAGTCCCCAGTTTATCCATAGTTTCTGACTGTAACATTCAGCATGGCCGAAAGATACCACGAAAGCTTTGGCTCTCTGCCCCTCCGCATCTCAGTGGTCACTAGTGGAAGACGGGGGCTCAGGGTATTCCTTAAGAACTACTACAGGACTTGGAGGGGAGGGGGAGAGGGAAAACTTATACAGATTCAGATTCCAGCAGCCCTGTTTCGAACCCATTTAGTCCCTGCAAGGAGCCAGTGCAGGACTGGGCCCTGCAGTACATCTGTCTAGTGCTTTGCCCAGTTGGGCTTTAGGACATGCAGAGAAGTCCCAAGCAGGTCTTGACAGCTGGTGTTTGCAGGAACCTGCTGGGCTGGTCACTATTCTGTGTGTTTTGGCTTCTCTACCCTGGGCAGGTGCCCTCCCTACAATATATAACCTGTGGTTGTTAAATAACAAATGTTCATGTGAACTGAGTGACAGCCCTAGAGGATGTAGGTACATTCAGCAGCAGGCAAACCGCCTACATACACCTGTACCCAGCAATGTGCCTCTGCCCTGTCTTGCAGGATGTGAGGGGTGGTTCAGTCTCCAGGGCCCATTCAGTACTTGGGCTCTGCTGAGATTGCCAGCAAAGAGCCTGATCGTGGTGGTAGATTTTGTGGTGGTCTCACCTTGACCGAGATGTGTCAAACTCATTTTCTGCCACCCACTGACCTGCCAGCAGGTGGTACAGTAACAGCTTCCAGTCACTACTGACCTGGCCTGGATTTGAATTGGGAGCCTAGATCTGAAAGGTTCTATGGCCCATCATGAACGGCTGCATCCCATGAGCCCCTGATCTGTGCACATGTCATTCTTGGTTCCCCAAGACCCTCCAGTTTGGCTCAGGGCACGTGCAATCACTACCTGCCTGTGCTGGTACGGAGATGGGGGCTGTGATTCCTGAAGCACTGACAGATCGGAGCTCTCCCCCACTCTCCTTTGCCTTGCAGGGGACATCATCTCCCGGCTGACCTCGGACACAACGATCATGAGCGACCTAGTTTCCCAGAACATTAACATCTTCCTGCGCAACGTGGTGAAGGCGACGGGCGTGATCGTCTTCATGTTCAACCTGTCCTGGCAGCTCTCTCTGGTGACCTTCATGGGCTTCCCCATCATCATGCTGGTGTCTGACCTCTACGGGAAATATTACAAGGTAAGGCAGATTGTTTGCATCTTTAATGTATGCTGAGTCCCTCTGTGTCCCCCCAAAGCAGGACTCTTCCATGGGCCAAGTGATCTAGCTGTGGGCTGGTTCTCATGGAGATCGGGGGTGAGCAGCAAATGAACTATCTCCCCTCCAGTCCGGCTGCCAGGAGAAGAGAGCAGGGCAGCCTGTGAGCTGTGGTGGCAGCACTGGACCCCAAACACTCCCTTGCTTTGCTTGTGCCTAAGGCCTGCTTTGGCTCCGAGGAGTCAGGATGGCTCAGTGGAGTTCAGAGAAGGATGCCGCATACAACAGGGATGCTGTATATGAGCCAGGGAAGGTGCAATCTGTGCTGTTGTACTGCCTCCTGCTGGCCATCCAGAGAGCAACATTGGCTGTAGCTCTTGAGCACCCAGAGTGATCATCTAGAAAAACGTGGGTTCCAAAGTATGCGGTGAAGAATCTTTAGGATACTGTTGCACCACAAGCTTTCCACAGGCCAGTTCCCAATCTTTGTTCCCTGTTTCTCTCTCCTTTCTGTCTGAAGTAGCCGGTGATCAGTTCTGCAGATCCACCAAGACAGAGAGTTTAACCAGACCAGAGGTGTTTCCCTTCATTTGCTGCTGACATGGAAAGACGGGGTTAGAACTAGCAGTTAATACAAATCCCCACAATAAGCTTTAGCTGGTCACAGCCCCCTGGTCCATCAGTCTAATTGTGGCTGGCTGTAGTCTCACCCATCACTTTCTGGAATGAGTCATTTCCCCAAACTGGATTGTGCCGCTCCTCCTGGCCACAAATCCCTAAATCAGACCTGTAAGGCTTTTCTTGTCCCAGTGGAAGTGCTGGCTGCATGTGCTATTGGTCTCGTCTCGTAAGATTAAACAAACAGATGTTTGCTTAGTGTTCAAAAGACCTTCTGTCTTGATGCTGGATTTCTCTGTTAACCAATTGAATGGAATTACAGGCCCTTTCGTAGCATGATCTTGGGGATATCAAAGGAATGCGTTCTTTACAGGGAAAGGTGTCTGTCTAATTTGTCTCCCCCCCCCCCCGCTCCCAGTTTGTGTGTGCAATACATAGTGCTTTCTCTATTCCTGTCTCTTTTTAGTCCCAATGTGAGCTCTGTTAGTCTATGGAAACAGTGGAATCCCCATTGCTTGGGACTTTTAGAAAAAGGACAAAACAACAGAAAATGTACCGCAGGGAGGAATCCCGCCCCAGTCCCCGAGAGAGCACTGGGATGATCTAATACAGCTCCTCCTCTGAGTCTACAGCTGTGCCAGCTCCATTGTCCTAACCTGTAATACCGGTTGGGGCGTTTGCGCACCTGGCTGAGTCTCATTGTTCATAAGGAGCCTCGTATTGCGCTGCTCTCTCCGACTCCTGGGCGAGAATCCTCTCCGAAGTGACATGCCCGCATTTCCGCTGGGTGGAGCACGTGAATCAGTACAGCCCACGGGCTGTGTGCCATGCTTTGAGAGATTTATCGCTCTCAACATCAGTGCCGTGGGGCAAATCCTGCCTGTGTGCATAGTCCTGCCCATGTGACATGCACATGCTGTAGAAGCAGAGGCACCGTGCCCGGATTCTGGCCAGCTGTGGCTCCCCTGTACGGATTCTCCACCCTCTCCCCAAGATTATTCTTGCTGGAAGTGTGTAATTGGCAAGTGGGGGAGGTTTGCATATTGCCATTGTCTGTTCAGAGTGTGCACATGCACAGACACCAGATTGTGCCCCCCGGTCCTAGGTTCTGACCTGGAGAACCCCTTTGTGGCTTCGGTCACAGGCAGCTGCTGGCTGTCCCAATGTGCTTAGAAATCCCAGCAGTACAGGCATTTGTGTTCATTTCCTGACTCTGTTGCAAACTTCCTCTGCGACCTTGGACAAGTCACTTAGTGCCTCCATGCTTCAGTTCCTCATCTGTGATGTGGGGATAATAGCACATCCTGTCTCCTCCTTTCGTCTATCTTTTCTATTTACACTGTAAGCTCTTTGGGATAGGAACTGTCTTTTACTGTGTGTGTGTGTGTGTGTGTGCATACAGTACCTAGCACAATGGGCCCGGGTCCTGACATCAGGCTCTAAACTCTATCATCATACACAAAGAATAATAGTGATTGGCCCAGAGCCACTGAAGGAGTCTGTCAGACCCAGTGGCAGGACTCTCTCTCAGTCCTGTCCTCCCACAACCCCTCTGTGGGATTCAGTCCTCTAGACTGACATACCAGCCCAGGGACAGTGACATGACCAATGGTCTCCAAATCCCTTTCCATCAGGTGTGCGGTGCATCCTTGGTGGGGGAGCACAACGAAACGGAACAGTAGCACCCTCTGGTAAGTACAGTCCTGCTTTCCCTTCTTTCCTTTGTTCACTGCAGAAGCTCTCCAAGGAGGTTCAGAATGCTTTGGCGAAGGCCAACAACACAGCAGAAGAAACCATTTCGGCCATGAAGACTGTGCGCAGCTTTGCAAGTGAGGACATGGAAGCAAATGTCTATTGGGAGAAACTGCAGCAAGTGTACAAACTGAACAAAAAGGAAGCTCTGGCCTATACGTACTATGTGTGGTCCAGTGGGGTACGTGCCTTGGTTCTATGAGCCACCTATTGTCACTGTGATGATACTGAGGGCTGGGAGGGGTTATGTTCTGATACTGCTCGCTCTCTGCTTTATGAACGTTGTAATACATTGTACATAAAAGGCTTGGGGTGCGGGGTTTAACAAGAGACACAAACTGTAAAGTCTGCTCACTATCCCCTACGCTTTATTTTCAACGCTCCAAACAAATATACATTTCTGTTAACGACTTTGAACAGCGTCAGCCAACAGGCAATTTCCTGTAGTAAGCAGCACTATAATTCAGCTCAGTCAAGGGCATTTGAAGCACGGTGTGCACGTTATTGCATTATGTACTTAGGCCAGCTAGTTTTTGGTATCCCAAGCTATAAAACAAAGTTTATGCGATTTGATCTGCTGCTCAGAAACAGACAGAACCATTTTCAGTGTAGTTTCTCTTTTGAAAGGCACTTTGTTGCCAGTCAAGCCTCGATTTCGGGGCTTCTCCTGGTAACCAAAGCAGTGCAAAATCACACACAACAGACCTGGTTCCACTAAATTCCTTTGTTGAAAGGTTTGTGAACCAACTCTGGGGTGACTCATGGCATTCTACCAAAGCCCTGCAAGATTTGTGATTTCTCATGGTTTGGATGCAAAACTAGACCATTTTGAGCTTTTGGGATCATCCAAAGCAAAACTCACAGCATGAACCGGCGGTGTCTCAGGAAAGTGAGAAGACCTGTCCAAAATGAAACTGACACATTTAGCTCAGCTCTAACAACCTCTTTCTCAGGGAAGTGCAGAGTCCTGAACTCAAGTCTTGGCAGATGAATAAAGGAGGAATTTGTTTTCATTATTTTTGGCTTGTAGAATGGATTTATTCGTGGCTTTGTATTCAACAGCTTTCACTGGCTAACTTTGACCTCTTAGCCCAGGAGTAGGCAAACTTTTTGGCCTGAGAGCCGCATCGGGTTTCGCAAATTGTATGGAGGGCCGGTTAGGGGAGGCGGTCATGGCCCAGCCCCCACCTTCTATCTGTCCCCCCCCGGACTTGCCCATCCAGACCCCCCCACCATTCCAATGACAGCCCTCTGGGACCCCTGCCCATCCACACAGCACCTGTTTCCTGCTTCTGACTGCCCCCTGCCCTCGCCGCCCCATCCAACCCCTCCTCTCATTCCTGATGGCCGGCTCCTGGGAACCGTGCCCATCCAAACCACCCCTCTCTCCTGGTCCCCTGCTGCCCTGGAAGCCCGGCCTGACTGGCCCCTTTTGGCCCCATCCAACCGCCTGCCTTCCTGATTGCCCCCCAGGCTCCTGCCCCATTCCAACACCCCCTGTTCCCTCCCTCTGATCTGCCCAACCCCTATCCACACCCCCGCCCCCTGACCGCCATCCCTAACTCCCCTGCCCTCTATCCAACCCCCCCCCGCTCCCTGCCCGCACTGCCTGGAGGCACTGGTGGTTGGGCACTACAGCCTTGCCACCCGGCTGGAGCCAGCCACACCATCGCCACCGTGCAGCACAGAAGCTCACAGCCCTGCCACCCAGAGCATTGCACCAGCAGCAGAGCGAGTGAGCTGAGGCTGCGGGGGGACAGCAGGGGAGGAGCCAAGGGCGAGCCTCCTGGGGCAGGAGCTCGGGGGCCAGACAAGACGGTCCCGTTGGCCGTAGTTTGCCCACTCCTTTCTTAGCCAGTGGAAGAGTAGATGAGTCAGGATTCATGTGTTCTGTATGCCACACTCTGCTACTCACTCATGTGACTTTGGGCAAATCATGGAACCATTGATGGGGGAGGGATAGCTCAGTGGTTTGAGCTTTGGCCTGCTAAATCCAGGTTTGTGAGTTCAATCCTTGAGGGGGCCACTTAGGGATCTGGGACAAAATCAGTACTTGGGCCTGCTAGTTGAAGGCAGGGGGGCTGGACTCCATGACCTTTCAGTTCTGTGAGGTGGGTATATCTCCATATTTTTGGGGGGCAGGGATAGCTCAGTGGTTTGAGCAGTGTCCTGTTAAACCCACGGTTGTGAGTTCAATCCTTGAGGGGGCCATTTAGGGAACTGGAGTAAAAGTCTGTCTGGGGATTGGTCCTGCTTTGAGCAGGGGGTTGGACAAGATGACCTCCTGAGGTCCCTTCCAACCCTGGTATTCTATGATTGCAAATTACCCACCTGAGAACCTGGAACAAAGAATGCTAAATAAATGCAAAGCACCCTTTATTTTTCAGTTCTCTTTCAAGGGTCTGATCCAACTCCCACTGAAGTCAGTGGAAAAACTGCCTTTGACACCACGTAAGAGTTGGATGAGGCTTTAAGGCAGCACTTCTTAGCATATGCACAAGATGCCTCAGGTGGCACATGACCGGGATTCATCACTGAAATACACTTAAGTAATTCCATTGTGATTTATAACTTAGTCTAGCATATTAGGCCCCAGGCCAGAGCTCCATGTACATTTTAGTGCCAATGTTTGCGCTGAACTTTACCTGTACTTTCTGGATTTCAGGGTTGACCTTAATTGCCCTTGAAAGAAACAGCTGCAGGGTGCCGCATGGTGGAACCACGGGCACATGTGGGTACCAGTGT
Source organism: Chelonoidis abingdonii (assembly GCF_003597395.2). Lineage (NCBI taxonomy): Eukaryota > Metazoa > Chordata > Testudines > Testudinidae > Chelonoidis > Chelonoidis abingdonii. The sequence continues at coordinate 7,978,767 of NC_133790.1, read as the reverse complement.
GTTGCTCGTTAATTTCCATATACTCCAGCCTCTCATCTGACCCCTTAATGTAAACCACTGCTGACCCTGCCTATGCTTCTAAGTGTTTTTATTTATTTTTTCTTTAACCACATGCAGGCAGATTTCTGGTCCTGTGGCGTCCTCTGCTTGGATGCCAGCAGTGTTAATAACAGCTTTGCCAACCGTGGGCATAGAGAAAATAGGCTTCTCCTGGCATCTTCAGTCTGAAGTGAAAAGCTGGCATGTTTGGCTTGGTGAAAACTCTGCTAAAATATTCCCCTTTGGCCTCAAATGGGGCATTTAATCTGGTCAGGGAGTTCTAAGGCGAGTCATGTTTAGGTTAGTTCATTGTGTTGGTCTGCTTATTACATAGTCCTGCCTTGAGTGCAGGAGACTGGACTGAATGACTTCTCGAGGTCCCTTCCAGTCCTACGCTTCTGTGATTTGTGAGTCTTCGGCACTAACTTGGGGACAGAGAGGTGCTGAACCACTGCAGCTCCCAGGGAGGTTGATGGGATCTGCAAACTATTATTTCTTGTTGTTGAATTAGTATCGCAGCAGCACCTAGAGGTCCCAGCTGTGATCAAGGTTGAATTGTAGTTGGCACTGGCTACTCACAGTGAGAGTTTGCAATCTCAAGAGACAAGACAAAGGATGGGCGAGAGAGAGACAACATCAGAGCAAAGGATTGGAGACTGAGTCACAGGGAGATTGAAGGGAGTTGCCCATGGTCACACAGGGAGTCTGTGGCAGAGATAGGAACTGAACTCGGATCTCCTGAGTCCTTGGCCAGTGCTTTCACTACAAGATCATGCTTCCTTCCATTGGCTGGGGCTTTTCAGGATCAGAACTTTTAATTACAGCCCCTTGCTTGAGGAAACGTGTTACCGAATTAAAGAAGAGTGTCGTCCCCACTCACCCAAAAACAAAACAAAACAAAAAAACCTCTGTGTTCAAATGCCCATGATCCTTGAGGAAGTTTGGACTGGGAACTGAAAGTTATGCTTCAGACCTGTCTCTTTAGCCCACACTCTCTTACATATATTCATCTCTAAATTCAGTTCATCCCATTTTAATTTTCCATACAAATCAACTGTTCAGATGTTTCATGTTTTTCCCAATATCTGATATAACACCCCAGTCCTGCAGCATGGCTTGCAGTACAGTTCAGATCAAATTAGAGGCAGCCCAGAATCCCAAACCCTTCACGTTTCAAGAGGTGAGCAGAGCATTTGGCTTTGAATTCCCAGATCTGAATCCCGCTTCTGGGTTGGATCCTAAATCAGAAAGGGCCTGTTTTCTGCTTTGAATGCTGACAGTATCTATTACGGTATCTTGAGATTTTGGGCCTGTCCAGTCCAAACCCTGGCACTGATTCAACCCCCAGCCTGAACTCTAGCATAATCCAGAAACAAACAGCTTAAGATATAAGAACGGCCATACTGGATCAGACCAAAGGTCCATCTAGCCCTGTATCCTGTCTTCTGACAGTGGCCAATGCCAGGTGCCCCAGAAGGAATCAACAGAACAGGTAATCATCAAGTGATCCATCCCCTGTCCCCCATTCCCAGCTTCTGGCAAACAAAGGCTAGTGACACCATCCTTGCCCATCCTGGCTAATAGCCATTGATGGACCTATCCTCCATTAATTTATCTAGTTCTTTTTTGAACCCTGTTATAGTCGTGGCCTTCACAACATCCTCTGGCAAAGAGTTCCACAGACTGACTGTGCATTGTGTGAAGAAA